>NW_012105620.1:1146646-1150226 GCF_000951045.1 Mandrillus leucophaeus
TTCCTTCCTTCCTTCCTTCCTTCCTTCCTTCCTTCCTTCCTTCCTTCCTTCCTTCTTTTTTAATTATACTTTAAGACCTAGGGTACATGTGCACCATGTACAGGTTTGTTACATAGGTATACATGGGCCATGTTGGTTTGCTGTACCCATCAACTTGTCATCTACATTAGGTATTTCTCCTAATGCTATCCCTCCCCTAGCTCCCCACCCCATGACAGGCCCCGGTGTTTGATGATCCCCTCCCTGTGTCCATGTGTTCTAATTGTTCAGCTCCCACTTATGAGTGAGAACATGTGGTGTTTGGTTTTCTGTCCTTATGATATTTTGCTGAGAATGATGGTTTCCAGCTTCATCCATGTCCCTGCAAAGGACATGAAATCCTTTCTTAATGGCTGCATAGTATTCTATGGTGTATATGTGCCACATTTTCTTAATCCAGTCTATCATAGATGGACATTTGGGTTGGTTCCAAGTCTTTGCTATTGTGAATTGTGCCTCAGTAAACATACATGTACATGTGTCTTTATAGTAGCATGATTTATAACCCTTTTGGTATATAATCCTTTTGGTAATCCAGTAATGGGATTGCTGGGTCAAATGGTATTTCTAGTTCTAGATCCTTGTTGAGGAATCACCACACTGTCTTCCACAATGGTTGAACTAATTTACACTCCCACCAACAGTGTAAAAGTGTTCCTATTTCTCCAAATCCTCTCCAGCATCTTTTGTTTCCTGACTTTTTAATGATCGCCATTCTAAATGGTATGAGATGGTATCTCATTGTGGTTTTGATTTGCATTTCTCTGATGGCCAGTGATGATGAGCATTTTTTCATATGTCTGTTGGCTGCATAAATGTCTCCTTTTGAGAAGTGTCTGTTCATATCCTTTGCCCACTTTTTGATGGGGTTGTTTCTTTCTTGTAAATTTGTTTAAGTTCTTTATAGATTCTGGATATTAGCCCTTTGTCAGATGAGTAGATTGCAAAAATTTTCTCCCATTCTGTAGGTTGCCTGTTCACTCTGTTGATAGTTTCTTTTACTGTGCAGAAGCTCTTTAGTTTAATTAGATCCCATTTGTCTATTTTGGCTTTTGTTGCCATTGCTTTTGGTGTTCTAGTCATGAAGTCTTCACCCATGCTTATGTCCTGAGTGATATTGCCTAGGTTTTCTTCTAGGGTTTTTATGATTTTAGGTCTCACATTGAAGTCTTTAATCCATCTTGAGTTAATTTTTCTATAAGGTGTAAGAAAAAGATCCCATTTCAGTTTTCTACATATGGCTAGCCAGTTTTCCCAGTACCATTTATTAAATAGGGAATCTTTTCCCCATTGCTTGTTTTTGTCAGGTTTGTCAAAGATCAGATGGTTGTATATCTGTGGTGTTATTTCTGAGGGCTCTGTTCTGTTCCATTGGTCTATATCTCTGTTTTGGTACCAGTACCATGCTGTTTTGGGTACTGTAGCCTTGTAGTGTAGTTTGAAGTCAGGTAGCGTGATGCCTCCAGCTTTGTTCTTTTGACTTAGGATTGTCTTGGTTACATGAGCTCTTTTTGGCTTCCATATGAACTTTAAAGTAGTTTTTTTCCAATTCTGTGAAGAAAGTAATTGGTAACTTGATGGGGATGGCATTGAATCTATAAATTACCTTGGGCAGCATGGCCATTTTCACGATACTGATTTTTCCTATCCATGAGCATGGAATGTTCTTCCATTTGTTTGTGTCCTCTTTTATTTCGTTGAGTAGTGGTTTGTCGTTCTCCTTGAAGAGGCCCTTCAAATCCCTTGTAAGTTGGATTCTTAGGTATTTTATTCTCTTTGTGGTAATTGTGAATGGAAGTTCACTCATGATTTGGCTCTCCATTTGTTATTGGTGTATAAGAATGCTTGTGATTTTTGCACATTGATTTTGTATCCTGAGACTCTGCTGAAGTTGCTTATCAGCTTAAGGAGATTTGGGGCTGAGATGATGGGGTTTTCTAAATATACAATCACGTCACCGGCAAACAGGGACAATTTGACTTCCTCTTTTCCTAATTGAATACCCTTTATTTCTTTCTCCTGCCTGATTGCCTTGGCCAGGACTTCCAACACTATGTTGAATAGGAGTGGTGAGACAGGGCATCCCTGTCTTGTGCCAGTTTTCAAAGGGAATGCTTCAGTTTTTGCCCATTCAGTATGATATTGGTGGTGGGTTTGTCATAAATAGCTCTTATTGTTTTGAGATATGTTCCATCAATACCAAATTTATTGAGAGTTTTTAGCATGAAGGGCTGTTGAATTTTGTCAAAGGCCTTTTCGGCATCTATTGAGATAATCATGTGGTTTTTGTCTTTGGTTCTGTTTATATGCTGGATTACATTTATTGATTTGCGTATGTTGAACCAGCCTTGCATCCCAGGGATGAAGCCCACTTGATCATAGTGGATAAGCTTTTTGATGTGCTGCTGGATTCGGTTTGCCAGTATTTTATTGATGATTTTTGCATTGATGTTCATCAGGGATATTGGTCTAAAATTGTCTTTTTTTGTTATGTCTCTGCCAGGCTTTGGTATCAGGATGATGTTGGCCTCATAAAATGAGTTAGGGAGGATTCCCTTTTTCTATTGATTGGAATAGTTTCAGAAGGAATGGTACCTGCTCCTCCTTGTACCTCTGATAGAATTCGACTGTGAATCCTTCTGGTCCTGGACTTTCTTTGGTTGGTAGGCTATTAATTAATACCTCAATTTCAGAGCCTGTTATTGGTCTATTCAGAGATTCAACTTCTTCCTGATTTAGTCTTTGGAGAGTGTATGTGTCCAGGAATTTATCCATTTCTTCTAGGTTTTCCAGTTTATTTGTGTAGAGGTGTTTATAGTATTCTCTGATGGTAGTTTGTATTTCTGTGAGATCGGTGGTGATATCCCCTTTATCATTTTTTATTGCATCTATTTGATTCTTCTCTCTTTTCTTCTTTATTAGTCTTGCTAGCGGTCTATCAATTTTGTTGATCTTTTCAAAAAACCAGCTCCTGGATTCATTGATTTTTTTGGAGGGTTTTTTGTGTCTCTATCTCCTTCAGTTCTGCTCTGATCTTAGTTATTTCTTGCCTTCTGCTAGCTTTTGAATGTGTTTGCTCTTGCTTCTCTAGTTCTTTTAATTGTGATGTTAGGGTGTCAATTTTAGATCTTTCCAGCTTTCTCTTGTGGGCATTGAATGCTATAAATTTCCCTCTACACACTGCTTTAAATGTGTCCCCAAGATTCTGGTATGTTGTGTCTTTGTTCTCATTGGTTTCAAAGAACATCTTTATTTCTGCCTTCATTTCGTTATATACCCAGTAGTTATTCAGGAGCAGGTTGTTCAGTTTCCATGTAGTTGAGCGGTTTTGATTGAGTTTCTTAATCTTGAGTTTTAGCTTGATTGCACTGTGGTCTGAGAGACAGTTTGTTATAATTTCTATTCTTTTACATTTGCTGAGGGGCGCTTTACTTCCAACTATGTGGTCAGTTTTGAAATAAGTACGATGTAGTGCTGAGAAGAATGTATATCCTATTGATTTGGGGTGGAGAGTTCTGTAGATGTCTATTAGGTCTGCTTG
>NW_012105620.1:1150276-1150584 GCF_000951045.1 Mandrillus leucophaeus
ATTTTAGATCTTTCCTGCTTTCTCTTGTGGGCATTTAGTGCTATAAATTTCCCTCTACACACTGCTTAACATGTGTCCCAGAGATTCTGGTATGTTGTATCTTTGTTCTCATTGGTTTCAGAGAACATCTTTATTTCTGCCTTCATTTCGTTATGTACCCAGTAGTCATTCAGGAGCAAGGTTGTTCAGTTTCCATGTAGTTGAGCGGTTTTGTTTGATTTTCTTAGTCCTGAGTTCTAGTTTGATTGCACTGTGGTCTGAGAGACATTTTGTTATAATTTCTGTTCTTTTACATTTGCTGAGGAGTG
>NW_012105620.1:1152743-1190334 GCF_000951045.1 Mandrillus leucophaeus
TGATTTTTTGAATTTCCAGCTTTTCTGCCCTGCTTTTTCCCCATCTTTGTGGTTTTATCTGCCTTTGGTCTTTGATGATGGTGATGTACTGATGGGATTTTGGTGTGGGTGTCCTTTCTGTTTGTTAGTTTTCCTTCTAACAGTCAGGACCCTCAGCTGTAGGTCTGTTGGAGTTTGCTTGAGGTCCATTCCAGACCCTCTTTGCCTGGGTATCAGCAGTGGAGGCTGCAGAAGATAGAATCTTGCTGAGCAGCGAGTGTTGCTGTCTGATTCTTGCTCTGGAAGCTTCGTCTCAGGGGTGTACCCTGCCGTGTGAGGTGTGAGGTGTTGGTCTGCACCTCGTGGGGGATGTCTCCCAGTTAGGCTACTCAGGGTTCAGGGACCCACTTGAGCAGGCAGTCTGTCCATTCTCAGATCTCAACCTCCGTGCTGAGAGATCCACTGCTCTCTTCAAAGTTGTCAGTGAGGGCCATTTACCTCTGCCGAGGTTTCTGCTGCTTTTTGTTTAGCTATGCCCTGTCCCCAGAAGAGGATTCTACAGAGGCAGGCTGGCATCCTTGAGCTGTGGTGGGCTCCACCCAATTCAAGCTTCCCGGCAGCTTTGCTTACCTACTTAAGCCTCAGCAATGGCGGGTACCTCTCCCCCAGCCTTGCTGCCACCTTGCAGTTAGATCTCAGACTGCTGTGCTAGCAATGAGGGAGGCTCCATGGGCATAGGACCCTCTGGGCCAGGTGTGGGATATAATATCCTGGTGTGCCGTTTGCTAAGACCCTTGGTAAAGTGCAGTATTAGGGTGGGAGTTACTCGATTTTCCAGGTGTTGTGTGTCTCAATATCCTTTGGCAAGGAAAAGGAATTCCCTTCCCCCTTGCACTTCCCAGGTGAGGCGATGCCTCTCCCTGCTTCAGCTCTCACTGGTCAGGCTGCACCCGCAGACCAGCGCCAACTGTCCGACACGCCCCAGTGAGATGAACCCGGTACCTCAGTTGAAAATGCAGAAATCACCCGTCTTCTGTGTCGCTCACGCTGGGAGCTGGAGGCTGGAGCTGCTCCTATTTGGCCATCTTGGGCACGCCCCCCCCCCCCCATTTAACCTTTAGATAGTATAATAGTTCTCTGTGAATAGGACCTCATTGTATTAGCCTCAAATATTATATTTCCTTTATATTTCTTCTTAGGGAATACTGATAAAGCAATTGGTTGTGATAGTGCCTTTTATTTCCATGCCAACTTAGGCATCCACCTTTTTGTAGTTTTTCAGAACATGGGCTTAAAGAGAAGGGAAAGAGAGGAACAGTTACTGATTACTTTCTTTGTGCCATGTATTATGCTGGGAGCTTATGAAGTATTTAAATCTTATAGCAAGACAGGTAATAATGTCTCCATTTTATAAATGAGAAATGGAGGCTTAGAAAAGTAAGTAACTTGCTCATAAAGGGACTAAAGCTATGAATTTAAGCCAAAACCCATGTTCTTTGTATTGCTGCCTATAATTTAAAATATATAATTTAAAGAAGATGTAAGGCAGACTATTCCTAACGAAGATTTTTGGAAAACATTAAAAGTCAAGGTTGTATTAATGGAGGCGGCATGGTGTGCTAGAAAGAACAGCAAATTGGTAATCAAGAGACTTGGATTACAATCTGTTCCTGTCTGACTTTGGGGGTATAATTTAATTTAGTCTCTAGGTTTTAGTTTTTTCATCTGCAAATGAGAGGATTGGTCTGAACTTTTCATTTCATAAATTGCATTTTCTTAACTCTTTATAATTATCCATCTGATTTATTTTAAATTTGATTTATTTTACAGTTTTTTTATGTTACTTTAGTGTGTGCTTTTGCAAGATAGAAAGTATGATTCCATATTTCGGGAAGATAGAAGGTATTATTCTGTAAGTTGTCCAATGGCACAGAGCTAGTAAATAATGGAACAACCCATGCCTGTCTTACTCAAAAGCCCAATTCTTTGCCTTCACACTATACTGATTATTTCCCTAAGGAGATTCTTGTATAAGTATGTTTTGTAGTTTACGTAGTAGAAATACTAGATAAGCTTTTTTAAAATGAGGGCTGGGTATGGTGGCTCACACCTGTAATCTGAGCACTTTGGGAAGCCGAGGGAGGTGGATTGCTTGAGCCCTAGAGTTCGAGACCAGCCTGGGCAACATAGTAAGACCTCATCTCTATAAAAATAAAAAAATAAAAACTTTTTAAAGATGAAATATTCCCAAATAAATGGAATTTTATTTGAAAACATGTTATAATGAATAAAACCTGTTTACATACATCAGTTAACTGATACTTAGCACAGGTGCAGGTATAGGTAAGTGTTCGATTTTTTTTCATGAAATTGAAATGTTCATTTATTTTACGTATAAGATTAATCTGAGAAAATTGAATGTTTTCATTTATATTTGTTTAACAAATATTACAAAATTCTGCTTATTAATGTGTACAGATAATACCTTCATGTATTCCCACACATAAATATATGCCTCTACTATTGTATTACAGACCCATGAATACACTGACTCTAACAGGCCAGTTCAGTTTTGCTGAAGTTCACTCCTGGGTGGTTTTTTGTCTGCCTGAAGTTCCAGAAAAACCTCCAGCAGGAGAATGTGTGACATTTTACTTTCAGAACACCTTTCTAGATACACAACTTGAAAGTATCTACAGGTAAATCAAACTTATTACTGGTTCACAAGTGTCATTTTATATAAATGTAGCTTCTAAGTTTTCCTTTAAGTTAGAAGTTATTTGTGAGTAATCTGATTGAAAATCTATACTGTTCAAGATAATCTATTGAAAAACAAATCAAATTAGTAAGTTTGGAAAAGTGATTGAGTAAAGATGTATATGCAAAGATCAACACATTTCTTAAGTTCCCAACAATAACAATAACTAGTGAGAAAATAAATTATTTTAAAAGACCCTTTCAGAGTAGCAATAACAATAACAAAATAGCCAGATAAAATCTGTAGGAATATTCTTAATCAGAAATATGTAGAAGTTACATGACGAAAACTGTAAGATTTTATTAACATAAATGACTTGATTAAATGGAGTAATATATTCTATAGTCATCAATATGAAGACATTGTAAAAGACGACAGTCCTACCCAAATTGATTTGAATATTTATCCTAATTCCAATAAAAACTCCAGTTGAATTTCTTTATGCACAAATATAACATGGCTTAGAAGTTTAGGGCTTAGAAAATGCAGGCTTTTGGCAGCTATTCTGATACAGTTTGGAGGTCATTATATTGTGTTACACTCTTCTCAAGCTTCTAGTTACACCCGTCGCTCCTCCACCATTACCTCTAACTCATCTTCTATAAGTTCCAATAATTCCTCTCAACTTCTCAATATAGTAGAAGCTAAACTTTTCCTTTTTTTTTTTTTAACCTGTCTCTGAATGTGAAATGGCCTACTTCTTGGGCAAGGCTAATTTCTCTACATCTACCCATTGAGCTTGGATCCTCCTGCTTCTTCAGAGTCTTTCCTTTTTCATTCTTTCTGACATCTGTAGGTTGTTTTTTGTTTGTTCCTTTTGTTTGTTTTGAGACAGGCTCTCATTCTGTCACCCAGGTTAGAGTGCAGTGGCATGATCTTGGCTTACTGCAGCCTCGACCTCCCAGGCTCAAGTGATCCAGCCACCTCAGCCTCCTGAGTAGCTGGGACCACAGGCATTCACCAACATGCCCAGCTAATTTTTTTATTTTCTGTAGAGACAGGGTTTCACCATGTTGGTCAAGCTGGTCTCAAACTCCTGAGCTCAAGCAATCCTCCTGCCTTGGCCTCCCAAAGTGCTGGGATTATAGGTGTGAGCCACCACACCTGGCCTGTAGGTTGTTTTTGTTTTCTGTGTGTGTGTTTTTGTTTTTGTTTTTGTTTTGCTTTGTGTTGTCTGGGAGAGAGCTCATTATTCTTTCTCTGGCCTCTTAAGGGTCTTTCCCTAAGCAGATAATTGTGGTATTCTCCTAAGTTCTCTCAACTCAGGAGCAAGAAGTAGAATACCTTTTGCTTCTCTTGTTATTTTAAAATAATAATGGTATTGTTCTAAAAACATAATTTTACCTCAGAATTCAGCCTTTTAGAACCAAGAACTCTTCAGAAATCTAATTGGTTTTAACATCCATTCTATGGAGGTTTTTCACTATACCGTCCAAGGAAGCTTATCTGTGTCTAAACCTGTAATAATTACTCCCATTTTGAAGTACCACAGTGAACCTCACACATTAATCATAGCAGACAATTCAATATGCCCCTAGCATATTATATACTTTTATAATAGCACACCTTTGCTCTTTATCATTCTGTGGCTTTGAATATTTTTTCTTAAGATTCAAAACTGTTTATCCTTTAAGGTCCAGCTTAATAGCTATTTTTTTTTTTTTTTTTTTAAGAAACAGGGTCACACTGTGTTGCCCAAGCTGGTCTCAAACTCCTGGCTTCAAGTAATCCTCCTGCCTCAGCCTCCTCAGTAGCTGGGATTATAGGTGCAAGCTACCGTACCCAGCAGTAGCTACATTTTTGAAGCCTTCCTTGATTCTCTTCTCTGTTTCCATAGCATTTTTTTCTTACTTGTCTGTGATATTTATTGTTATCTGCTTAAAGTATATAATTATTTTTTATTTTTTATTATATATTTTTTGAGACAGAGTCTCGCTCTGTCACCAGGTTGGAGTGCCGTGGCGCGATCTTGGCTCACTGCAACCTCCACTTCCTGGGTTCAAGTGATTCTCCTGCCTCAGCCTCCCGAGTAGTTGGGACTACAGGCATGTGCCACCATGCCCAGCTAATTTTTGTATTTTTAGTAGAGATAGGGTTTCACCATGTTGGCCAGGATGGTCTCGATCTCTTGACCTCATGATCTGCCTGCCTTGGCCTCCCAAAGTCTGGGATTACAGGCATGAGCCACCACGCCTGGCCCCTAATAATTTTTATATAAATTTATTTCTCTATGTTAAACTTTATTTTTGTGGACAATCTAATTTTAAATATTTTTGTATGTAGCCTCCAAGGACCTAAAACATAGTTTTGCACATAATAGATGCTCAACAGATGTTTTTCAGATGCCTGAATAAAATATATGTGTATGGAGGTAGTGTAGACTTATGTGCTTTGCAGGCAGATGTACTTAGATTTGAATCCTGGCTCTGTGACTTACCAGCTATGTGACCCTAGCTGGTTGCTTAACTCTCTGAGCTTCAGTTTTCTTTTCTGAAGAATGAAAATAATAGCACTTACTTTATTGAATTGTTATGATGATTAAAAGAAGATAACCATTTGAGTCATTCTATAGTACCTGGCACTATGTGTTTACTAAAGATCATCTGTTAAGATTAAAGACTAATAGAAATGTCATGATTTCTAAAACACAATTGAGATCAAAGTAGTAAGTGTATTATTCATTTCTAGAAAAAAAAAAATTATCTTTTTTTTTGTTTGTTTTGAGACAGGGTCTTACTCATCAGCCCGGGCTGGAGTGCAGTGTCGCAATCTCGGCTCACTGCAACCTCCTCCTCCCAGGCTCAAGTGGTTCTCATGACTTAGCCTCCTGAGCAGCTGGAATTTTAGGAGTGTGCTACCACGCCTGGCTAATTTTTGTATTTTCAGTAGAGACGGGTCTCACCATGGCCAACATGAGGTCTTGAACTCCTGACCTCAAGTGATCTGCTTGCCTTGGCCTCCCAAAGTGCTGGGATTACAGGCGTGAGCCACTACACCAGGCCAAAGCAATTATCATTTGCATATAGCTAGTTGGCATACATCATTTGTGTGTGTGTGAAAACCAAATGAAAAGGCATTAACTATATGAAAGATGATATATATTAATTAGGAAACTTGGTCATCGTAAAAAGGAACCAAATGCAAGCAACTTAACCAAATAAAATAAATTTATCATCTCACATAACTCAAAAGTCTAGCAATAATCTGCCTCATGCACAACTGGATCAGTGGCTTAATTGATGTCATCAAGATTTTATCCCATGTTCAGTTCTGCTTTTATCTTTTCTTGGCTTTACCATGCAGTGTTATGGCCACCAGCAGTTCCTGGAATCCAGTTGTATATATTTTCAGCTGCTATAGAACTTCTCTTGCCCACTAGCTCCAGTAAAAATCCCAGGATTGAGTATCACTGTCAAGCCATGAACCACTGTGGTCAGGGGTATGGAATGTACTGCTCAATGCTTCCTCCTGAAGTCCCATAAATAGATTGAGACCAATGCCACTGAAACTATATGGACTGAAGAGGGCAAGAGAAAGAGGAGTGGTACCCTAAAGAAAAATAACGATCCTGGCCGGGCGTGGTGGCTCATGCCTGTAATCCCAGCACTTTGGGAGGCCAAGGCGGGCAGATCACAAGTTCTGGAGATCGAAACCATCCTGGCCAACATGGTGAGATGCCATCGCTACTAAAAATATAAAAAAATTAGCTGGGTGTAGTGGCGCCTGCCTGTAATCCCAGCTACTTGGGAGGCTGAGGCAGGAGAATCGCTTGAACCCAGGAGGTGGAGATTGCAGTCAGTCGAGATCGCGCCCCTGCATTCCAGCCTGGCAACAGAATGAGAGTCTGTCTCAAAAAAAGAAAAGAAAAATAACGGTCCTCTGACCATAAGCAGTGGCATTGGATGCTGAGCATGAAAAACAGCAGATTTCATTCTTACATATTTGATATCAGATTTCTTTTAAGGATAAAGCATATAGTCACATTGTAATTTGTATGATTACATGAAAGAAAAACACACTTATGTAAGTAAGCAATTCTAAGTGCGTTTTATATATGTATATATATGAGGTTGGCTGTTGGAAATATTAGTGAAAAGTGAAGGTAAAAGTTGTTCTAAATGAAGTTTTTATACAAATTGTCACATCTTTAGGAGGCATATATCTTTTGTTTAGTTTTACGAGTATATTCAGAAGCTGAATTAATATAATAGTAAAGGATTACATGTTTAAATTTGCTTTAATGATATATGTATACAAAAGAAATCTACAGTCAAATGAAATCTATACACTAAGTACTAATCATAAAATATATATGTACTGGACAATTTCCTTCTACAGCTATTCTTTTAAAAAATATATTAATTTTATAGAAAAGGAGAGGGAGTTTTTAAATCTGACAACATTTCTACTATCTCCATCCTAAAAGATGTGCTTTCTAAAGAAGCTACAAAAAGGAAAATTAACCTCAACATATCATACGGTAAAGAAACAAACAAAATTAATAATTCTTTCTGATGTTTATTTTGTGTTGTTGTTACATTATTAATGTTTCTGATCAAAGTGATTTATCTAACTGCATCCGGTCACCTCCTTCTAGAGATAAATGAAGTATCAGTCCAACACACTTTAAAGCTAATCCACCCAAAGCTGGAGTACCAGTTGCTTTTGGCTAAGAAAGTGCAGTTAATTGATGCTTTAAAAGTAAGTACATGTGTTGTCGTGGACTGGTGATTATTATTTTAAGTCACAGGATTTCTAAAATTATCGTTACTTTAACATTACATTGGATTGAATTTTGAATATTAAGGTGCTTCTGTTTTTAATTTTAAATAAGGAATTGCAGATTCATGAGGGAAATATGAACTTTTTGATACCAGAATATCGCTGTATTCTAGAAGAGGCAGATCACCTACAGGAAGAATACAAAAAGCAACCTGCACATCTTGAAAGACTCTATGGTTAGTGGACCATTCTAGAATACCTTAACATATTTCTTTTCAACTGGCTATTTCCCAAGGATCATATAAGAGAAGCTGGGCAGAAAGATAAAAAGATTACATCAGTCATGATTCATGAACCAGTCATGAATCAGTAAATTGGTTGACAACCAATTTATTGCACAGGATATTTCTGTCTTTTGTCAAGCCACTTTTAATATTTAATTCTTTTACTTGATAAAATACAAGTATATTAAGAAATAAGTATACCGTGATGAGTTAATCTATATATATGAACAAACCTGGTATAAAATGAATGTAATCTGTGAACCTTTAGCGCTTAGACTGTATTTCACATAAATATTTGTCATGTTTTGTTGCTATTGTGAAATATAAAAATGCAGCATTTAAAAATTTGAAGGCAAAATTTAATAAAGGATATACAGTATTCGTGTGGTGTCAATTTACAATTCCAAACTTACTTTGGTGGTGAGAAGTTGAATGTTTCACAAATTGTACTGAAACAGAGTAAAGGAGGTGAGGGGAGGGAAAGAAGGAGTGAGGAAGGAAGAAACAGCTTAAGACAATTTTATTAGCAATCTTTACATAAGACCTGTTGTATATAGCACACTATTTACACTGTCTTCATAATCAGGTGAGATATTTAATCCTTACAATAGCTCTGCAACGTTAAGTGGTATTATCTTCATTTTTCATACACTTTAACTGAAATCTGAGTCTAAGGAATTTGTTGTCACCTAGCAAGCTAGTGATAATGCCTGTATTAGAATCTTCTCACTCCAAAATGCATGCCTTTTACACTATGCCAAGTCTTCCATAGTCACTGTAGAGCCAATTGGTATCATTAGTCCACACTGATCCTTAAACCTGCCTACTGAATTTCTTATTACATATCCAGAGACTTTCTCGCAAACTGTGGCTGTATTTAATGTCTTAACCTTTATTACATGGCAAGCACATGATCTCTTTTATCCTTGTAATAACTTATGAGATTGGCTGTACATAACATCACTGATTGCAAAATCCAGACAGCTTTGTAAATCAAAGTTTTTTTCATAAATAATTTGACAGCAAAATCTTGACTTAATCTGAATTAATTTAATAACAAAACTTGACTTAACCTGACAGGAGGTTTTCTTTTTTCTTCTTCTTCTTTTTTTTTTTTTTTTTTGAGAGAGAGTCTTGCTTGGTCCCCGGGCTGGAGTCAGTGGTGCAATCTCGGCTCACTGCCACCTCTGCCCTCTGGGTTCAAGCAATTTTCCTGCCTCAGCCTCCTGAGTAGCTGGAATTACAGGTGCGTGCCACCATGCCCAGCTAATTTTTTTGTACTTTTAGTAGAGACGGGGTTTCACCAGATTGGCCAGGCTGCTTTTAAACTCCTGACTTCGTGATCTGCCCACCTTAGCCTCCCAAAGTGCTGGGATTACAGGAGTGAGCCACGGTGCCCAGCCTGAAGTTATATCTTTTTTATTCCACTTAGTGCAAATATTCATCCATATATTTTGTGACAGAAATAGTACTATGTTTTGCTATTGAATGCTGCCACTCAGTCCCCTTGGGGTTAATACTATAGTATATTCCTTTCATTATCTTCCTAAAATAGGAAAAATTCTGAAATACATCTTGCATCAAGCTTTTTGGATAAAGGATTTACAGCTTGAATAATTCCTATTTTACATATGAGAAAACTCAAGGCGAAATGATTTACCCAGATCTTTGAACTTAGGACTATTTGCCTTCAAGTCAAATCCCAAGAATGGTCAACATGTAGATGGAATATTTTAATTCAGATAAGCTGTTAAAAATAGAATCTGCCTACACTATGTCAAAATGGTCTGCTTGGTGGAAAAAAGATACCACTTGTTGTGATGTTATATATACTGATAGCAGTTCAAAAATGACCAGTAGTTGATTGTCTGAATTAATAGCTTGTAATCAATTGTTAAGAGGGTTATTAGGCAAACTATTTATATCTTGAAACTTGTTTTAAAATCCCCCCAAAATGAATATTTTTAAAAACATCATGGCTTTTAGGTTTGTGTATGTAAATAATGGAATTACAGGTGCTTAAAAATAGATTATCAAGCAATTACTTTAGTGAAATACTGTGTAATTAAATATAACTAATCACTGACAGGAAATTTATGTTTTTTCTTTATAGGCATGATCACTGATCTTTTCATAGATAAATTTAAGTTCAAAGGCACCAATGTAAAAACTAAAGTACCCCTTCTATTGGAAATTCTGGACAGTTATGACCAAAATGCATTGATTTCATTCTTTGATGCAGCATGAAATACAAATAAGGTAAAGTCCCAAAGAAGTGGTCTGTTTAAATGAAAAATGTTAAAACAGAATTAGAAGTTAACTGTGTACATACTTTAATTTCAACTGCTTTTTTATATCTAAAAATATTTGAGATATAATGGCTTTTTAAAGTAATGCTTCTGTTTCTTTTGACAAGTTGAACTTTCTAAAAGAGTTTTTATTTTTAAAACACAAATAGAATGATTTAAATAGGATTTTAATGAATTTTTGATAAGTGGCTGTTTTAATTTTTAAATTGAGAAGTAATATGTGGAAAATGAAAATATATTCAAATGTATTACAAGGTACATAAACACATAAATATATAAACTGCTTTATAGGTTTCAAAATGTATTTTTATGTATTACCTTATTTGATCTTAACAACTGTTGTATAAGTTTGTCAAATCATATAAGAAAACTGATTCTCAGTGAAATTTTGTGATTAAGAGGACATGCTAGTATTTTATAAAGCTGGGACCAGAACCCAAGTACTGGTACTTGCTTTGTGTCCTGGTTACTATGTATGTTGCCAGCTAGTGGAAGTAACCTACCAATTATTTTTTCTAGGAGATAGGATTGATTTGCAACTGATTTTCCTTTTGCTTGGTGATGTTTTATGACTCTGCTGCAGTTTGTGGAAATGCTGGACTTGGCTCAGTGCTATAAATTGTAGTCAGGGAAATAAGAAGAGCTTACACAGAGTCAGGGGATCTTAACTAGACATGCTGTAACCAGTGGAGCTATTCAAGCACGCTACAAGTGAAGAGTGCAGAAATAGTGATGCCATCTTAGATTTTCCTACACCAGTATGATCTCTTTTTATCATATATGACATTAAGGCTACAGAAGTTTTGTACATTAATCTTAATTCATATTTATTAATTTCAAAGAAATATTGAAACGTCTTAAAATGGCATAAAGATAATGGAAAATAAGCTTTGTTTCAAGAAGGGCAGACTCACTAATTTTTTAGAAAACAATGCTTCTTAATGATATGCTATTATACTTACTAGGTACGTGCAAGCTTTGTATATAAATATAAAAATTTGTTACAGGCACATATAGTTAAGAGAATTTTATTTTAATAAGATCGTATTGTTTTTACTATATTTAAAGAAACTTTACTTCTGAAAGGAACATAATTATATCTAGGTCACTAGAATGTCATTGTATTTTTTGTTGGCTGCCACAGCTTGGGGAAAAATAGATAAAAATTAATGACTCTATTTGAATATTTTGTAATGCATTGTATATTTATTATATATATATCAACAGTAGTTCAAGGTGGCACTTAATTGCATCTTCATTAGGAAAAATAAAAAGCATAAAACACAATTTCTGGTTACTATGAATAAATGCCTAAATGTTAAGATGATATTACTACAGTCTGACACTTCAGTACTGTATTACTATGTGAGCTCTGTGTTAATTTATGCACATTATTTAATCCTAACAACCGTATGACTGTAGTTATTAGTCCCTATTAACAAATAAGAAAACGGAGAATCGGAGATACTGAAAAACGTGGTCCAGATTTTAGACCTTGGGAAAAAGTCACTTGAGCTAACTAGAGGTCCCAGAGCTAAAGGCTGGGCAGCCCAAATGATAGTCGCCAAAGTTTAATTCCGTTTAATTCCCTAAAAGGCTTAGAGTCAGTCTTTGGACCGCCTCGCTCTCTAGGTGGCTCAAAGTAATCGGAAGCTCGGGCCCTGAGTACCCCTACCTCTCCCCGACCAGCGCAGGCGTTTTCTCCCGCCCCAGCCCCAGTTCGTTTCTCCCTCCTGCCCCGCCCCTGCTCAGTTTCCTTTGGTGCTTCCTTCACTCGCTTGCGACCCTGTCGCCTCGAATGACGTCAAGGCTGCGAGCGCTTTCATTGGTCCATTTCAATAGTCGCGGGATACTTGAACTGCAAGAACAGCCGCCGCTCCGGCGGGCTGCTCGCTACATCTCGGGGTGTCTTTGGCCCGCCACGCCCGGCCGTGCCTTCCTGCGCCTTTCGCAACCTCCTCGACCCTGCGTGGTCTCGAGCTGGGTGAGCGGGCGGGCGGGTAGGCTGGCCTGGGCTGCGACCGGCGGCTACGACTGTTCTTTGGCCGGGTGGGCTGGGCAGAGTGCACGCTGCTTGGCGCCGCAGGCTGATCCCGCCGTCCACTCCCGGGAGCAGTGATGTTGGGCAACTCCGCGCCGGGGCCTGCGACCCGCGAGGCGGGCTCAGCGCTGCTAGCATTGCAGCAGACTGCGCTCCAAGAGGACCAGGAGAATATCAACCCGGAAAAGGCAGCGCCCGTCCAGCAACCACGGACCCGGGCCGCGCTGGCGGTACTGAAGGCCGGGAACCCGCGGGGTCTAGCGCAGCAGCAGAGGCCGAAGACGCGACGGGTAAAGGGATGCGGGATATCTGCAGGAGGGTGGGTCGAGCAGGGTTTGGCACTGGCTTAGCAGGCAGAGAAGAGTGGCGAGAAGGCATGTCCTGGGCTTTTGGAAGGGGGCCAGGGTCTGGAGTCCACTTGGTGCTGGTGTGTGGGATGCCACAATAGGAATCCTCCCATTATTAGCATCAGGACCCCGCCAACACTGTGTGTATGCTGCCTGTCTGCTCTCTATAGGTGGCATCTGCCTGTACATAATGGGGTCAAACCAAGCTCTAAAACGTGTAGTCTTCGCTCAGCTCCGCGCCTTTCTCTCCACTTTTAAACCCCAGGCACTACTGTAGGACTCTGACCCCCTTCCTCCTCACGGTTAAGAGATAACCTCTACTTTAGAAAAGGGTGTACGAAATAACTTTGCTTTTGGCAAATTCCGCCATTTTAGCCGGATTTGCTCTGTTGCTCCACCCTCGGGCGACAGTGGTGAACCAACACTTTTTTGCCCTGTCTTTCCTAAACTTGTCATGTATTGACTTGCCACCCGACCCTTCTTGTGGCCCTGATTAGTTTTGCATAATTCTACCTAGTGTTATCTATTGATAGCCTTTGTGGGAATGCCTGTGACAAATGGGAACATCCCTTCTCTTTTGAATACTCAAACTATTGTTTGTCCCAGAAAGTTTAATTCCTGATAGAGTATTTGGGAGAAAAAGCAAAGGCCAACACCCATAAGAGAAAGAATGCAAAACTATTTAGCAGGCTCAAAGCCAGTTATTTATTTTTGTTTAGGTTGCACCCCTTAAGGATCTTCCTGTAAATGATGAGCATGTCACCGTTCCTCCTTGGAAAGCAAACAGTAAACAGCCTGCGTTCACCATTCATGTGGATGAAGCAGAAAAAGAGACTCAGAAGAAGCCAGCTGAATCTCAAAAAACGGAGCGTGAAGATGCCCTGGCTTTTAATTCAGCCATTAGTTTACCTGGACCCAGAAAACCATTGGTCCCTCTTGATTATCCAATGGATGGTAGTTTTGGTAAGTTTTAAGGAAAATCTATATGAATTTACGGTAATTATAATTATTAGAGATTAATGATTTGCATTTTAAGATGTCTTATGTAATCATTTTGATTACAGTGAGTTAGGTTTAATGTAACAAGGCTTAGAAAGGATGTGACTTATCTCAGATCTCACGGCTAACACTCGACCTGGTGATGTACAAAAGGATCCTAATCTAGTGCTCTTTCAGGGTCACTGCCAGTCACATCAGTCTAATTATAATTAGATCTTAAATGCTTATTTTAATCTGATCCCATAAATGTGTTCTTGGTTGGGAGAATAGATTTCAGTTTTATTTAACTCACTTATATATCACTTAGAGTGTGATATTTGAAGATGCAGTCTTAAATATTGTGATTACATAACATCTCTTCCAGTTTTATAATTTTGTTTCTATAAAACCAGTCTGGATTATCATCTGATACCAGAAAGTGACACTTTTCCTCCTACAAGTAAACAGTTGTACCATAGCTGTTTACTCTTACCCATGTATTAAAGTAGCTGCTGCAAACAGCTCTTTGCAGTTTGTACTGTTTCTTTGCCCTAGGGATATCGAGTCACTGGACAGCTCACTAAATCCAGTCTCATTTTAGTTTTTAGTTGTATTAATCGTGGGGAAGGAGGGGTGAGCAGGAAAAGTCCTTTGGAAATAATAATTTGTGTGTTTTTATCAAAATTTTGCAGAAAATGTTTAATCTCAAGGTGATCTTTGAAGCGAAAAGAATAATGGATGATACTCTTTGCTTCAAAAGATAATTTATACTACAAAAAATAATTTATAGTGTTAATCCATTTGCCCATAACAAACCTAATTTCTTAATAACACTTGTTAATGGAGGCCATTTAACTGATTCTAGCTATCGCCTACTTGGGCTTTGTATATGTCAGACTCTGGGATCTGCAGTCTCTCTTAGGGCAAACCTTAGATATTATCTCAAAACTTGGATTTTAAGTGTTCTGTCCTAACAGAACCACCATGCCATCTGCTCCTTTCTGTTGTGGAAGATGGATACTGTAAGATAATACCTGATTCTCGTTTTCCTGTTAGGGGCCTACCAATATGGTTTTCTTTCCCCCTTCATTAACTAAAATCATTCCAAAGCTATATGTACAGAGATACGGAGACTAAGGTAAAATATTCTACCTTTTTCGTCATGAGAAGCTCTTTTTAGTTTGATGAAATAAGTGCTTTGTTAATATGAAATTCCTTACAAGGGCAGTCATTTTTAGCTATTAAACTAAGTAGACAAACAATTAATTTAATCATATCTTTTTAATTGTCCCAGAGTCACCACATACTATGGACATGTCAATTGTATTAGAAGATGAAAAGCCAGTGAGTGTTAATGAAGTACCAGACTACCATGAGGATATTCACACATACCTTAGGGAAATGGAGGTAAAGGTTCTCTGAATCCAGTTTGTGTAATGTATTTGTTAAATGTGGCTAAATGAAATTGAGAGGATAATGTTTAAATTTTTAAACTAATGAATTATTCTAATGCTACAGTTAAGTTTATAGCATGTAGCCTCTCTTAATTGTAAAATAATCTAATTGCAATTTTAACACTACTAAATACTTTTCTCAATAGGTTAAATGTAAACCTAAAGTGGGTTACATGAAGAAACAGCCAGACATCACTAACAGTATGAGAGCTATCCTCGTGGACTGGTTAGTTGAAGTAGGAGAAGAATATAAACTACAGAATGAGACCCTGCATTTGGCTGTGAACTACATTGATAGGTTCCTTTCTTCCATGTCAGTGCTGAGAGGAAAGCTTCAGCTTGTGGGCACTGCTGCTATGCTGTTAGCCTCGTAAGTCTACCTTGGTTTGTTTAAAAGTGATCACGATCTTTTGTCTAGGGAAGAAATTGATTTTTAATGGTGACCTTGTAACATACACCAGGCAGAGAGTCAGTGACTACTTTAGGGATGGCAATGTGGTGGGGTTGGGGAAGTGGAGGAGGATGAAACTGTGTTCTAATCTATAACACTGTTTTTCCCCAAACTGGATTCCTTGAAGATGATATAGTGCACTAGGTTAGAAATTTTAAAACATTTTCCTTCCAATATTACTTTCTGGCATATAAGCAGTGTCTCTTTTATTAAGAAGTAAAGGCTGGGTGCGGTGGCTTGCGCCTATAATCCCAGCAATTTGGGAGGCCAAGGTGGGCGGATCACTTGAGGTCAGGAGTTCGAGACCAGCCTGGTCATCATGGCGAAACCCTGTCTCTACTGAAAATATAAAAATTAGCTGGGCATGGTGACACATGCCTGTAATCTCAGCTACTGGGGAGGCTGAGGCAGGAGAATCGCTTGAACCTGGAGCGGGGAGGTTGCAGTAAGTTAAGATTGGACCACTGCACTCTGGCCTGGGCAAGAGAGCAAGACTGTCTCAAAAAAAGACACTAAATTTAAAAATGAAAACATGAAACATGTTTTCCTAAGATTTGTATTTCCTAAATTTTCAGCTACTTGGTGAACTCCGGCATTGTTCCCATCTTGAGAAGTCTCATGCCTTTCATTTACTTCCTTTGACTGAACTGGGAAAAAAATCTCAAAAGTCCTTTATTGATTTGGGCCTTTTAATTAGCAATTAGCTATCCAGTCTTTACTAGAAATGATGATCAAGTGTCTGGAAATGCAGTTGGTATGGATTTTGGATTCATTCCATATATTCTGCTAATGGGATTTCAGAATTGGGATAAGGAAGCTTGCTTCTCTTTTAGGACTGATTACTTAAAACTTTTTTCATTGTAGAAAGTTTGAAGAAATATACCCCCCAGAAGTAGCAGAGTTTGTGTACATTACAGATGATACCTACACCAAGAAACAAGTTCTGAGAATGGAGCATCTAGTTTTGAAAGTCCTTACTTTTGACTTAGCTGCTCCAACAGTAAATCAGTTTCTTACCCAATACTTTCTGCATCAGCAGCCTGCAAACAGCAAAGTTGAAAGTTTAGCAATGGTGAGTTAACTTTCATTTTGTTGAATGGCAATTCTTAGGTAATGTAAGCCCTAATTCCTTGTACAGGAACGTAGTTCCTTTGTACAGCATGGTGAAGAGATTTAGTATTCAGATGGAGATTAATGCTGCAGTATGGAAGAAAGCCTGCTGCTGGCAAAAGATAATCTATATCAGGAAAGCACTAGAAGCAGAGGTCTAAGGATGACATCTTGGGGATGGGTAGTCAGAAGAATTGTTTTTTAAAAGTTAATAAAGAAGGGAAAATACAGGATGAGGATGGAACAAAACACTAAAATGATTGATATGTTTAAAGATGAGGCTGTGAAATATTTTTTTCTAGGGTTGCTACAGAGCCATTATCAAAGGCAGGAAAAAATTAGGTTAGAAGGCAGAGGTTTGACATTTGAATTCTAAACGCTCTTGTGATCATAAAGTATTTTTTATTCCAGTTTTTGGGAGAATTAAGTTTGATAGATGCTGACCCATACCTAAAGTATTTGCCATCAGTTATTGCTGGAGCCGCCTTTCATTTAGCACTCTACACAGTCACAGGACAAAGCTGGGTATGTATTACGGTCTTCACACACCTATCTTGTGACTGAAATGCCTATGCCAGATTAAATAATAATTGTCCTACAAAACTGAGGGTTGCCTAGATGTTCTTACTTGGAAAAACTTCAAATATATACAGTTGACCTTTGAAAAATACAGGTTTGAACTGTGTGAGTCCACTTACACATGGATTTTTTTCCAATTACATGTGGATTGAAACTACAGTATTCAGGGAATTCAAAACCCATATATATGGAAGGGTGACTGCAGGACTTGAATATGTACAGATTTGGGTATACTTGGGGAGGGTCCTGGAACCAATCCCTCATGGATACTGAGGGATGATTATATACTGTTTAAGGCATGTTACCTGTTGAACAGTAGCTTTTTGTTAGGTAGTAAGCTTAGTCGTAACTTGGATTGAAAGGTGAGCTTTTTAAAAAGCATCTGACCTGTTGCTGGCAGAGAAAGTAGTAAAAAATGGATCGAGAGATGGAATAATGGCCTGAGAAAGCTAGTTGTTGGAAAAGTTAAAGATTAGTACTGAAATTTAACATAAGCTTAATGCTAACTATTAACTGGTGTCTGTTACTAAAAGCACAACTCAGGGCTTCCTATTCCCTTCTCTGTAGCCTGAATCATTAATACGAAAGACTGGATATACCCTGGAAAGTCTTAAGCCTTGTCTCATGGACCTTCACCAGACCTACCTCAAAGCTCCACAGCATGCACAACAGTCAATAAGAGAAAAGTACAAAAATTCAAAGTAAGAATTAACTTGAATATTGAAGCTTACTTTTCTAGATTATGGTTCAGAGATCTTTGACATTTTAACTTCATTCATGAATCTGCCATAGCCTCCTTAAGAAGCTGTTCTCTTAATTATGTGTTTGAAGAAGGTTGCAGTTCATGCTTTCTGCCCTGGGTCTGGGGGAGGAGAGAGAAGGAAGAGGGGCATGCATGTGTGTTTCAGGGACCAATGTTTCTAAAACCATCAACTCGGTCAGAGAGAAATAGCATTTTTTAGTTCCCAATACATGAGTACAAACATTATTCCATGATCTCCTTTACCCAGTGACTGTTTACTAAAAATGTTTTTGTTTTTTTTTTCTACTTACAGGTATCATGGTGTTTCTCTCCTCAACCCACCAGAGACACTAAATCTGTAACAATGAAAGACTGCCTTTGTTTTCTAAGATGTAAATCACTCAAAGTATATGGTGTACAGTTTTTAACTTAGGTTTTAATTTTACAATCATTTCTGAATACAGAAGTTATGGCCAAGTACAAATTATGGTATCTATTACTTTTTAAATGGTTTTAATTTGTATATCTTTTGTATATGTATCTGTCTTAGATATTTGGCTAATTTTAAGTGGTTTTGTTAAAGTATTAATGATGCCAGCTGTCAGGATAATAAATTGATTTGGAAAACTTCGCAAGTCAAATTTAACTTCTTCAGGATTTCAATTAAAAAAGTTTACTTGGTTTACTACATAATGGGAAGTGAAAACCTTCCTCTAAAATTAAAGTAGGTTTAGGAAAACAGACCTTCAAATTCTAACATTCATTTTCCTAAGCAACTGGATCAATTTGCTGATGGGCATAATCTAAGCATATCTGAATACAGACTTTTTCACTCTTTGTAAAACCTGTTTAGGTTCTGCAAACTAAACAGAGGCTGGGAGCGGAAGAGGGTGGGAAGCTTACGTGCAAATTAACAGACGAGAAATGCTCCAGAAGGTTTATTATTTTAAAGCATAACATTAAAAACAAAAAACTATTTTTAAAACCCTGCTAGATTTTATAATGGATTTGTGAATAAAAAATACCCAGGGTTCTTAGAATGGAATAAATATCCTTTTAATAGTTATATATACAAATATACAACTGTTAGCTTTAATTGGCAGCTCTCTTCTTTTTTCTTCTTTTCACTGGCTTTTTACTTGGTGCTTTTTCTTGTTTTGCACTGGTGGTCTGTGTTCTGTGAATAAAGTAAGAATTTACTAAGCGTATGCTTGTTAAGTTTTGGATTATTGAAATAAGAGGCATTTCTTAGTTTTCCAATAGGATATAAAATGTGTAAGACTGGCATCCAAAGAGTTCTATAGATTTTGGTCCTAATTTTTATAAATCACAAGGTAAAGAAATCAGAACAGATGGATCGCTAATGAAAAAGGGACGTCTTTTTGTTTATAGTCATGTGGCAAGATGAGAGTAAAACCAGAGAGCAAACCTCTAGAAGTGTTGAATATATATATATACACATTTGAAATAAACCAGAAATGTGTTACCTTATTTTCTTTGGATTCTTGTCTGGTTCCAAAATGATCATTTCTTCTTCTTCACTATCTGAGAGTATTATGGGAGCATCTTTTTTAAAAAAAGAAAAGAAAAGGGTAAGCAATCTCTTGCAATATTTATTTCTGCACGAGTTTATTTCTATCAGACGTTCTAAAACTCATTGCTGGGGCTGGGGCTGGGCTGGGCGTGGTAGCTCACACTTTTAATCCCCGCATTTTAGTAGGCTGAGGTCATTTTGGTCACCTGAGGTCAGGAGCTTGAGTCCAGCCTGGCCAACATGGTGAAACACCATCTCTATTAAAAACAGAAAAATTAGCCAGTTGTGGTGGCATGTGCTTATAGGCCCAACTACTCATGAGGCTGAGGCATGAGAATCGCTTGAACCAGGGAGGTGGAGGTTGCAGTACCACTGTACTCCAGTCTGGGTGACGAGGAAGACTCCATCCCAAAAAATAAATAAAAATAAGACTATTTGCATATAATAGCCCATGCCACTCTTTAGGTGGAGGCTTACTCTTCTCTTTAAATCAGCTTCTTAGAGCACTCTAGAACTCGTCTGTAACATTTGTTTCTTTAAACTCTTATTTCCTACAGGTGCTCGAATGGCGTGACAATTTGGTACGTCATAATAGAAAAGTTAGGGGGAAATCTATATAGCATCTTTTGTAGAGACAATTGAATTGTTTGTGCTACTCTATTCCTCCAGAAATAGTTCCAGTTTACATTCCAATAAATAAAAGAACCCATTTCCCATATTCCTTTGGCATTGCTGGTATTTTTAATACTGCCCAAAATACAGTAACAAAAAATGCCATGTCATTTTTCTTTAGATTTTATTTGTATTACTATCAGGGCTGACCATGAAAAATATTACTGGCCATTTGTATATTTTGAGTACTGCTCCCTGTCTTTTGCCCATTTTTCTCCTGATCATTAGTTAATGATATACATAAAATGTGAATTAACCCATATCAATTCTTTGTATTTTTAGTTTTCAGTTAGTTTCTCCCTTTCTTCACATGCTTTAGAAAGGCTGTACCTGCTCCATTTTTCCAATTCTTAGGTCTACCTTCATTATATTCAATTGAAAATACTATTCACTGTTAGAAGAATACACTAAACAAACATATAAGGTATATGCAAGTGCAAGGATATTGTTAACAGTGAAAAAATGGAAACAACTTACATCTTCAACAATAAGAGAATTGTTAAACCAACTAGTTATATTCAATGCTACATAAGTCTATGCAGCATTAGCTTACATCACTGCACAGAGAGTAAATAAATACCTGGGACAAGTATTTGGAAGAATTATACCAAATAGAAGTAACCACTGGGAAATTTGAGTAAGGGTCCCAATCAATGGGAAATTTTTTCCTTACCTATTAAGTAAAAAAAAAAAAGCTCAGGCTCTAGTAGTGTTCATAATTTCTCTCTTTGAAAACAGAAGTATTTGTCTTACATTCCTACTAAACATATCACCTTCAGTTTTCCCTGCCAGCCTAGTTCCCAGTTCCTTGTAGGATTTCTGTTCTTACCACATAAGAAAATAAGTCATTATTCTATTACATAGACCAGCAAGAATTTGCTTTTTTTTTTAAGTGAAAATAACCATACACAAAAACAACTTCTTCAGTTCTATGGCTTTCAAAATGCAAGCAACGTCTAGGACTATCAGTATTCTAGTCACTTCTAGAATTTTTTATGTTCTAATACTGCAATGTCTAGTATGGTAGCCACTAGCCACATGTGGCTGCTTAATTTTGTATTAAATAAAATTTAAAATTCAGTTCTCAGTAATACAAACCACATTTCAAGTGTTCAATAGCCACGTGGAGCTAGTGGCTGCTATACCAGTGTAATGTTTCTATCCCAGAAAGTTTTATTTAGACAGTATTACATGTTCCGATAAAGGATGGGCTTTTTGTTTCAGTCTAGAAACCACAAAAAAAGACAGCACGGAGGAATAAGATCTTCCAGAAACTCATTCCCTTAAAACCCACCCAAATACATTACAAAAAAAAATTTTTTTTAATTAAAAATGTCACTATCATTTTATGCCAAAGTGTACCACTACTCTACAAAGATATGCATATTCTTTTAGAAAGTAGTGTTAGTACTGCAGTTAGCCACGATAATTTAGTTGAAATTTAAATCACAATATTTAGCCCCTCTAAAAATGCAATACTTATATCCCTATATTTAACTATATATCTATATTCTCTCTATATAGTATCCTGTATGTTATCTAGTATACATCTCTATATAGCTGATATGCTATATATTACTATATATAGTGATAATATAAATATACACATTTTATGCATTATTGTATATATAACTATACGGTAATACTATATATATGTAATATATAGTGATAAGTGTGCCACAAAGTGTCACCTACCTTGGCTTCCAATATCAGACACTTCTACTCCAGTGTCCATTTTTATACTATCAAGAATGATAGCTTCATCACCACCGCCTTCATCATCTTCCTTCTCAGACTCTTCAAGATCACCCCAGGAGTTTTCTACTCCCTCTCCAATTTGGGCAGTTCCAGGAGTCCACAGCACAGGTGTAGAAACACTTAACAAGTTAAGAAAACTGAGTAACAAAAATATTGCTATTTGATGGACTGTTGAAAAAGATGAGAATGAAAGTTTTCTTCTTGTAAGATTGATTCAAGTGTGCCTCAAGTTCCTAGGGAAAAAAAAAACTTAATATAGCTACACTATGGATGGCTGAACAATGAAGAAGAAAAAATAACTCAGGCAAGATTTTATGGATGCAATTAATAAGAAATGTGAAGAGACAGCTTCAACATTTTAGTTACAGTACAAAATTAAATTGGTCCTTAAAACAATCTGGTTTTTCCAGGATAACTGAAGAGAAGCTGAATGTTATACCATCAACAGAATATGACTCACATCACTATCTTGTATTTTAAGTGTTTTCTCTAACAAAGTACAGTGTTTACAAAAACTAATTTCAGTATACACATCCTTCATATAGCCTAATATTATAATGCCAAGTGTTATGAATCTTGTTACTGCAAAAACCACCAAATAAAGATACACTTCTGAAGGAGGTTCTGCTTCAGCAATGATTTCTTCTGCTTTTTCTTCTACATCCGAGGTATCAATAGGGGCCTTTTCCATTTTAAATGCTGTGATCCTTTGATTTGCTATAGACTCTGCAAAACCAAACTTTCCACCTTCTTTCCTGTATGTGGGGGGTTTTTTGGTGGGAAGGAAGCGGGAGGAAGGTAACAGATTAGACAGAAGACAGGAAGGGAAAAAAAACTATTATTTTATCCTTTGGTGGATGAAAAATATTGAAAGAGAGTTAGTTTATCTAACTTAACCTCACCAATTTATTATGCCTAACAAGAGCCAATAGCATAATCATTTATTAAACCATGTGCCAGACCATGTGCTAGGTGCTTAAAATACACTATTCTCTAACCCTCAAATCAGCCCTACCAGGTAGTGTTAATATCCCATACTATAGAAGAGGACACTGAAATGCTGGGTTATATATCTTGCTTAAGATAGCACAGTAAGAAGTAGAGATGGGAATCAACCTGTTTCCTTACATTAATTTGAGTTACTAGATTATTTTTATCCTAAGAAAATGTTAAAGAAAAATCTTATGTCTCCAGGTGTGGTGGTTCATACCTGTAATCCTAATATTTTGGGAGGCCCAGGTGGGTGGATCACCTGAGGTCAGGAGTTTGAGACTGGCCTGACCAACATGGCGAAACCCCATCCCTACTAAAAATACAAAAATTAGCCGGACATGGTGGTATGCATCTGTAATCTCAGCTATTTGGGAGGCTGAGGCAGGAGAATCACTTGAAGCCATGAGGCAGATGCTGCAGTGAGCCGAGATTGCACAAATGCACTATAGCCTAGGTGACAGAGTGAGACTCCATCTCAAAAAACAAACAAAAATCTTACATGATTTTTCAATAGTTATATTTAAATTGCAGAAAATATAGTAAGTCCAATCAACTTTCTAAAAACACACTAAGTAGTACACTCAATTGCGATTAACAAATAAGGAAAGATCAAGTGTGAAATTTATATGGTTGCCCTTGTTCAAGGAAAATCCTTAAGAGAAAAAATACATTAAAAGACCATTTAGGGCCATTTCCTGTTCCCTGTGTTGTGTCTTGGGGCCTGCAGCAATGAAGACCTCTCGCTCTTAGGCGGGTCTTTCTTCTTCATTGTTCTGGAATTCTGGACTTGACCCAGCGTTAAATTCCCATCTGTGATGCATTTTGCAATAAGTGGGTTTGATGCCAACACCCTGAAAGATATCCTCATAAAACAAGAATCACCAGCTCCCACACAAAGTAAAAACTGTGATCCTAATTTTAGCAGTGTTAATAAGGAGCAACTATCCACGAGTCACTGCATCAATAATGCTTGTGTTATAACATCCTCTCCTCCCTAAGGCACAGCAGCAAGTGACACATACTTGTCTGGAAACCAGTTTCATTAATACTTTTATTGTGTCTGTCCAAAGATGAGTAGAAATATCTGTTACCAGTTTCACTACCTTTCGGAGTTTTGGATAACATATCTATACCATGGTATTTACACTTTTTAATGAGTTAATTTTAAGTGAAATTGCCATTCTAACTTTGTGAAATCAAGTTCATGCATAATAAAGTTTGCCTATACTAAAAAAAAAAAAAGTAAATATTTAAAAAATGAAAATAAAAGACCATTTAGTTCTGGAAAAGTTACTTACCTTACTTTTTGGTCATTCTCCAAAGCTTTCAATATTAGCTCTGTAATTTCTGCTACTTTCACACCAGCGATTTTACTGCATCTCAAAACCTATTTATAAAAGTGAATTATGTTGTTTAAAGACGGTAAACCAAATGGTTTTCTCTAACGAAACTAAAACCATGAAATTAATTTTTCTACCTTTATAAATTTAAGCCTGGCTTTTCCAAACATGAATACAATGTAAACACAGATTAAGGCAAGATGTGAAAGTTGTTTTAAGATATGTGAAGGACTATCACATTATGGGAACAGACACAAAAACTTTCTTACACAACAGTATAAATACTAATACCATGGAAGAAACCACAGACACATATGCTCCAGGATGCACTAACTTCCTTTCTTTGTGAGTAATCTGGGTAGTACTTGTGATGCTGGTAAAGATGATGATGATACCAGAAACTAACATTTATTGCACTTAGTATATACTAGACACTGTGCAATATATCTATCTTTATATCCTTATAACAACAAGGTGTTGGCAATAACATCATTCCTTATTTTACAGATAAAGAAAGTGAGACCCAAAGATATAAAATCATTTGCCCAAGATCAGCTAGTACGGGGGCAGAACTAGAATTCAAATTAAAGCAGCTTTTAATCACCTACACTGTATGCTATATGGAGATCTATTTTCTAAAAGCTCCCATGTGAATCTGATATGTAGCTGGGTTTCAGAACTACTGCCAATTGTACCCAAATCCTAAAAATAAAACTATCTTTTTACATAATTTCTACTATTGGATGTTTAAAAACTTTTATTTGCTCTTGAGACAGGGTCTTATTCTGTAGCCCAGGCTGGAATGCAGTGGCACGATCTCAGCTCACTCAACCTCCACCTCTTGGGCTCAAGCAATCTTCCCACCTCAGCCTCCCAAGTGGCCGGGACCACAGGCATGCATCACCAAGCTCGGCTAATATTTATTTATTTATTCATTTATATTTTCAGATGGAATTTGGCTCTTGTTGCTCAGACTGGAGTGCAATGGCACGATCTCAGCTCACTGCAACCTCTGCCTCCCATATTCAAGAGATTCTCCTGCCTCAGCCTCCCAAATAGCTGGGATTACAGGTGTGTGCCAGCCACCACGCCCAGCTAATTTTGTATTTTTAGTAGAGATGGGTTTCACCATGTTGGCCAGGCTGGTCTTGAACTCCTGACCTCAAGTGATCCACCAGCCATGGCCTCCCAAAGTGCTGGGATTACAGGCGTGAGCCACCATGCCCGGCCACTTTTTTTTTTTAATAGGGATATAAACCTTTTTCTTCACTAGACCCTGCTTCTAGATGGAAGGGTCAGACTCTAGCAGGCCAGACATGGGAGCACCAAGGTAGGAAGGAGGAGGATACTTCATAGCCACCAGTCAACAGAATGTATTTAATAGTGACAATACTGAAACCACATCCTAACACATCCTAGAATCAATCACTAGAAGTATCCCCATTGGATTTTTGTTAAAAGACAAAAAAAGCATCTACAGAGAAGCAATCTATTCTTAATGGGACATTAATCAAAGCACTAACTTGATCTTTTAGTAGCATTATCCCACCACTGGACTGGATAGTACAAATCTCTCGATGTTTGTTCATGGCAATCACCAGTAAGCCATCCATCACACGTTCTTCTCGTTCATTGGGATCCACCAATAAGTATGTTCTGAAACGAATGTTAAATGGACCTGAACAAATCTGAGACCGAATGCTTACCATTTCTTGGGTAATGAATTTTTAAAAGATGACATCAATAAAGTCAACAGAGAATAAAGGTCTGAGCCTATAGATTTGGGTCACTGAAATGGGGAAAGAGACAAGAAAATTATTGTGTTTATGAACACAAATGAATGCTAAGTGGGTATCTCTAGTTATTACAATGAAATCACATTAAATTCAGATTGGATTTACTTAAATGATCATCTAAACATAATGCTATCTCTTTGATTAAATGACTTCTGGCTCATTAATAAAAATTTAGATAATGTTAATTTGGCTAACCCTAAAGTTGCCCTAATGTCCTATACTCCAAAGTTCTACTGTGTTCTGCTAATGGCTCATGAAAAAAAATACTGTCTATTTCTGCACTGTCCGGTACACTCATCAACAGTCACCTGTGGTTACTGAGTCCTTGAAATGTAATCAGAGTATGTAAAATATTGGATTTCAGAGACTTAGTGGAAATAAAAGAATGTAGACTTAGTGGAAATAAAAGAATGTAGACTATCTCATGACTAATTACTAAAATACTGATTATTTCATTTTATTTCATTAAAATGAAAATATATTCATTAAAATATATAAAAATTAATTTTACCTTTTTAATGTGACTACTAAAAATATAACTACTTAAAATATAAGTAGTCACATTAAAAATTTTGAATTACATATATGAGGCCAGGCATGATGGCTCATGCTTGTAAGCCCAGCACTTGGGGAGGTCAAGACTGCAGGATCACTTGAGCTCATGAGTTTGGGACCAGCCTGGGCAACAAGGTGAGACTCTGTCTCTACAAAAAAAAAAATTATTTTTTAATTAGCTGGGTATGCCACACACCTATAGTCCCAGCTACTTGGAAGGCTGAGGTGGGAGGATCACTTGAGTTCAGAAGTTGGGAGGCTGCAGTGAGCTATGATCACACCACTGCACTCCAGCCTGGGTGACAGTGAGACCCTGTCGCAAAAAAATAAAAAAAAAATTAAAAAGTAACAAAGACTGCACATGGTGGCTCAAGCCTATAATCCCAGCACTTCGGGAGGTGGACATGGGCGGATCACTTGAGCCCAGGAGCTTCAGACCATCCTGGGCAACACAGTGAAATCCCATCTCGACAAAAAATAAATAAGCTGGGCATGATGTGCACCTGTGGTCCCAGCTACTCAGGAGTCTGAGGCAGGAGAATCACTTGAGCCTGAGAGGTTGAGGCTGCAATAAGCCACGATCTCGCCACTGCACTCAAGCCTGGGTGACAGAGGGAGACCTTGTCTTAAAAAAAAGAAAAAAAAAAAGAAAAAGAAACAGCCAGGCATGGTGGCTCATCCCTGTAATCCAGCATTTTGGGAGGCTGAGGTAGTCAGATCACTTTTGAGCTCAGGAGTTCCAGACCAGTCTGGGCAATATGGCAAAACCTCTTTTTCACAAAAAACACAAAAATTAGCTAGGCATGGTGGTGCACGCCTGTAGTCTCAACTACTCAGAAGGCTGAGGCTGAAGAATTGCTTGAGCCCAGAAAGCAGAGGTTGTAGTGAGCAAAAATCGCACTGCTATACTCCAGCTTAGGCAACAAAGCCAGACCTCATCTCAAAAAAAAAAAAAAAAAAAAAGGAAAATAAGAAAATTATATATAGGGTTCACATTTTATTTCTACTGGACAATGCTGGCCCATTTTCCTCTGATGAAACTCTACACTTACAATCACTAAAACTTGAAAGTTTTTCTCTAGTCCTTGTACACAACACTGTGTGAAATATTTTTATCTTCCCTTGTTTCTAAAAGAATTTAAGGCTCAAGTTTTCATTTGAAAGTACCATTAAATGGACCTGAAAAACTCCAAGTTTTCAGCCACAGAAGGATTTAGCAGTTAAGTAAACTCTGGAAAACTGAATAACATTAGATTTTTTTCCTCCAGTTTGTGAACCATCCCGTCTTGTAACTGACTCCTAGAACTACTCCATCTAATATGCTCCAAAGTCCCCCGTCTTCCAATAACCCACAGTAATTGTCATCCCACTTTCCCAAATTAGAGCCTAGCATGTAATTCTCTTAACCCCTGTACATCCTTAGGAAACATAAAACACTACCATGCCATAGTAAACTCCTAAGTTTATAAGTATGCCATGAAAAGAAAAACGTTGAGAAGTATCTTCATCATAGTATAAAAGTTTTGTTACTTCTATTGAGAAAGCTCTTTGCCAACTAATGCCCTTACAAAGAAAGAAAGGAACTATAAGGTGTTTTAATATTAAGGGAAGTATTTAATATTAACATGACATACTTGAGTAGAACAGTAAAATTCCTAGCTGCATTTGTAATTTTGGCCCATAACAAGGCGAGGCTTACCCTTGCTGGAAAAAGGCAAAACTGACACAAATGGGCATGTGGTGGATACTTAATGGTACAGGATCACGCTCTTCAGGTGTATACTGTTTCAAAAGAAAATGTTTAATAATTATAGTCACTAAGTTATGAACATACAAAAAAACATCTTGCACATCAAATACTAAAATAAAAATGAAGTTCCTTTATTCCTTTGACTACCCAAATAACTTCTTTTATATTAACAATTACCTGTTTGATTTTGCCACTCATGTTCCTCAAACTGTACAACTTTTTCAAAAACCTTTTTCAAAAATTTACTGACATACATATAATTTACATCCCATAAAATCCACTTTTTTTTTGAGACGAAGTTTGTTGCCCAGGCTGGAGTGCAGTGGTACAATCTCAGCTCACCGCAACCTGCCCCTCCCGGGTTCAAGCGATTCTCGTGTCTCAGCCTCCCGAGTAGCTGGGATTACAGGCATGTGCCACCATGCCAGGCTAATTTTGTATTTTTAGTAGAGACGGGGTTTCTCCACATTGGTCAGGCTGGTCTTAAACTCCCGACCTCAGGTGATCCACCTGCCTCGGCCACTCAAAGTGCTGGCATTACAGGTGTGAGCCACCGCGCCCAGCCAAAACCCACTCATTTTAAGTATATGATTCAATTTTTAGTAAATGTATAGTTATGGATATATTTATGGACTCATCACCACAATCTAGTTTTTTAACATTTCCATTACTCCCCAAAATTCCTTTGAATCTGTCTGTAGTCCATAGGAGTCTGGTGTACTCCCACCCTAGCCCCAAGGAACCACTGATCTATCTTATTTCTGTCTCTGTAAATCTGACTTTCTGAGCATTCTATATAAATGGAAAAAAAAATTGTAATGTTTTGCGCCTGGCTTCTTTCAACTCAGCATGCTTCATGCACCTTGCAGCATTTGTCAGTAGCTCAGTTCTTTTCATTACTAACAGTATTTCATTATTTGTATATATGACATTTTATTTATCTACTCACCAGCTGAACATTCGAATTGTTTCCAGTTTCTGGCAAATACATGATGCTATGAATATTTGCATTCAAGTCTCTGAACACAATAAGCTCTTATTCCTCCTGTAGATTCTCAGGCATGGAATTGCTAGAATTTTTTTTTTCCAATTTTAAGCCATTGCAATTTGTATTAATATTATAAAGTCGGCCGGGGGCGGTGGCTCACATCTGTAATCCCAGCACTTCGGAAGGCCGATGCAGGCGAGGTTGGGACTTTGAGACCAGCCTGACCAACACGGAGACACCCTGTCTCTACTAAAAATACAAAATTAGCCAGGCGTGGTTGTGCATGCCTGTAGTTCCAGCTACTTGGGAGGCTGAGGCAGGAAAACCGCTTGAACCCGGGAGGCAGATGTTGCAGTGGGCTGAGATCACATCATTGTACTCCAGCCTGGGCAACAAGAGTGAAACTCTTGTCTCAAAAAAAAAAAAATTACAAGGTCAAATCTGCTGAAAGATGTACATATAAGAGAGGAGTATTTTCAGCTGGCCATGGTGGCTCACGCCTGTAATCCCAACCCTTTGAGAGGCCGAGGTGGGAGAATCACTTGAGCCCAGGAGTTCAAGACCAGCCTGGGCAATTTGGTGAAACCATATCTCTACAAAAAACACAAAAATTAGTCAAGCGGGTGGCACACACCTGTAGTCCCCGCTACTCAAGAGACTGAGGTGGGAGGATTGCTTAAGTTCAAGAGGCAGAGGGTACAGTGAGCCGAGATCATGCCACTGCACCCCAGCCTGGACAACAGAGACCCTGTCTGGAAAAAAAAAAAAAAAGAGTATTTCCTTCTAATGTTATTTTTCTGAATATAGAATGTTGTCTACACTTAAAACTTAAGAAAGCTGCCAAACTTTTCCAACATGGCTGTACCATTTTACATTCCCACTAGCAATAACACCACAGTATTCTTTAATTGATCTTTCAAGTGTAGTAATCGCTTTCTACTTTTTTTTCACTTCCTTATATAAACTCTCTCCTCTAAAAGAATATTACCTCTACTGTTAATAAACCTTTGTCCCTACTTCTCACTTTTTAACGGTTCTGCTCCAGTCTACTGCCCAAAAGCAAAATTATGAATCATTGTTTAGAAAATCTGGGCATCTGATGTGTCCTTTTGCAACTTCAGGATTCAAACTACAACTACGGTGCACTTTCATTATTCTAGCATGTAATTTATATAAATTAAAACTGACATACTCAGAACAAAAGATAAAGAAAATGTAGGTCAATGGTTTTCAAAATGTGCTCCCTGGACCAGCAACATCAGTATTACCTAAGAACTCAAAGTTAGAAGTACAAATTCTTAAGTCGTAGCCCTGTTTCACTTTGGGAGTAGAGTTTAGCAATATGTTTTAACAAGCCCTCCGGGTATTTCTGATGGACTTTCATCAGCTCTTTGCCTAATGAACAAACGTCCTGGAGACAAATATGAATCTGCTGATTCCTCAGTGCTTTTCAGCTATTGCATACCTCTTGCAGGGTAAGCATCTCACTGTGCTGAGATTCATTTATTTTTCACACATATGGCCCTTAAACATAAGTCAAACACTTCATCTAATGCTCAATCCAAAATAGTCATCTAATTCTATTCTGGAAAACCACGCTACAGTATGTTCTTACTGACAAATGTTTCAATAGAGGAACTGTTAAGAGATTTCAAGGGCAATTTTGACCATATGCAGTTTTAGTCTTATGAACAAATTTTTAGAACCTACCCAATTGCCATCTACAACATAACTTCACTAAAAACAAGTTTCCTGCACATTTAGGACCCTCCTCATTCATTCGTATCAAGGATCCTGGTTCACATAAGAGCTTACCAGTGTTACTTCATCTCCTTGGACAGAGACATCAGGTCTTCGGAAGTGACATAAAGCCACGATTGCAGCAATGCTGGCAGCATCAATAATATTTCCATCATGATTTAATAAATGTAGGTCTACACGTATTTGCCAAACCTGATAGTGAATTTAAAATAAAATAAATCCTGATTACAACCAGTGGCTATTTATCAAGAAAAGTAACATTGTGCACAAAGTAATTTTTCTTGCTGTTAAAACATGCAGTTACTCCTTCTAGTTTGTTAACAAAAAATGTATTTTAGAAAATTTAAGCCAAACATCTGAAATACTATGTGAGTCGTTTAATCATAGAACACATACTTTAAATAGACAGAACTACTCTAATGTTTAATACTAAGATTTTCCTAACCTCAAATCTAATTACATTTTTATCATGTCTGTTAAAAACCACAAACTCTAGGTCAGGCACAGTGGCATTCACCTGTAATCCCAGCACTTTGGGAGGCGAAGATGGGAGAATTGCTTGAGCCTAGGAGTTCGAGACCAGCCTGGGCAACACAGCAAGACCCTATCTCTACGAAAAAAAAGTTTTTTAGTTAGCTGGGTGGAGTGGCATGCGCCTGTAGTCCTAGCTATTCGGGAGGCTAAGGAGAGAGGATCCCTTGAGCCCAGGAGTTTAAGGTTACAGTGAGCTATAATAACACCACTGCACTCCTGCCTGGACGAAAGTGTCACTGTCCCTAACTGAAAATAATGAATATTTTCAAAAATTAAAAAACGTTAACCTTTTAGGTTTTGTGATATTTTTAATAACCTTACAAGTAATGCAAATAGGAAGTATTATACTTAGGTATGGAATATGGAAAGCTAAATGACTTCTCTGGAATAAAAATGCTTGTCAAAATACCCTAATCAAGAATCAAATTCTGGCCAGGCACAGTAGCTCACGCCTATAATCCCAGCACTTTGGGAGGCCAAGGTAGGTGGATCACTTGAGGTCTGGAGTTCAAGACCAGTCTGATGGTGAAACCCCATCTCTACTAAAAATACAAAAATTAGCCGGGCGTGGTGGCAGGCGCCTGTAGTTCCAGCTGCTCAGAAAGCTGAGTGGGAGAATTGCTTGAACAGGGGAGGCAGAGGATGCAGTGAGCTGAGATTATACCACTGCACTCCAGCCTGGGCAACAGAGTGAGACTCTGTCTCAAAAAAAAGAATAAAATTCTAATATCCTAATGCAGCACAATTTATTGGGACTAAGATTTTCAAAATTATCCCTGCCACTGACATGGTGTGGCCCTGTGTAAATCGATAAACCTATCCAAATGAAGGATTTCTTCTGTTCTTGAGTTCTGCATGAAAAAGGAAAACTACCTGCTTCTATGAACACATGCAGATAAGAAAATGAGATTATATGAAAAAGCCACAAATTGTTTGAATAAAATATTTTTACACAAAAATCTAAGTTGCTATTTTCACCCTTTTAGGATAATGCTTTTTATCCCTTCAGAGAGATAGAGGTGGCACAAAGTTCTAAGGGTATCACTCAAGAACATCTGAAGTGAAGTGAATCAGTACAAAACTTGAGTTGACTAAAGTTCTGAGAATAAAAGCTCAGACACCGGGATCCATGAATCAACAGTATTCATCCTAAGATTAAGAATTATGGGCATATTCCCCACCTTTTCACCAGCAACAACACAGAGAGATTCAGTGTCTATACACTTCGAATTTCTTAGACATCTTTCCAAGAGTCGATTCAACTTCACCAAGAGATCTGACTGCCTATAATAAGAAAATAGGAATGGGCTACTGTCATGAAATATAACACCAGGTATTAAAACAAAAGCTCATTGCTGTTAGGTTCTCCTATGACTAAAGCAGCTTAAGAAAAAGATTTAAATACCTGCCAGGTTCGAAAGCTGGAGCAGCCATCTGAGAGAGTTCAAGGTTAAAAAAAAGAATACCTTCTGTTGCCCTATTGAGTTTTGGAGACACAAGTTCACAGGAAACCTGTCCAAGAACTCTGCAAAGATAAAGTACAAAGTATTAACTAAATTGACTCTCCTTCCAAAAAAAAAAATCTGAAACAGATCACAAGTTTCAATCTTAATGTGAGTAATATCATAGTCAGCCAGATAAATCATAGGAAGTAAAAAATATATGTAAAGTATAATATACACAGAAATAAAACATAAATTGGTGCAACTAAAAACACGACAGAAAAAGCACCTCTCTTATTACAATGTTTACTATTCCACAGATTGTTCTAAAAAATCAATGACCTTTACCTCTAAAGCAAGTATTTATTGATACAAGATGGCATGAAAACTTGAGATTTAAGTGTTTTCACATGCCATAGTTCACCACCATTAACTGACCAAATAGCCTTACAACTTTCAAATGAATATTTGAAAACCTAACTTTCATGTCACTCGAAAAACAGGAAATCAGGATGTACACTTAATGACAAGATGCTCAAGATCTCTATATTGGTGTGAGAAACAAATTCGATATGAGCACTACTGGTTGTCTACACGATTTACAGAAGTCAGAACTATGTGATAGGTGACAGAAAATACGTTTATGATTAAAAAGTTCAAGTGTGACCACAAAATCAAAAAATCTTGCACAAAAAATACTTATTTTTGTCAGCTAAACAAAGAATACTGTGCAGACTTCTTAGCTGCTTTACAAACAACCGAGTCAATAAGGTCTTTTTTCAAACTTCTCCCTTTTCAATGTGTTATCTCATTTAAATCCTGTTACCTTGTTTTGCCAAGTTCCACAATGCAGCATCCGTAATCTGTTCCAAATGAGATCCTGATGTTCCTATAATCATAGGTTTGTCTGCCATCCAGCCGCTGTTAAGCACAAATTCATTCATTCATTTATTCCTTCAACAAGTATGTCTTAAGCAACTACTTTTTGTCTGGCCCTGGGCTAAGCACTTGGGGGAAAGTGGAATCCTAACCACCCCGCCCATACAGGAAAGTGGAAACTACAGCACGGACAACTGCTGGGGTGACTAGAGACTTGAAAAGAACCTGTCGAAAAAAAATAAAGCCTGGGGAATGGGGTGAACGTGCCGGTCGTTCCCCTAATGGCTCCCCCGGCCCAGGCGGGCCAGGTATGAGTCCACACCTTGAGACCCGGGCGCCCATGCAGCGCGCAATTCTGCGGGGACCAAACCATACCTTCTTTTCTTCGATGGCACGGAGTAGGAAGCGGCGTTCGCAGTTTGAGAGTGGCGTTTCCTTCATGGTGTTGGGTCACCGGCCCCACAGGCACCAGAATCCGCGGGAAAAACGGAAACTGACTTTTCCTTACGCGCCGCTGCCGGTCCCGAGGCGCAGGAAAATTTCGTCATCAAAACGCGGCGGCAGGAAATAGGCAAGGGCTTGGGCAGTCGCTACTGCGCAGACTCAAAGCGTGATTGGGGCGGGCCAGCGGTCAGCAAGAAGCCAGTGCGGCTTAGGGAGGGCGTTTCTGAACGTGAAATTGCGTTTCTTTTCTCATAAAATGCGGAGGAGAAAAGGATACTCAAAATAACCATCAGAGTGGTAGAAATTAATATCAGTAGACCGCTCTCACACTTCACCGTTCTCTCAGTCCTCTTGCGAGGTGGAGACTAGAGAGATACTACTGCAATTTCACAGATGAGTTGACATTGGCCCCTAGAAAGCCGCAGATGCAGGATTTGGAGCATATTAAATGAACAAACACTGGAATGAGGCGGCATAAGGGTTGCGGGAGAAAGTTAAGATGGTGAAATGGGATGTTTTTGTGGCCAAAGGTGAAATTTTGTGGGATCTGAGAAGTTGATGAGAATGGAGAACTTTCGCACGTAATAACCAATGATGTTACTACTTCTGTGGGCTGAAACTAAATGTACCGTTTATTTCTCATCCCCTCTCCAGTTATTTTAAGTCGATAGACTTATTTTTATGGTCACAGAGAAACCTTAGCTGGGCCATGCTGCCAACCAATCAGCTTTTTTGGAGAGGCAGTATCAAATAGTACTTTTAAAAAGTGTTCACTGCCAGGGTTCAAATTTTAAGTCTGTCGTTAACTACTATAACCCTGGGCAAATTAACCTGTGTGCTTCACATTACTCACCTGTAAAAAAAAAAAAAAAAAAAAAAAAAAGAGGGCGGCGGGGAGTGAGAAACCTACTTATTATGAGGAATAAAATGAGTAAATAGATACATAAAATGTTTAGAACGGTGCCTGGCATGGAGTAAGCACTATTTAAGTGTTTGCATATTATTATTTTGTTTCCTTTTACTTTAGAGGTGGTAGGCACTGTAACTCCTACACAGTCTCTCTTTGGCTTCTTTGGTAGCTTCTCACACGTTATTTCTACCAGTGATACATTTTAGTCTCACTTTGTACCACTTGCAATCCATGTACTCAATAAATACTTGAAGAGGGCCTACTCTGTCCAAGAATAATTTAAGTGCTGGAGAAACAGGGTAGACAAGATCCTTTCTCTCAAGGAATTTACATTCTTTTTGGAAAGACAAAAAAACCCTAAACAAATAGAACAATTTCACACAATGGTAAGTGCTCTCTGAGAATAGGAATGCTATCTTAATAGGGGTAGTTGCAGGAACAGGTGACTTTGTAGAGGTGACATTTAAGTAAAGTAAATCTTTGGTGTTGAGCAGGAGCACCCTTGATGCCATCTGGAGAGGAAAAGTGTTTCAAGCAGAAAGAGTAACATATGCAAAAACTGAAATGGGATGAGCTCCACATGGTCTGGAAACAGAAATTGTGAAGGAGGAGGAAAGTGGACAGAAATGATTAATTCTCAAAATCGGCAAGGGGATTACAGGGTACTAACCACTTAAGTTCTTTAACAACATAAGTTCATTTTTATTGTACAGTTTCACACCAGAACTGCTGGTAGATAAGTTCTTCATTTAAATCCTTGGGTTCTTTCAGTGGCCATTTGGTAATTTTTCCCTTCAGCAATGAAATAGGCCTTTGTTGAAATAGCCTGTTACTTCCTGCAAGGCAGCTTGGTAATGGAAAGAGAATGGACTTTGGCTTCAGATAAACTTCAGCTCAAATGGACTTGGAGTGAGCTAAATAATCTTTCTTATTTGGGAGTTCTGTATCTTCAGATTGGAAGTAACAATTACTCTGTGTTAAGTGGTCTGAATGAAAGTATCTAATGAAACATTTTGGACATGATAGCTATTCAAATGTTAGTTTCCTCCTTCCTTGTTGGCTTGGCAAAGGCTTCCCATGCAACTGCCCAAACTCAGTATGACAGATTGCTTTTCTGAGATTGCTGCTTGATTACTTTGCTTTCCTTCCGCTTTTGTTGGATTTCCACTGTTCTTTTCTACTTTCACTTTTATATTCTAATTTTAACACTCCTGCTTTTGTCTTTTTATTTTTGAGTTAATCCAAACGTGTATGACCCATCTCCACTTACTACTACATACCATCATAAAATATATCTACTTTACAACCTTGTGTTTATAAGAAATTTTTGAATGCCAAAGGAAAATTTGTTTCATGATTTCAGGGAAAAATAGGTTTGGAAGATTAAGAAGAAGTTCAGATAATGTGATACATTCTATTTTTTTTTTTTTTTTTCAGACAGAGTCTCACTCTGTCACCCAGGCTGGAGTGCAGCGGCATGATCTTGGCTCACTGCAACCTCCACCTCCCAGGTTAAAGAAAGTCTTCTGCCTCAGCCTCCCGGGTAGCTGGGACTATAGGCATGCGCCACCACACCTGGCTAATTTTTGTATTTTTAGTAGCGACGGGGTTTCACCGTGTTGGTCAGGCTGGTTTCAAACTCCTGACTTCAGGTGATTTGCCCACCTTGGCCTCCCAAAGTGCAGGGGTTACAGGCGTGAGCCACCACACCTGGCCTTACTTTCTGTTCTTAAAAGAAGAATCAATTTGAATCAGCATGTTAATCTGGATGATCTGTCTAAAAATAACCTAGTTCTCAACAAACTATTTGAGTGTGCATTCTCTTTATTGAACATCAGTTGCTTTGTCTGACCAGCATCCTTTTATTTCTTGGAGAAATGCACTTTCCTGACCCCATGCGATTCTAGTGAGCCAATACATTTGAGTTGGTCTTTGTAAAAGTGTGTCCAAAGGAATTCTAATACATTTCTACTAGAATATAAAGTCCATGTCTTCTCAACCTTTGTAGCACCCACTGAGACTGTTAGTGTACCTTGTGAATAAAAGGATGAATGGCCTATTATAGCATATCTGGTGAAAGAATTAATGGGTGGAGGCCAGGTGCGGTGCCTCACGCCTGTAATCTCAGCACGTTGGGAGGCCAAAGCGGCCAGATCACTTGAGGTCAGGAATTTGAGACCAGCCTGGCCAACATGGTGAAACCCCCGTCTCCACTAAAATTACAAAAATTAGCTGGGCATGGTGGCACACATCTATCCCAGCTACTCAGGAGGCTGAGGCTGGAGAACCACTTGAACCCAAAAGGTGGAGGTTGCAGTGAACTGAGATTACACTACTGCACTCCATCCTGAACAACAGAGCAAGAATCCATCTCAAAAAAAAAAAAAAAATCAAATTTACAAAAAAAAAAAAAAAAAGGCCAAGGCTCCGTGGCACATGCCTATAATCTCAGTACTTTGGGAGGCCAAGGCGGGCAGATCA
>NW_012105620.1:1190443-1241970 GCF_000951045.1 Mandrillus leucophaeus
AAAAAAAAAAAAAAAAAGGAAAACACTGGGTGGATGAGTGAACAAATGAAAGTTTCTCATTTTATGTACCATATGTCTGCTGTACCATTTGTGTAGAATTTGGTGTACCCAAAATTATCCTGGAAGGGAATAAGATGAAATATTAAGAATGGTTATCTCTGAGTGGTAGGAGTCTGAGAAAAGTTTTTTTTTTTTTCATTTTGATATTTTTTCTTTATGAACTTTCCAAATCTTCTGTAAGGCATGTGAATAGCTTTTATTGTCAGAAAAAAGTAAAAAAGTGTTATGTTTTCTTTTTATTGTTCTGCCACACTTAGCTATTTTTTTAATTTAAGGGAATTTTGACTTTCAACTACATTTAACAAAGATATTTGTTTTGTTGTTTTTCAAGATTCAAACTGGAAACCACTTAGTTAATATGTTGAAAAGATTTTATGTATTGACAGCTGAACACTAATATGTCAAATGTAGTGCAAATTTCCCTCGCATATGTTTTATTGGAATTATAGATTTTTAAGTCCATTAGACTATCCAGTCCATCTCTGGCTTCCTTGGATATTGAAAAGAGCTCTTCATTTGACTCTGATCGTATCATTTGTTATGTCCAGGAAGCTATATGTGATCTCTCATATTATTATTATTAAGCTTTTCCAACGTATTTAGAGGAATAAAAAATTATCCGTTTTTGGCTTATCAAAAATACAACAAATTAGAGGATAAGTCAAGGAAGGGACATTTTCATTTCACTTTACTCAGACTATGCATATGGCTCTATCTTGGACACATCACTGATGCCCTTGGATCTGTTCTCATCTATGAAAAGAAGATTCATGCTCATTGATAGAAATCTGTAGGAAATTGTACTGTTTAATGTCTAAGCAATAAATACAATCTAGAAAAGTTATTTGTCAATTAGTCTTCTACAAATAAAATAAGTAGACTTTGCTTTAGTGAATTAAACTAATTGTCATGTAAATAACTATTATAGGGTTGTATAGTAGGCAAAACAATGGCCTCTTTTAAAGATGTCCATGTTCCAATCTCTGGAAACTGTGAATATGTTGCCTTATGTGGCAGAAGTTTTTTTGCAGCAATGATTAAATTATGGATTTTGAAATAGGGGGGTTTTCCTGGATTAGCTGGGTGAGCCCAAGAAGGAGGCAGGAAAGAGAGAGAAGTGAGGATGACAGAAGGAGAGGTCAGAAGAGAGATGATGGCCAGTTGTGGTGGCTCACACCTGTAATCCCAGCACTTTGGGAGGCTGAAATGTGCAGATCACCTGAGATCAGGAGTTCGAGACCAGCCTGGCCAACATGGTGAAAACCCATCTCTACTAAAAATACAAAAATTAGCTGGGTATAGTGGTGAACACCTGTAATACCAGCTACTTGGGAGGCTGAGGCAGGAGAATTACTTGAACTGGGAGACAGAGATTGCAGTGAACCGAGATCATGCCACTGCACTCCAGCCTGGGCCACAGATCAAGACTCCATCTCAATTAAAAAAAAAGGAAAAAGAAAAAAGAAAGAAGAGAGAAGATGCTATGCTGCTAGCTTTGAAGGTGGAGGCTACAAGTCAAGGGATGTAGGGGGTCCCTAGAAGCTGGAAAAGGCAAGGAAATGCATTTTCTCCTATAGCCTCCAAAAAAAGTCACCTTATAGACACATTTTAGACTTCTGACCTCTAGAACTATAAGATAATAAATTTATGTTGTTCAGAGCCAGTAAGTTTGCAGTAAGTTTGCCTTGGTCTGGACTGCTGTAACAAAATACCATAGACTGAGTGGTTCATAGACAACAGAAATTTATTCTCACAGTCCTAGAAGCTGGGAAGTGTAAGACCAATGCACAAGCAGATTTAGTATCTGGTGAGGACCAACCTCCTGGTTCACAGACAACCATCTTCTTGCTGTGTCCTTACATGGTGGGAGGGAAAGAGAGTTCTCTGAGGTCTTGTTAATAAGGAGCCTCAGATTCCCATTCATGAGGGCTCTGCTCCCACAACCTAATCACCTCCCAAAAGCCCCACCCAATACTATTACATCGGGAGTTAGGATTTCAATATACGAATTTTGCAGAGACACAAATATTCAGTCGATAAATAGAAAACTTATATAGATTGCCAGATAGAATACAAGATGCTTAGCTAAAATTGAATTTCAGATAAACGATGAATCCTTTTTTTAATATAAGTGTGCTTAATTTGTTCCGAATATTGCCCAGGACATACTTATAGTAAAAAGTTATTTGTTGTTTATCTGAAATTCAAATGTAATGACATATTTTTTAAAAAATAAATCTGGCAACCATAAACTATTATAATGCACCCTGTTTATTCCTTTATGTATTAATTTTGATCTCCAGTTTTATTTGTGAATTTTTCTTTTAAAAGAGTGCTTGTGTTCAACATAAATTATGTTTGGGGGATTATTTATAAAGACATTTTTACCTGAGAAATCCTCATTGCAGCATAAGGGTATGTCGTTGAAAATACTGCGTAACTATGGCCCTTTTCTGTGCTAGTAGGAACTTGTTCTCTGACACAAAAGGGAAAGTCTGTAGATAACATCTCTTAATTTTAAAGCTGTATGGGCTCTGAAATATTTTCTAGTACAGAAGGAAGGAGAGAAAGAGAAGAGCGAGGGCTTGCAAAGCCAAATGATTTCAGGGTCCAGGCCAATTACAAATGAGTGAAGCTGGTTAGATATAGGACCATAGAAAGCAGGGAAGACTGCGGTGACCCATGTAACACATGCCTGTGGCTGACTGTCATGGTTACTACTTGCGACCGTCACTACGACAGTTACTACTGTTACTACTTGAGACTGTAATTATAAGACTTACTACTGTGACTGTTTGAGACAGTAATTACGAGACTGAACAAAGGATGACGAACGCAGCAATGAAAACTTCAAAGAAACTGTTTTAAAGGAAGGAACCAGGGGAAGAAGAAGAAGGTTCCCTACTTCTAGTGAGCAAAGGCAACAGCCCTTTGTATTTATTGGGTAGAAAGAGCAGGGAGAAGGAGGTAAAAGTGGGTCAGCTGCTTGATTGATCACAGGTTCACGTTATTGCTGACAGGCTTCAAATGTGCCTAATCACAAGAAACACCTGTGCCTGGGTCATGCCTCCCCTCAGCGTTCCTTCTGGGAGGCAGACGCAGTTTGTCAGTTTGCCAACATCCTGCTTTCATGAGAAACAGTTTGCTGTTTACTCATATAGCCTCCAGTGGTATACTGAGTTCATCACGGCCCTCATTCTTTTGGCCTTCAACACACGCCCTGCCAAAATGATTCAAATATTGTTAAAACTCTTTGAGAGAAAAATAAAACATAGCTTGCTAGCCTGTTTAATTCCTCTCTCATAACCTCTATCACCCTCGATCCATCCAAATAAACTCTCATTCTAAGTAAACACGGTGTGATTACCAAGCAAATGCAGCCTTCTGAGTTCTTCAGTCTCTTTCGGACAGATTACTGATCCCAAACTCTTCCCAGAGGGTCTACTGAACAGAATTCAGCTTTATCCAAACTCTTGCAACTTTTAAATGTGATCCACTGCCCGGCAGCATCAGCATCACCAGAGAGCCACTTAAAAATGCAAATTCCCAGGTCCTGTCCCAAACGATTTGAATCAGAAACTAGTTTACAACCCACTCCAGCAATACCTCCAGGTGATTCTTTTTCTTTTTCTTTTCTTTTTTTTTTTTTTTTTTTTGAGATGGAGTCTCACTCTGTCACCCAGGCTGGAGTGCAGTGGCGGGATCTCGGCTCGCTGCAACCTCCACCTCTTGGTTCAAGCGATTCTCCTGCCTCAGCCTCCCGAGTAGCTGGGACTACAGGCGTGTGCCACCAAGCCCAGCTAATTTATTGTATTTTTGGTAGAAATGGAGTTTTGCCATGTTGGCCAGACTGTTCTCCAACTCCTGACTTGAAATGATCCGCCTGCCTTGGCCTCCCAAAGTGTTGGGATTACAGGCATGAGCCACTGCTCCCAGCCCCCTCCAGGTAATTCTTATACACATTAAAGTTGGAGAAGCCTTGATCTAAATTTCTCGGAGAGAGAGATATACCCAATCTTATCTAGCTCTAGGATTCCCTGTCTGTTTTGTACAAAATGTGCTGGGAGGTGTCCTCACTCCCCTGTTCCCACAGGGCAGTGCTAACTGCATGCTTACAGATTTCCTGAGTTAGGTGGAATTTCTGCTATGTGCTAGGCATTGTGATTGGTGCCAGCAAAGTTCAACACGAGGTACTTCCGTACAGTGTTTGCTAACTTGGTATTCACTCATTTTGTGGAAGGAGCGCTTTCACTGACAATCTAATCTTGAGGCATATTTTAACATCATGATTTTATAAACTCATAGACAATTTTAAGAACAATTTCAGGTAAAGAAAAAATTGAGTGGAAAGTACACAACGTCTCCATATACCTTTCCCCCACATACACAACCTCCTCCACCATCAATAGCCCTCATCAGTGTGGTACATTTGTTACGGTGAAACGGTATTTGTTATCTGTCTTTTACAGATGCCTATGTTACAAGGTACAGACAGATTGAGTAATTTGTCCAAGTTTGCACAGCTAGTAAGCCAGAGGACCGGGATTCATACCCAGACAGCCTGACTCCAGAGACTGTACTCTGTGCTGCTGTTTGTAAATGGGAATTCATTTCTATGGCGAGTGTATTCTCTTCACTCTTAACACTAAACCAGGTTATTGCCTATCTGTCTGTGAGGATCTTAACTTTCCTCATTTGATTACTTTGCCATCTGATATCCATATAGAGAATAAAGCTGCTCTTATTAGATTATCCAAACTCAATTTCTCATGCTTTAATCTGACACACAATTAGAAGTATAATGATGAAGTAGGGCTCATTAATGCAAAGAGACATATGAAGTCTGACTACAATTCCAAAGCTAGCGTACAGGCAAGAGTGAGGTTGATATTGAGCTTTTATCACAAGCAATAGGAGGAGTTGGACGTGCAAAAGTGGCCCTGGTTCTTGATGGAGAGGCTTTTACAGAATATGTTATTTGTACTACGTTGGCCACTCTCCATTAGCCCAGCTCCCAGGGATGCTGCACCCATACCGTTGATCCACTCCTTAATCAAATAAATGACTTAAGAGGAAAAGTTTCTGTTTTGTATCTATTCACTCTCACCCTGTTTACTTCTTCCTAAAGTTGCCTAACAAGGAAGGCTTAGGCTGTTTCAGAGGCAGTAGCTTCAGCAGAAGTGAGAGAACACCAGACGATGCTGACTGTCCCGTGAGGTGATCATGGATAGCCTAGGCTAGAAGGTGGTATCATGTAGGCACATTTCTTTTCTTTATCTTATTTTTTTTTAGACATGGGTCTCACTGTATTGCCCAGGTTAGTCTAACTCCTGTACTCAAGTGATCATCTCAGTTCTGCCTCCTGAGTTACTGGGAGTACAGGTGTGAGCTACTGTGCCTGGCTCAAGCATACATTTCTCTAGCAAGCAATATAATATTATTTTGAGATAGTATTTCAGTGGTAAGAGGCCCCTAAGATGGTCCCCAGTGATTCATACCTCCTGATATTTAGGGCTTATGTGATCCCCTCCCCTCGAATGACTTACTTGTAATCAACAGAATACCTCAACATTAAGGGGATGGCACTTCTGCTATTGGATTATAAGAAAATGTAACTTTGATCACGCTAGCGGACTCCCTCTCTTGCTGCATTTGATAAAGCAAGTTTCCATGTTGGGGGGCCCACATGGCAAGGAACTGAGGGTGTTCTGCAGCCAGTTGCCAGGTCAATATTTACAACCTAAATCTATATCTCAAAGGGAATTGAAGCCTGACAACAGTCACAGAAGTGAGCTTGTTGAGCTTCCTTTGCTGAGCTTTTACATGAGACTTTAGCCCTTGCTGACATCTTGATTGTAGCTTTAAGAGAGACCCTTAAGCAAGCCCTGTTAATCTGTGCCTGGATTCCTGACTCACAGAAACCATGAGATAATTAGTGTGTGCTGCTTTAAGCTGCTAAGAAGCAAAAGATGACTACTGCAACTTTGAGCACAAACTCTTCTCAGGTGAGCATTACTTATAAATCTCATAATTCGCTAGACTATTCTCATCTCAGTGATAGTATAAATAAAATCCCTGTTTGCCTTTTTTCCCCAACATTTGGGAAACTTGGTGTTGCTAACACCAAGTATGGTGGTGTGCGCTTGTAATCCCAGCTACTCATGAGGCTGAGACAAGAGGATTCCTTGAGCCCAGGAGTTCAAGACCAGCTTGAACAACATGGCAAAACCCTGTCCCCACAAAAAAAATACAAAAATTGGCCATGTGTGGTGGCACCCACCTATAGTCCCAGCTACTTGGGAGGATCACCTGAGCCTGGGGAGGTTGAAGCTGCAGTGAGCTGTGATCATGCCACTGCACTCCAGCCTGGGTGACAGAGTGAGACCCTGTCTCAAAAAAAAAAAAAAAAAGTTTGATAATGGGAGTTTCCTTTAATTTTTGTTTCTAGTATTACTAATAAAAATTAGATTTGTAAGAAGTAAAAATTTATAAGAATTCAGTCATTTGTATAAGTATTCTTTGCGAACCTACTATGTGCCAGGTTCTGTTTTAAGCACTGGGATAATGTAAACAAAATAGAACAGGTCACTTGGAGCTATATTATAGAGACAGGTAGACAATACAGTAATAATCAAACCATCAACAGTGTCTGGTAATGAGAGGTGATACAAAGAAAAGAAAAGCCAGGTGAGGGAGGGTGACCAAGAAGTTACTGTGCAGTAATGTAATCAGGAGAGAGGCCTTTTTGATGAGGGGGCATTTGAGGAAACCTGAAAATGTGAGGAGTCAATAATTAAGTAAATGGCCCAGGCACAGTGGCTTATGCCTGGAATTGCAGAACTTTGGGAGGTTCAAGCGATTCTCCTGCCTCAGCCTCCCGAGTAGCTGGGATTATAGGTATGTGCCACCATGACCGGCTAACTTTGTATTTTTAGTAGAGACAGGGTTTCTCCATGTTGGTTAGGCTGGTGTCTAACTCCCGACCTCGGTCAATTTGCCTGCCTTGGCCCCCCAAAGTACTGGGATTACAGACGAGAGCCACCGCACCTGGCCATGACATACCTTTTAAATTAGGAGAGGTATAGCCTTCAAAGTTGCAAGCCCAATGTTCTAAGTAACTTTCCTGGCCTCTAGGAAAGTTTTGGCATATAGACCCAGAAATAACTTCCCAGACACGTTAGGTCTTTTGCATATCTGGATACATGATTAAAGTAAAAGTATAAAGAAGTGGATGTCAAAGGTTTTTTTGAAAGCCCAAAACGTCACACATTTTGAATGTCATTTCTGATGTGGTTCAGGGCATGGGCTTTGGCCTCAGACAGTCTCGGGCTTAGATCTTGGCTGAGGAAACTGTGATGTCCTTGACACATGATCTTACCTCTTGTCTTAAGCAGCTCATGCTGCTATATAATAAAATACCACAAAGTGGGTGGCTTACGCAACATAAATTTATTTCTCATAGTTGTGGAAGCTGGAAAGTCCAAGATCAAGACACTGGATGGCGGAGGGCCACCTTCTTGCTATATTCTCAGACGGTGGAGAGACAGCCTCGCTCTTGTGTCTCTTTTTAGAAGGGTACCCCTATGACCTAATTACTTCCTAAATGCACCACCTCCTAATACCATCACACTGAGGATTATCAGGGGATTATTTTGAGAGAAACACAAATATTGTCAATAGCACCTCTCTAAAATGCAATTGTTACAGCTGATGCTCATAGAGCAATTACTACATGCCAGACACTGTTCTAAGATGTTTGCATTTATTAATTTATTTAATCTGCACAATTCCCTTGCACTCCACTTTACAGATGAGCAAAATGAGGCAGAGATTAAGTTACTTTCTCAAGGTCACATGTCCATTTAAGTGACAAGGTCAGGATCTGAATGGAGGCTATCTCATTCCAAGTCTGTGTGCTTAAGTCACACACTGCTACCTCTTGATAACAATTTCTACCTCATAGATAAGCACTCAGCACAATGTGAGTAAATATTTGTTGAACAAGTGACTTTGCAAAGTCATAGTAAATTATAACATAGCCAACAGAATAAATATTTGTATACTCTGTTATGGCTAAATAACTCAAATTTTCATCTTTTTAGGTTCTCTGGTGTGTACAATAGCAGCTTGGCAAATCTATTTTCCAAAAATAACCCTATTTTGATAGGACCATTATATTATCTGTAAAATTCGATTGTGATGAGCCCATGCTGATGCCTAATCGTCACCTCTTACATTTCTAAATGATTACAGACTATCTGATCACCTGTTTTAGATTTTTGTCTGCAATCAGTATAAAGCTCTTCATTTTCTTTCTTTCTTTCTTTCTTTCTTTCTTTCTTTCTTTCTTTCTTTCTTTCTTTCTTTCTTTCTTTCTTTCTTTTCTTCTTTCCTTCTTCAGCTTCACTTGACTGTTTTTTGTTTTTGTTTCTGTTTGCAAAGAAAGTGGTTTAATCATTGGATTGGCCCAACTAGGAGACAGGAGGAAACCTCAAATCCATCCCCTCAATGACTTTGAGCTTCTGTTTTCAAAGGTTTGAGAGTGGGCGGAAGTGAAGAGATCATTGATTGGTTGAAGAGTTCAGGGTGGAGACATGGGGCAGGTAGATGAAGAAGCTGTAATCTCATGCTAATTCTGTTCCTCTGTGCGGGTCTTTAATCTAATTGGCACCAGATTTTGCTGAATTCAGGCTCTCTCTTCATTCTATTTAGTGTACTACAGTATTTGCCTTCTTTGCATATTTTGGAATTTAGGGGAACTTCTGGTTCTCTTCAGGATCAAAATTGTGTATACTTCATTAGTGATGAAGACCATCAAAAATTTCCCATATAATGTTAATTTTTTCTTAAAGCAATGAGATGACTATATTGTGCTTGAAGAGCATTTGAATTATGCAGCTAGCAACTGGCTCCTATTTCAGGCCATAACTCTGTATCAAATTGTGGGTCTGATCCAACATAAAATGAGATTACTCATCTGTCAGAGGAAAAGCTCCAACAGGAAAATTTAGGTAGGATGTGAGTCATATAATGTGACATTCTTCTGCCCTGTAAATAAATCCTATTTAACTAAACCATATGTTTTAAAGGAGTTTAAAAAATGAAAATGTAAAAATGTTCATATATCTAACCCCTTGACCAATTATATCTTTCATATATTTGAATTTCTCAGAGTTATACTTGGACTTTAAGAATAAGTCAGTCATTTTCTTTGTGGCAAGCTTTTCCCACTGCATTTTTTCTTTAATAAATAATTTGTGATCATTTAAACATAGCAAAGAAACTGAGTTATGTGTACTTTTGTTGTTGTTGTTGTTGTTGTTGTTTTGTCTGGATGGTATCGCCTGAATCAAAAGTTGGTAGTAAAAGTTCTGAAATGTTAAAGTGTATAGTCCATTATCTCCCTTCTTAAAATTTCTAGGAGTCAATTGGATTCTTAGAAGATGAGAATTAAACTTCATGACTTCAGTGGTCAAGTTAGCATTTTATCTCTGCAGTTTACTTTTAAAATAATGATAACTTGCTTCTATTGGGAAGTTTCAGTTCAACAGCTAGAATTGGCCAGATGCAGTGGCTCATGCCTGTAATCTCAGCACTGTGGAAGGCTGACAGGGGAGGATGGCCTGAGCCCAGGAATTGGAGACCACCCTGGACAACATAGCAAGACCTTGTCTCTACCAAAAAAAGAGAGAGAGAGAGAGAGAGGAAGGAAGGAAGGAAGGAAGGAAGGAAAGAAGGGAGGGAGGGAGGGAGGGAGGGAGGGAAGGAGGAGAGAGAGAGAAAGAGGGAAAGAGGGAAGGAAGGAAAGGAAGGAAAGGAAGGAAGAAAGGAAGAAAGGAAGGAAGGAAGGAAAGAAAGGAAGGCCAGGTGTGGTGACATGCACCTGTGATCCTACCTATTTTGGAGGCTGAGTTGGGGGGATCCCTTGAGCCAAGGAGTTTGAGGCTCCAGTAAGCCATGATTGCACCAAAAACAATAACAACAACAAGAAAAACAAACAACTCCCCCTCCCCCAAACCAAAACCAAAAAACCCCAGCCAGAATCAGGGTACTACTGAAATGGATTCAATTTTGGTCACAGAACTTTCGAGTTGTACCCTACCCCTTGTTTCTTTTCTCTTTTTGCTTTTGGTATGCTGAGGGCTACAGATGAGTCACAAAGAAACTGCAAAAGATGGAGGTGGTAGGAGAAAAAAACAAGAGAGAGCAGACCTTGTTGTCTCTTAGGGGAACATTAGCCTCTTATCTGAGGGTTTAAAATCTGTGAGTATGTGTATGTATATGTAAGTGTCTCTGTGTGTGTTTGTGGAATCTAGATAGACTTACATCTCCTTGTTAAAACTAATAAATATTGAGTCTCTTAATTTTCTGTATCATTTAATATCATCTGTCTTCTTGAAATGTTGTTTTTTCTTGACTTTAGTGAGCTTCTCAAAGTACCTTTTTCTCTTGACTTTAGTGACTTGTTACGCTTCTGTTTGTTTCTACCTCTTTGGATATTCCTTTTCAGTTCGTTTTGGGGAGTCTTCTTCTTCAGTTCACCTCTTAAGTGCCAGTGTTTCATGGGATTCTGTCAGAGAAAATGTCTCCTTTTATACACTCACTTTAGTTTTCCACTTCTGTGGTTTCAATTACCAGCAATATGCTGATGACATCTAAATCTATTGTACCAGCCCAGACCTCTTCTCTGGGCTCTCAGTGTCTCCAGATGTTCTAGGGACATTTCTAATTCACTGTGTCCACAACTGAACTCTATCTTTCTTCTAAACTTGTTCTTCCTTGTGTTCCCTTGAGTGAATGGCAATACCCCAGTAACCAGTAAACCAGAGTATCATTCTTGATTCCTCCCTCACCACACCCACTCCTTCTCATAAATCACCAAGTCCAGTTGAGGCCACCTACTAAACACTTAACCCATATGTTTTCTCCAATTTCATTGTCACTACCATAATTCAGGCCACTATCATCTTTTGCCTAAATTATTGTTATCAGCCTCCAACTTAACTCTCTAGCCTCCAGTGTTGCCCTCGAACAGTTCATTTTCCACATCTCGTATGATGCTTCTAAAACACAAGGCATGGTGGCTTGTGTCTGCAGTCCACCCACTGGGGAGACAGGTGGGAGAACCACTTGAGCCCGGAGTCCGAGGCTGCAGTGAGCTATGACTGCACCACTGCACTCCAGCCTCGGCAACAGAGTGAGACTCTGCATCCCAAAAAGAAAGCAAAACACAAATCTAACAATGCTGTTTTACATATAGCCCTCCCATGGCTTCCCATTGCTTTTAAGATACATTGCGAACCCTGTACCATGGTTTACAATGCCTTTTCTGATTTAGTTCCTGTCTATTTCCTCAGACCCATCTTTAAAAACTTTCTTATTTAATCTTAAACTTTCTTGAATTATTTTAAATTACTCAGAAGTACCAAGTTCTCTCTTAACTTCAGCCATTTGCGTTGGGGTTACCTGCCTGAAAGACTTTCCCCCACATTTTATGCTTGGCCAACTCCTAAGCATTCTTCAGGTTGCATCTCAGAGAAAGCAAAAAGCCTTTCCTAAAACCACAGACCCGCTTAAACCCCCACTCTGTGCTCCTGAGGATTTGATACTTCCTCTATCTTTGCATTTATGGCATGGATTAAAGTGGTCTGCTTGCCTGGGTGTGTCTCCCGTTAAGCTCTGTTGTAGTCACTTTTTAATCCACACTGCCTGAGCCTGGAATATGGAAGGAGCTTAGTAAATATTGAACGAGTGAATGAATGAATGAACGAATGAATGGGAGAAGAGCGGGAAAAGGATGAAGATGGGAACACGTTTACCTGGAGCCACAAGCCTAAGTGGTACTGCCTAGCAAGAGTGATCTTCATGGCCACCTTTGCATTCCTTCCATGTTCCAGGCACTGTTCAAAGCAACTCCCATACTTTTAATTTTCCCAACAACCTGGACTAGATGAGGATTCTGATGCTGAGATAAATAAGGTAACTTGATAAAGTCAGGCATTGATAAGTTTGATGCTTTCTCTTCTTTAGTGGGGAAGCTATGCATGTTTAGGACATCTAACAAGATAGACTAACTAATCATATATTGCATATAGGTAAGACCAATATGATTATAACAGACTTCCAGGGTGAGCCTTCAGGTTCTCTGAAACTAACAAATAAATACATTAAATCTTTAAATTAGAAAATATTTTATTTAAAATTAACATACACCTTTGTTATGAGAAAATTGTTTTCAATTTTTTTTTTTCCAGATAGGGCCTCACTCTACCCAGGCTGGAGTGCAGTGGCACAATCGTGACTCACTGCATGCAGCCTTGACCTCCTGGGCTCCAGCGATCCTCGCACTTCAGCCTCCTGAGTAGCTTGGACTACAGGGGTTCATCACCATGCCCCACTAATTTTTAAAATTTTGTGTAGAGACAAGGTGTTCCTATGTTGTCCAGGTTGGTCTCCTGAGCTCAAGCAATTCTCCTGCCTTGGCCTCCCAAAGTGCTGGGATTACTCAGGTGGGAGCCATGGTGCCTGGCCAGAGAAAACTGTTAAATAGGATTAATTACTCTATAGAACCTTTAGTTGACATTATATAAATGAAATGTGGAACATTTCAATGAAACTACCTTCTTTTCTTTAAAATAGTTTCAAAATCTCCTTGAGAAGCATAGATGGTGTTTCAGTCATCTACAATAATGTGAAGGACACCAAAGTCAGCTGAGGTGAGGCAAAGAACCAAGTACGATAGAGCCAGGCTAGTGATTTAAGATGCATAAAGACATTTGTTCAGAATTGGAAAATTTTACAGAATCCAAAAAAACCTCACAACATATCTAGCCATCCAAAATATATTTCACAAGCTTCTCAGTGCACTCAATTTTTCTTTAGGAGATTAGTCAATGTTTTGGTAATCAGGCTTTGGGAAGCCAATTTAAAACTCTGCTTTTCACAGAGAAGGTGATCAGTGCATATTTGTTGATGGAGTGGCTTTAGATGGCAACACTTTGAGCTTTACCCTGAAGGAAATACATGCTGGTTGATTAACATTGTGTAAAAATAAATTCATAGCAGTTAGAACTCAAAGTAATTACATGAAATTTAAACCAGTGAAGATATTAGAGTGGCAGGACTTTTCCCCCTTAATTTTATGGAGATGCTGTATGTTTTTTCATAGATAGAAGTTGGGAAGAAATACAAGGTTTGCCTAGCACCATGTACAAGTGGGGAGGCTCAAGCGTCTGGCTCATGTCCAGGTGAACTCTGCAAAAGCAGCCCTGTGGACTGGAGTAGGTAGCTTCACCCTGTGGCCATATCCCTCAGGCTTTGATGTCTATTTTGTCTTGTTGTGACACCAGTCAGGAAGATTTCATTCCGTCCCAAGCCACAAAACAAACTGATCATTTGATTAGCCCACACTCTGCAAAAACCCTGTGCTCAGTGCACAGTCATGTGTACATATTTGGTTGTGCATGTCCAATATTTAAGAGCCTCCAGCAGAGCCCAGGGCAGAAATAGAGACACTTCCTTGGGCTGAGCTCTACCCCACTCTTCTCTGTGGGTGTCACACTGCTCAGAAAGAAGTAGGCAGAACAGCTGGAGTGAGGCAGGGCTGTTGGCAACAGAACGTGATGTCAGAACCCACTTGGCGAAGAGCACCCATTGGTAGTTACATTCAGAGTGCCAGGGCTTTTCAAGCTGCCAAGAGAGAATGCTTGTGGGTGGGTGGTAGAACAAAAAGGCAAAGGGAACAACGCAAGCCCATTTCCAAGGAGGGGCGAGAAATAAGCAACAAAGAAGATGCCCTCAGATATGTGATGTATCAGTGGCTGTTCTGGGGGTGACACCATCTGTATTAAGTGAGCTACCTACAGATAAGGTAAGTTGACAGCTTGCTTGAGGAGCTGTGTATGAGACACAGTTCTTAAAACACCAAGATGGGCTTTGTGGGCTTGCTGTGGTTCCACACAGGGTCAGAGAGGGATGCAGGGCTGCTGGCACCTCTGCAACAGCAGTCTTGGAACAGGGAAATAACTTCCTAGAACCACAAGGCTCTCCTGTGACTTCTGGACCAGAAAAGAGCTTCCTGAATATCAGGAAGGTATGTTTGTGACATCCCAGGAATGTACCAGGCTTGCCAAAGCAGATTAATAGTCCAATTTACCAGACATGATCCTGTGAAAATAAGAATCTAAATATGAATAGGGACTTCCTGGAGACAGGAAATATTAATATTTAGTCTATTGCCTCCATATATGTGGGCATTGTTTGTTCCTTTAGCCTTTTTGTTCTACCCATCCACCCACTCATCGTCCTTTTCTAGCAGCCTAAAAAGAAGCAATGGGCCCCCCCAAAAACAAACAGTTTCCTAGCTAGAAAAGTACCCAATAAATGTTACCTCAGTCCTTCCTACGAATCCCACCTCCTTCTGCTTGTTTATATCACTTTGATACATATGGTATCAAATTCTGTAGCTCTTTTCCATATTCTGCTCTGTAATTGTTATCTGTTTTATTAAATTTAGTCTCTTCCTAATCAGAAAATAAAAATTCCTTGAGGATTCCTTAAAGATGAGGATGTGCATTATGCATTAGTTAGCTGGGGCAGCTATAACAAAATACCATCAACTGGGTGGCTTCAATGACAGATGTTTATTTCTCACAGTTCTGGAGGCTGGGAGTCTGAGATCAGGGTGCCAGCATGGTTGAGTTCTGGTGAGGACTCACCTCCTTGCAGATGGCTGCCTTCTTGATGTGTCCTCACATGACAGAGAGAGAAAGAGCTCTGGACTCTTACTCTTCTTATAAGGACACTAATCTCATGATGGGGGCCCCACTCTCATGACCTTATCTAAACCTAATTACTTTCCCAAAGGTCCCACCTGCAAATACCATCACATTAGAGTTTAGGGTTTTAACATACGAGCTTTAGGGGAACATATATTCAGTTTATAACAGGATTCGTATTTTATTAATTGGTATTCTATCTAATGCATAAAGGGTGAACTGTGGACAATATAGAGTTAATGTCAAGTGTTTTTTTTTTTTATTTCTTTAGTACCTGACACAGTACAGTTGCAATCAGACATTAGAAACCTTTTGTTGATTTATTAGATAACCCTGTATGTTCATGATAAAGTTTGTGTTTTTGATTTTGAATCTATTTGGTGAAATGAAGTGGGGAGTTGCACAACTATTTGGTGAATCTTGATTAATTCAATCCACTCTTCATGCCCACTAGGTTGGCTATAATATAAAAGAGAGACATAACAAGTGTTGGTGAGGATGTGGAGAAATGGGACCCCTGCATATTGCTGGCGGGAAGGTAAAACTGTACAACCACTCTGGAAAACAGTTTGGCGGTTCCTCATAATGTTAAACATAGAGTTACACAAGTGAACAGAGAGTTAAATATATGACCCAGCAAGTCCACTCCTTCATATCTACCCAAGAGAAATGAAAACATGCTCACATAAACACTGGTACACAAACGTTCAAAGAAGCATTATTCATAATAGCCAAAAAGTAGAAATGATGTAAATGTCCATCAGCTAGAGAATAAATAGACAAAATGTACTATAGCCATTAAATTGAATGTTATTTAGCAATAAAGAGGAATTTTTTATTGATACATGTTACATGCCACAATAGGGATGAACCTCAGAAACAGTATGCTAAGTGAAAGAAGCCAGTCAAGAAAGACCACATAGTGTATGTTCTCGTTGATATAAAATACCCAAAAAAGAAGAATTTAGAGACAGAAAGTAGATTAGTGGTATCGTGGGACTGAGGAAGGAAGGAGGTGGTAAGGAGAAAGGCGAATGGAGAGTGACTGACAGTGGGGCCAATGTTTCTTTGGGGGATAAAGAAATGTTCTAAAATTAGGTTATGATTATGGTTGCAGAAGTCTGTAATGTATCAAAAACCATTGAATTGTATACTTTAAAGGAGTATACTTACATTACATATTAATATATGATACATATAATTACATAATTCAAGGAGTGTATGTAAATTATATTTCAATAAACTTGTTTTTAACAAGACAAAATGTCCATCCATGTGTACAAGCTAAGATAAACTCCTTCTTAAATGATTGATTTTTGAACAGAGGATCAGAGTTTCCAGTTTCCAACTTGTGTTCTGCCACTACCTTGGACAAGTGATTTGATTTTTCTTGACATAGTTTTATTAACAAGCTTTCCAGATCTAAATTTTTGATGATATAACAATAAAACCACCCCCCACCACTCTTATATTTTCAAAAACCTTCTGTAACATAAGAACAAATTATATTTGAATGAAGAATACTGACATTATTAAATTGGAAAATAATGCCAAATAACTCTTCGGGTTTAGACTATGCTCATCTTTGTAAACAATTCAGGAAGTTCTACCCATGTTTCTTCACATAGTTGGAATTGAATTTGTGCACTTTGCAGAAAGCTCTTCGTTCTAAATTGAAGATTGCACTTGGGATCAAATTAGATAATGTATGTAAAAGTGCCCTGTTAATTGGTCTAAAAATATATGTTATTATTATTATTTATTTATTTTTAGAAACAGGATCTCATTTTGTTGCCCAGCTTGGAGTGCAGTGGTGTGATCATAGCTCAATGCAGTCTCAAACCCCTGGGCTTAAGTGATCCTCTCACTTTAGCCTCCTGAGTAGCTGAGACTATAGGCACCCTACGCACTCGGCTAAGTTTTTTTTTTTTTTTTTTTCCCAATAGACACGCGATCTCATTATGTTGCCTAGGTTGGTCTCTAACTCCTGACCTCAAGCAATCCTCTTCCCTTGGCCTCCCAAAGTGCTTGGATTACAGGCATTAGCTGGGAATATAGGAAACAATGGGCCAGGCGCGGTGGCTCACACCTGTAATTCCAGCACTTTGGGAGGCTGAGGCAGGTGGATCACGAGGTCAGGAGATTGAGACCATCCTGGCTAACATGGTGAAACCCCGTCTCTACTAAAAATGTAAAAAATTAGCCGGGCACGGTGGCGAGCGCCTGTAGTCCCAGCTACTGGGGAGGCTGAGGCAGGAGAATGGCGTGAACCCGGGAGGCGGAGCTTGCAGTGAGCTGAGATCCCACCACTGCTCTCCAGCCTGGGCGACAGAGCGAGACTCCGTCTCAAAAAAAAGAAAGAAACAATGCAGCCTAGAATATATTTTAGGATTCTTTAAAAATCAATCCCTCTAAAAGCATCCTGAAAAGCGATGTACCTTCTCAAATATTTTAAAATTGACATCTTAAATATTTCATCATAAATTTAAACAGTAGCAAAGGATATTGTTTGTGGCACATTGTAAATATTTATATTTTAAAATGAAGCTTTTCTATCACTCTCCAGTGGAAGTACAGATACCACAGTAATTTGGAATCCATCACCATCGTCCCTTTAAGACATTAATAAACGAGCTCCTCTCCAACAGTCAGAAACTTCACATCATCCTTTTTCTCTTTCAACTTCCATTTCTATTCTACATCTCCAATACATGTTTATCCTAATGTAATATATTTATATTTAATGTCTTCAATTGGTAATTCAATTGGTAATCATTCTTCATATAAAATATATGTCCTGTGACTCTATGTGTAAAACAATTTCTTTTGGATTTACTTGTTATTCTAAATACTGGTGATATACATTTGATTAAAACAGCACACATTATAAATTTTGATAAACCATTCTTAGATGACTATTAGGTGGCACAATCCCCCTGGATGATACACAGAGGGGGCAGTAAGGTTTATTGGAAGTGTTATATCAAAGAGACACCAACAAAGCACACAGAATCTCTCAAACCATCATCCCGCAGAGAGGAGTGTGTAGGTTCAGGACCTTACTTGTGGAAACCTGGGGCACTAAGAGGAGACAGGGAGCACTTATTTGACTATGTGACAGTGGAGCTTCCTAGAGGTGGGCTGACTGTCTTAGAAAAAGGAAATAGTTGGAGCTTAGTGAGGCTGACAGTGGCTAGAAGCTGCTCAGTGAGGCTGACATTGGCTAGAAGCTGGTGGAGTAGGGAAGAACCACTGAAGCTGTGCAGCGAGAAAAAACTTGTTTCTTGTCACCTAAAAAGTACAATTTATTGGAAACCTATCTCTTAATGAGGGGATAGGAGAGGATGTATTATGGTGCCTTGATCAAAGGAATTGCTGGATTTCTTATTGATTTGGCAATGTGTGATAGGAGTTAGGATAAGTTAGGAGTCAGTAAGATATTGTTAAAGTAGGGGAAAAAAATCTGGAAAGCAGACTATGACAATAGACCTGGCTGGGCATGGTGGCTCATGCCTTTAATCCCAGCAGTTTGGGAGGCTGAGGTGAGCAGATCATGAGGTCAAGAGATTGAGACCATCCTGGTCAACATGCTGAAACCCCATCTCTACTAAAAATACGAAAGTTAACTGGGCGTGGTGGCACACACCTGTAGTCCCAGCTACTTGGGAGGCTGAGGCAGGAGAATAGCTTGAACTGGGGAGGCAAAGGTTGCTGTGAGCCGAGATCATGCCACTGCACCCCAGCCTGGGGACAGAGTGATACTCTGTCTCAAATGAAAAAAGAAAGAAAAGAAAGAAAGAAAGAGAGAAAGAGAGAAAAAAAGAGAGAGAAAGAAAGAAACAAAAGAAAGAGAAAGACAGAAAGAAAGAAAGAAGGAAGGAAAGAAAGAAAGAAAGAAAGAAAGAAAGAAAGAAAGAAAGAAAGAAAGAAAGAAAGAAAGAGAGAGAGAAGGAAAGAAAGAAAGAAAGAAAGAAAGAAAGAAAGAAAGAAAGAAAGAAAGAAAGAAAGAAAGAAAGAAAGAAAACAGACCCTTGACCTATTGCTAAGTGAAAGAAGCCAATCTAAAAAGACTGCATACTGTATGACTCCAATTATATGAGACCCTGGAAAAGGCAAAACTATTCAAACAGTGAAACGATCACTGGTTGTCGGACATTAGGAGAGAGGCAGAAATGAATAGGTGGAACACGGAGGATTTTTAGAGCAGGGAAACTATTCTGTGTGATCCTGTAATAGTGGATACCTGTTATTACACACTTGTCCAAACTCATAGAGCATATAACACCAAGAGAGAACCCTGATGTGAACTGTGAACTCTGGGTAATAACATACCCATGCAGGTTCATTGTTGGTGACAAATGTACAGCTCTGTGGGGGGCAGTGATAGTGATCTGTTGATAGGATGGCTGTGTGAGAACGGGAGGTATATGAGAAAACTCTGTACTTTCTGCTCAGTTTTGTTGTGAAAACTGCTCTAAGAAATAAAGGTGAGAGAGAGGAAAAAAAGAGAGGCAAGGGTACCCTTGATGATAGACATCTTCTTAGACAAATAATTTTAGGAAAAAGTACGTAGACATTGAGTATTTGGACATAGTCACAAAATTAACCATGTTTGTGTGCCTTTATTTATTCATTTATGTTTATCTGTTTGTAGAGAAAGGGGTCTCACTGTGTTGCTCAGGCTACTCTTGAATTCCTGGGCTCAAGAGATCCTTCCACCTCAGCCTCCCAAAGTGCTGGGATTACAGGCATAAGCCATTGTGTCCGACCTTCGTGTGCCCTTTAGAAAGTCTTCATATACCCTTAGGTATATCTGAAACCTAGTTTGAAGACTTTTGGTCTAAGGTTGTGGAGAGTGAATGAACAAGGAAAATGTAATAGAAAAGATGGATTATTCACTGACTGAATGATTCTTGGAGAACTGGGTAGTCAAATGGAAAAAAAAGGATGGATCTTTACACCTTATCAAAAATTAAATTCTGGATTTATCAAAAATTAAATTCTGGATGTACCACAAATTTAAACGTAAAAAACAACCAGGGACCCTGGTGCATGCCTATAGTCCCGGTTATTCAGGAGGCCAAGACAGGAAAATCGCTTGAACTCAGGAGTTAGAGGCCAGCCTGGGCAATGTCATGAGACCCTGTTTCTAAAAATGTATGTCTATATTTCCCTATATATAGAAGTATATATAAAAGTTTAGGCCAGGCGTGGTGGCTCATGCCTATAATCCTAGCACTTTGGGAGGCCAAGGTGGGCGGATCACCTGAGGTCAGGATTTTGATACTAGCCTCTACTAAAAATACAAAAATTAGCCAGGCATGGTGGCAGGCACCTGTCATCCCAGCTACTCAGGAGGTTGAGGCAGGTGCATCGCCTTAACCCAGGAGGCGGAGTTGCAATGAACCAAGACTGTGCCACTGCACTCCAGCCTGGGCGACAAGAGTGAAACTCCATCTCAAAAAGAAAAAAAAAAGGTTAAAAAACCCATAAGCATACCGAATACCAGCAGAAACAATAGCGGGAGAATGGGAAGTGTGATTAGTGAGGTGGGCAATGAAGCATACAGCTGGTTTCTGTTATCACAAGAGTGCTCACAGATTAGCGCTGACATCGGTATGTTAATATCCTGACTTGTGACATGTTAACAATAAGAATAACAGTTAACCATTATTGAACGCTTATTATGTTCTTGACACTGTTCTAAGCATTTTACATGTATTAAACCATTTAATCTTCACAACAACCCAATGATGAGAATAATATTATTATCTCCATTTTATAGATGAGGCAATTGAGGCACCAAGAGTTGAAGTCACATGCTAGTTAGGAGTAAAGCCAAGATTTATTAATTTAGGCCGCTGGCTCCAGACCCCAGGGACTAGGTCACCACACTTTACTATGAAACAATGTTTTTCACAATATGCCTTTAAAAAATACTAGACATACCAGATTAATAACTGTTACATTTTGACAAAGTTGAATCTGCAGTGATAAGTTTAAACAATTTGTATATTTCCTTTAGAAAAAGACTGTCTTTATTTAACAGTTCAGTGAAAGGACACAGTACTATTTTACCCCTTATATATTTCACTAGGAGAGTATAATTTTGACATCTCTGCAAGGTTATGTCACAATTTAATTTCATAGTATTAAAAAAAAAAACAGCGCATAGAGTAGAAACACACTGCCATTATGTATGAATTATTTTACAATTATGATTATCAATAGTTTATCACAGGATGGTAGACAAAATAGTCATTCTTTACATTAGTATTCTGCTTGTGTTGAAGCTGGGAGCAAATATCACATTATTTCTTTGGCAGAGTAAATCTGTAAATCTCATTAGAAATGTATAAATACCAAATAGCATACCAAATGTAATAGCGTTATAAGATTGTTGTGAAATAATTATTGTGATGTTAAAGAAGATATAAAATAATGTATTGTCAACTGCTTGATAATAAAAAATGCTCTACTAATGTTCTTCAGTATTTAAAAAGGAATTTGTAAGATAAGACCAATTTTTGTTTAAAATTGAATTAAGACTAAGAGAAGCCTTTTTCTCAGGGTGGTAGAGATGGGGAAAGTTTCATTCTTAAGCCTGTACAAATGAATTTTTATTTATTTGAATAAGTAATCTGAAAGAGACTAAAAACTGCATGCCATCACATAGTGCATGAAGCCCTGTCCTCAGAAGTATAGGTGGGAGGTCTTATCAACGTAGCTTTCTTTCTTTCACATCCTTTTCTACTTGGAAATGGTTTGAGCTGGATCAGAGAAGTTGAAGAGGTATGTGTAATACTCAGGGAAAAAAATACCTTCTTCTCAGCTAGTAGGAGAATTCCTTGGGGGCAGAGACAATTTTATTTAAAAGGCAATTTGATAAACCTACAGGTAGAAATTAGCTCAGGTTGGCACCTAGGTTTCCTGCATAACAAAGAAAGGAAAGGAGGGAGAAGTGACTACTTTGCTGGGGAAGAAAGGTTATGTAAAGGAGACAACTCCGGGTGCTGTCTGCATTGTTCAGTCGTGCTTTGTGGAGTGATTTTTCTCCTTGAGGGAAACAACATGTTGTGCTGAGTCCTGTTCGTGGTTTGCACACAGTGGAAAGGTGGCTGATATATAGGTGACACATGAATAACCCCACTTACTTAATGTATTCATAAAAGGAATAAAGTCGTGGCTGGAATGAGCAGTGAGCCGTGAAGGAACCTCTTCTGCAAATGTGTCAGAGGCCCTTCCTGAAGCCAATGACTCTCCTGAAAGAAAGCACTCTGGGTTCCCCACCTACTCTGTCATCTTGGCAGCTGGCAGCAACTCATTCTGGTAATCTTTCTCTTCCACCATCCCTGGTTTTGGCAGTAAAAAATGATAAGCTATTTGAATTTTGGGACTAGAAGGGATTTGGAGATAATTATATTTAATCCCCCAATTTGAGGAATAGAACCACAGTGAAGTTAGAGACATGTGCGATGTTGTATGGCTTATGCTGGCAGGGGACGGTGAGAATCCAGGCTCTGAAGTTTTCAACCAATGCTCTTTCCACAGCACCACAAAATATGAAGAAATTTGGAGAAGGAGGAAAAGTCTTACCAGTAAATATAACCAAGGCATCAGCAAAACGATGAAACTGATATATAGCTGTTTTCCTCTTGCAAAAGACTTTTTCATCTGACAAGATACACACGATAGATGAAAACATTAAATGTGAAAAATATGTAAGTAGCAGGTGCTGAGCTTTGTATAATGAGTTGTGTGTTCATTTCTTCTTGAAGGTGAGAAACAGTTCAACCACAGCTGGGGTGGGTGGAGAAACATAATTCTTGGTGATGTATAGTGAAAATCATAGCCCACCAGCTCAGCCATACAGCACTTGAAGAGGTCATGATTATGAAGGGCCGCACACAAGAGCCAGATGTATACCAGTGACAAGGAATACGCATTTTCTTCAGATGTCACAAGTCCTCTTTTTCATTGTTGAGTAATGACTATAACAGCATCACTTAGTTCAACCAACAGTCTCTGTGATGGGGCAGAAGAAAACCTCAAGACAGTATTAGTGTTCAAATAACACGAGTTTCACAAACACCCAGAACAGTTTCTTTTTTGCAATGATTCATAGGTGATTAAAAAAAAAAAAAAAACTGTAAGACAATTTCCTGTGGTGAATTTATAACCATAGCTTTTGAATTCTTGAAAAACAATGCTTTCAAGTTGGCCATCTCTATGATGCTGGTCATCTTGGTGTTTAGGTGTTCAGAGCCATTAAACTACAACAAAGCACATAAATATAAAGTGACAAAAAGAGTCCTTGCCTGTCTCTCCGAGCCAGCGGCTTCTCATCGGGAGTAACGGTTTCAGAGGGGAGGGTTAGAAGATTCCTGAGATAGATTCATGGTGGCTTCCAGATGGCTGATACAAAAGCCAGAGGGAGGCTTGGGTAGGCAGTCATTTGATAGCTGGTTTATGACGAGGATAGCAAAATGAATTTCCAGATATATTTCCAACTAGAGGCCTTAGAATCTCTCACCCAGGGTTTCTGTTGTAAATTAAAATTGGTATTCATGACAATGTGCCTTCTAATATGACATATTACGGAGGCAATCATACCAAGCCTATACCTCAGCCACTGTGGAACTGGCCTCTCTAAATATAGAAAACTAAGTAGAAATATTATTCATATGTGCAAAACAGCATTGTGGCTTTCTATGTTAAGCATATTTAAACTCTACAGGAAATAGTCCAGGAGGGATATGTGTATGCTTTCCTATAACTTCCGACTAAAATAGATTACTTTAATGTTTTAGATCATATGGTGAAACTGCAGTTTTAACGAAAATAAAATATATCTACAGGAATGGTATATGCATATAACGGAATATGTATTAGTCAGGGTTCTCCAGAGAAACAGAACCAATAGGAGAATGTTAATGTCCGCCAGAAACACCCTCACAGGCACACCTGGAATAATGTTTGACTAAATGTCTGGGCACCGCAGGGCCCAGTCCAACCGACACATAAAATTAACCATCACAGAATATTATTCAGCCTTAAAAAGGAAGGAGATTCAGACATATGCTACAACATGAATGAACCTTGAGGACATTATGCTAAGTGAAATAAGCCAGTCACAGAAAAGAAAGTTACTGAATCCACTTATATGAGGTACCTAGAGCAGTAAAATTCATAAAGACAGAAATTAGAATGGCTGTTGCCAGGGGCTGGAAGAAGGAGGAAATGGCAGTTGTTTACTGGGCATAGAGTTTCAGTTTTGCAAGATGGAAAAATTCTGGACATGGATGGTGGTAATGTCACACGAGAATGAGAATATATGTAATACCACTGGACTATACACACAAAAATAAATAGGATGGTAAATTTTATGTTAAGTGTATTTTTCCATGTTCAGAAAGAAAAAGAAAAGAAAAAATGCTGTTTACGAGAAACATTTACCTAGATGCCAATCAAATGGATTAGAATGTTTCCCAGTATTTTAGGAGACCACCTGGATGACGTAAACACCCCCTCTATCAAGGTCATCACACAAGCAGATTCATAATTTCCACAGAAAAAGCTGTGAAATTGTTTTACCAGACAGTAGGGATGGAGTCAATATTAGTTCCTCAGTTTACTGCACAGGCATATCCTCATTTGTACATAAAATAGCTTCTCTTTCAGTCCCCTGATATACTGAATTTTTTTGAAATAGGGAAAGTTTCAACAATGTGCTTCTATATATAAAAATTAATAAAATTCAAAACAAACATCGATCATTGGTTTTACCTCTAATGTAGTAATCATTGTAAAATGCTTTCACATAAATTTCTCATTTGATTCTTAAAACAATCCTGCAACGTTTTATTTTCACTGTTGATGAACTTTAGTGTCAGAAAGGTTAAACAATTTTCCTAAAGACACACAGCTAATCCACAGTGGAGCCATCTAGAATGCCATCCCTCAAGGGATGCAGAGGCAGAAGAGAAATGCCTGAGTGGAGTATCACTCAGGGGTCTGCCAAGAGCCAGGCATCCTCTAAAGGGATGATCAAAGAGATGGTGTCTTACTCTGTTTGAGCTGCTGTACCCAAAATACCATAGACTAGGTAGCTTAAACAACTTACTTCTCACAGTCCTGGAGGCTGGGAAGTACAAGGTCAAGGTGTCCTCAGATTGTGTGTCTGGTGAGGGCCCACTTCCTGGTTCATAGATGGCTGTCATCTCACTGTGCACTCACACGTTAGAAGGGGTGAGGGAGCTCTCTGTGGTCTCTTTAAAGGGCACTCATCCCATTCGTGAGTGTGCTGCCCTTATGACCTAATCATCTATCAAAGGTCCACCTCCTATGCATCCAGGGTTAGGATTTAATATATGAATTGGGGCCAGGGGACACAAATATTATCATAGTTTGTTTTGTGCTGCTGGACCAACATATCTGAGACTGAGTAATTTATAAAGAAGATAAATGCATTTCTCACCATTCTGGATGCTGGAAACTCCAAGATTAAGGTGCTGCAGTTTGGTTGTCTGGGGAGGGCTGCACCCTCCTGACGGGAGGAACGCTGTGCCCCAGCAGGGCACAAAGTGGAAGGGCAAGCTTGCCAAATGAATGCTGCAAGAAACCTCTTTTATAAGAGTTTCAATTCCACTCATGGGGGAGGAGCCCTCATGACCTAATCACTTCTTAAACCCTCACCTCTTATGCTTTCACATTGGCAACACCTGAATTTTTGGGGGGCACATATTCAGACTATAGCAAACAATTAGTTCATAGCAGATGGTAATGAAGGGATGACAGCAACAGCCGGAAACTGTTACCATCCATAATCTCAAAGAGGCAAAGGGAGAAGATGGGTACTGGAACCTGGTGAGATCAGCAGCTACTGGACACTGAGGACTCTAGAGGAGGGAGTTGGCTATGATTAACTTCCAGCCTGGCAGGGAGGGGCCAGGGAATAAATACCACAACCCCTCCCTGCTTCCATCTTTCAGTGATGCCTCCCTTGGAGAAAGCCTAGCAGAAAGTGTAGGGCAAGGAGTGACTAATCAATATGAGCTAATGGGACACACAGTAGGGTGGAGGGTAGACTTGAAAGGCACATGGAGAAGATCTAACACAGACCGGAGAAGGTTAGCTTTATTCAAAACCTTTCAAGTGAGTGATTCATTTGCAGAACTTCCAGGTACTGTGGTAAGAAAGACACATTATTTTCATTAAATTTTAAAAAATTATTAATATTATTTTTGATTGAAAAATTATAATTGTCTTATTTTTTGAAGAATTCATTTCTTTGAGTTCTCTTAGATAAAACATTGCAGTCTATTATATTCTGAATTAATAATTTTTTAAAAGTTTAATGCGGGTTTTAATTAATTCTAATCCAGAGGCAAAATTAGCATTTCAAAAACAATTCTAACTATAGGAAAACTGCTACATAGTTTAAAAAGAAAAGAAAGGAATTCTCAATTGGTGGAAAGAACATAACTACCAGACAGTAAGTCTGAATTGCAGTTTTCACTTTTGTACTTCTTTTGTGTCTGACTTTGGGTAAGTCACTTATTCTCATTGTGTTTCAACGTCTTTATCTACAGTGTAAAGAAGTTGAAGTAGAATAGTGATTCCCACATCTGGTTAATCATCAGAATCATTTAGGAATTAACTACCTTCCTTCCTTCGTGTTTTGTTTGTTTGTTTGTTTAGACAGAGTCTCACTCTGTCACCCAAGCTGGAGTGCAGTGGTGCCATCTCAGTTCACTGCAGCCTCTGCCTCCTGGGCTTAATCGATTCTCGTGCCTCAGCCTCCTGAGTAGCTAGGATTACAGGCATGCACCACCACACCCAGCTACTGTTTTGTATTTTTAATTGAGATGGAGTTTCACCATTTTGGTCAGGCTGGGCTCAAACTCCTGACCTCAAGTGATCCACCTGCCTCAGCCTCCCAATATGCTGGGATTATAGGCATGAGCTAACACTCTTGGTTGAAAGAGGTTTAATCATTGTGCTGGTCCAAGGAGGAGCCAGGAAGAAACCTCAAATCCATCGCCTCAAGGAGTCTGGAGCTAGGGTTTCATTCCTTCCTTTTTTTTTTCTGGTAGCAACTTACTTTATTGAAATGAATGATACAAATATTGAAGGGAAAAAGGCAGATGGTTTGGTACAGTCTATGGGAAGAGTGAAGATAACCCAAAGATGTGTGTAGTATATTGGTGACCATGGAAAGTCAACCCCATGGCCATGAGTTCCCAGGCTCAAGCCTAGGATGGGCTTGTCAAAGAGAAGCTCCACATGCCAGATTCTACGGCCACCACTTCATGCAAACTGCTTACTGCTGCTCATTCACATAATGAGTCTCCAGAACGTCACACAACCCAGGGTTGTTTCGTAATTTGGGTAATTTCAGTGGCCTATTTAGATAATATCAGTAAATTAAACAATACTTTAAACAATGTAAACATACTCCTTTGTACTCGGTTTACTCTCCTAGTTCTCATGCTCTGGTTTCCTGAGGATTTGAAGATTAGGTCACCTTATTGGTTCTGCTGTTTTATCAGTTTCTCAGCATGGTTCCTTTCCACATCATCCTAGTGCTTCCATAGTGAGGTATGGAAAGTACAGCCGTGGCAGATGAAGAGCTCCAGATTGATCCACTCTCCAGGTCCTGGTGGTGGCTCCAGTGTTCTTACGAGGAGGAAAAAAGGGAGGTGGAGGCTGTGTGGTGGATGGTGGTGTGTAGGCCTCAGCATGGAAAGTTGTATGTGGCAGGGATGGAAGGCTGGCCTGGAGTGGCTGACCACATTCATTATTAAGTTATATTTGCTTGGCAACACAGTTAGAAATATTGTTACCTCCATTAAAAATGATAGTAATAATAATAACACAAATCACCATTTGTTAGGTGCCTGTTAAATGCCAGGTGCTTCACATGTATTATTCCATTTAACAGTTACAACACCCTTATTCAAGTAGATGTCATTATCATGCTATTAGCCCCATTTGACAGATAAGAAAACTGAGACTTTTGAATGTATCTCAGGGTGCCTCCAGCAGTTCATAATAATCAAACTCAAACCAGCTTAAACAATAATGAAATGCATTTTTGTGCAAAATAGAATGCCCAGAGGTAGGCAAGCCTTCAAGATTGACGGATTTACTGGCCCAGTAGTGCCATCAGGGAAGCAGGTTCTCTCTACCGTGCCATTTATCAAATCACCCACATCCTGTGGCTGGTTATCCCCATTGACGTAAGGTGGCTACCACCAGAAACTGGGCTGCCATTCTTATTTACTTATATTTGACATGCATGAGAGAGAACCCTCTCCCCAGTGCGTGGATCATGTGTACTTCCTGTGCTGGGTAGTGCCTGTTGTATTTCAGCTTCATTCTTGCCCTTCTCTCCTCTCAACCATCTTGCTGAGAGCCTAGACTCCCCTGTCACCCAGCTTTCAATTAGATAATGTCATAATGGGAGGCATTACCATGAGGTTGGAAGATGAGAGGAAGGGAGAATACCTCTTTGTTTCCTGGCTTCTGGTGGTGTCTTGGGAGGTGGCTGGTGAACCCAGTCCTTGGATCCAGTTGGGAGATTCGACTTCTCCACTGGCGGCAGCAGCCATGGACACTTGGGGGTCTTTCCTGATACAGTGATCATGGGCTCTGTGTAATCCCATTTTCCTCTTTGCTTCTCTAGTCCAGGAGAGCTACAATCTTGTGGTAAACTTACTGTCTCCTTTTTACTCCTTCTACCATTCAACAGCCTTGTAACTAATTTTACGAGTTTAAATAATATTAAATTCCCTTACTTTAGATACTTATAGTGGTTTTGTTTTCTTTGTTGGACACTGTAAAACTTGAATTAGATTAGATCAATTTACATCAGATGTGCCCTCCTGGATGAAAAAAAAATCTTCATATTCCCCGAATGAATTTTAGACCATTATGGACCCAATTCCCTGGAACAGTTTCCTCTAAGTCACATGGGATGTATGGAGAAGAGGTAGATACCTAAATAAAGTCTTGTTGCCATTTGCAGCACTACAGTATATGGTGTAGTACAAGGTCGAGTATCTAGGGTTGGGCCTGGAACCAAGTGTGTTTGCTGCCAGTCTGTGCCACGGTGTCTACCTGCACATGTCTGGAAGGCAGATTGGGTCACTGGGTCTGGGAGTGCAAGCCCTAGGTGTTGAGGTGGTTAGATCTCATAAGCGAGTGTTTCACTAAGGATGTAGGAGTTACAGACAAAATCTACTTTTATCCATTCTTTTCCGCTCTCTGGACTGCCCAATTTTTGTCTTGTGTGTGTGTGCAAGCTCGTTGTTCTTCATCGTTAACTCATGCAGGAGCTTGCAGACCTGTCATCAGCAGCAACAGTTTCTCCACTGCCATTAAAGTTATGCTGAACAAAAGATACATTGCTTAATAATGCTCAGATTCTTTATTTTGCTACGTGACATAGTATTGATCAAGTCCAGGGTCGGCCACAGTCACATCGACTTTTTTCAATGTTCCTGCTAATTTACTGCAGAATCCAAACTGAAGATATAGCATTTGGCTGCAATTACAATCTGTCACTTAATATTTTTCTTTTCCAATATTGAACAGACTTAGTGTATCTTCTGCTGTGTTTAAAGATATTCTAAATCAAGGACAGAATCCAGAGTATTTTTCACAGAACTATTCTTAGTGGCAAATTCTGGATTTCAAGGGCTACCCACATAGGACTATCTCCCACATACCCCTCCAATAAATTTCTTCATTAGACTTCTTTTCTTTGTCTTCCTTCCCTCCCTGCCTCCCTCCCTGCCTCCCTCGCTCCCTCCCCTTCTCCTTTTCTCCCTCCCTCCCTTCCTCCCACCCTTCGTTACTTCCTTCTCACTGGAATTCCTGAACGGTTACATGAAATTTAAATAGCTTATCACATAAATTTTACTTATTTCCTGAAGAGCATCTCATTTTATATGCACTGTATAAAATGCATATTTATACAGTTGATTTGAGGATGGGATCTGGGAAGAGGTGATGGTGTAAAGAGCAAATCCTCTCATGGGGTGTTACAGTAATAGCTGATCAACTTTATACAACTCCCTCAGGCAGAACAATTGACTTTTCTGTTCTCCTACAGCAGCGAGCATTCTCTTAGCCTTTCTAATTCAGATCTAGAGGGTTGTAGGGGTGATAAAGAGTATCAATAAGCAGCAATTTCAAGGAGGTCCAGTTTGTATCTCTTCCGCAGAAATGAACATGGTGGTGTGTTTGTGTATGGAGCAGAAGCAAGGGAGGTGAGGTGCCACAGAGGCATGAATAGTATGGCTGGGATATTTCTGGGCCATTGGAGTCACCAAGATCACTGGGGCTGATTCAGGTCCTAACTAGCAAGGACAGGGTCCTAGGGCCTGGAAGCTTCCAAGGAGTATGGACTTCATCCCCAGCACATGCATGGGTGCTTTAAGGTGACCCCATCTAAGCAAACATCATCTATGGGTCACTCAATTCTTATGGCTTGCAGCACCTGGGAAGGTGTGCTGTTACTTAAGAACCTGTCTTACTACCCAGGTTAACAACACATTTCAAGACTAGAGCATGTTGCAAAACATTTCTTTGTTTTTTGGAGGGGTTCACGTCAGGCCAAGTTGAGTCAGCCTTAGAAAGGTGCCTGGAAATCTCTTTTTCTGTTGTCTCCTGCTCTTATCCTGCCCTTCCCCTGGGGAAGCTGCTTCCATCCTCCAGGTGCCAACAACAGGTAAGTCCAGTAGATTTTTACAGCCCTTTCTGGGTGTCTTCTTAGGTGTTTAGACTCTTTGGAGAAGCACATTTACAAGACACATAAACCTTTCTGTTCCTGGTATTAATCATTTCTCATAAATATCTATGATGCTTGTTATGATCAAATACCTGCTTCCTATAAGAGATGAGAGTTGGGAGGAACAAGGTGGGAAAAGGGAAGGGGAACCCTCATCTTGCCACACGCCATAGAGGTCCATAGGCTAAGACCTTGGGCAGCTCTGGGGCAACATCTAGTTGTTTTGAGACCCACGGGGAGGAAACTGAGAAGATGAAAGATGCATGAAGTCTAACTCTGAGTGGGGGACGAGGCATGCTGTTAGTGGGAGTGTATGTGGGGTCCACACTGTGGGCAGTCGTATGTGATTGTAGTGACACAGCTCCCTCCACCTACCCATGTGTGCATCTTTTAGTTGCTGGAAGCAGTTATGCTCTTATCTCTAGTGAGTATCCTTTCTGCTTTTTAAAATGCTTGGGTTTTCTTTCTATGAATTTCCATTAATCTTTAGGAAGAGAAAGATCTGCTTTATTCATATGGAGTCATTTATACAATATAAACTGAAGTTCAGAGCCTTTTACGAGGTACATAAATATAACCAGAGACTGAAAAGCATTGGGAGCATCTACTAAATGTAATATGTTATTTTTCGTGGCAGCAATATTATTTTAAATACAAATTCTATGGAAAGTGAATATCAGAATTTGTTGGTTAATACCTATAAATCCATTTAAGTTGCTCAGATAAATGGATAATCTAAAGAGTTACGGTTAGAAAGGCTGACACGGGTTTGAGCTTGGCAACATAAAACCTTCATCCCTTGGCCTTTTCCCACAGCATCCTGCAGGCAAACACTGGCTCATTTGAAGTTCTGACCTTCAAGATTTCAAAAGTAGGAGCTGAGATGCAGAAGACATATGTCTCTTGAAATGTGTTTCTTTTTAGTCTGACGCTCAAAAGAAAAAATATGTTGATTAACTTGATGGTCATGCACACAAAAGTACACTTTTCCCTGCGAGGCAGTACAATCATGAGGGTTGGGAGTGCAGGCTCTGGAGCCAGACTTCCTGGGTTCACATCCCTCTCCTGCCACTTGCCAGCTGTGTGATCTTCAGCAGGTCACTTAACCTCTCCATGCTTCAATTTTCATCCTTTGATAGCTTGGATATCTGGATGGCAATGTGCCAAATTACACGCCTTTCCTACCAAACACCTTGTTAATTAAGAGTGCTTAACATGTGCCAAGTACTTAAGCAATGCCTTCATAATTGGTCAGCGTTCTCCTTTGAAAACTGGCACTAACCACTTGGCCTCACAGCAATAAGATTTCCTGGAAAGCCAGAGAAAGGTTATGGAATGGAAAGAAAGCAGGAGGGCCCGGTCTGGGCCAGGAGTTGAGGATGCCGTCGAGGCAGGCAGCAGTAGCCATGCCTAGGTCACTCTTGGGACTGTTCTGGCGCTCAGATTGCCCGAGCAACGGGGATGTATCTGACTTCTGAACATTCCTCCTGTTCTGTCAACTCCCAAGGTTCAGAGTCCTGGAGACAAGGATATTTGACTAAGTTTCTAGCATAGCTCTTCTTGCCCTCCTCCCCACACTGTATCAGGAGTGGGTAAAAGATATATCTGATCCCCTTGGTTTCCGTAACAGGAGGTGGCAAGGGAAAGTAGGCACTGGGATCTGTCTTCTTGCCAAGATTACATAAAATGGAGAATTCCATCCGTAGGAACATGTGGTGCTTAGAGTGGAGGTGTGTGGATTCTGGGCGGTCAAAAAAAAAAAATCACAAATCTTTGCTAAACTTGTATAAGACTTTAAATTTCTCTCAATAGCCCCACAAGCAGTGTTGTGCTGGTTAATGTAACAACTGCCTGCCTGGTCCTGATTTGTAGCATTTGTCCATTTTCTCAAGGCAAACCCACTCATCATAGCTAATTTCAAGCTACCAACACGACAGCACTGAACACAGCTGGGAGGAGATGTGCAGTAACATACCACTATGCAGCATCTTCACCACACAGCTACAACACATGGAATTAACCTCAAGTGCACAGACAGCACTGAAATGTAGTACGTGGTTTTTGCCTTTGTACCAAACTAATAAAATAATTAGAAAGTGATGAGTTTTGAGTATTAATTACCTTTGTTGTTAACATAATTGTAGCTTTATATAATTTAACTTTTAATAATAGCTGGAATTTAATAACTGGTTTACAAAATTTAACAATCAGCTCCTGTGAGTCATTATGAGCCAGCTCCAGCATACCACTGCCTTGAAGTGGATCAATATAATGTTATTGAGAGAAAGACAAAGAGAAAATGAAAAAAAAAGATTCTTTTCGTTTATGCACTAAGATGCTTGGTGGAGAGGCCTAGGGCCTGGAAATTTTGTTCAGTAGCTTGTAGCATTGGGGGCCCTTGGTAAAAGAATAATAACAGTATCTGACGTTTATATAGCAAAACACATTTTTATTTAACATTTGCTCATTATTGAGCCTCACAACAAATCCAAGGGAAAGATAAGCAAGGCATGTCACAGAGGAGGGGACTGAGAGTCATTAAGCAAAAGTGACCCCTGACAGGTAGAGCGGACACTAGAATCAGGTCCATGAGACTTGCAGTTCACACACTGTTTTCATACCATCCTGTCTCTTTGAACCCCTGTCATCTCTGGAGCAGCCACTTATTACAGTCAGGGATGTTGTCAGGCCTCATCCTCAGAATTCAGTCCAGGAGGCAATTCTGCATCTTCATAAACAAAGAATAAAATAAAGTTAGGCCTACAAATGGGCAATGATAACTGGCTGTATTAGCAGCTGTCATAGCTGACTCCAAGACCGGCCCCAGTGATCCTCACTCCTTGGCGTTCATGTTCTTGGACTCCTACACTGAATAGGGCTGACCTGTGTGACCAGTAGGATAGTGACCGCACATGACTTCTGAAGCTAGTGGTAAAGAGCACTGCAGCCTCTGCTTTGTTTTCTTTCATCACTTGTTCTGGAGGAAGCCCGCAGCTGTGTTGGAAGCACCTATGGAAGGGAACTGAGGCCTCCCACCAACAACCAGCCCTACCTGGCAGCCAGCGAGTGAACCATCCTGGAAGTGGATCCTCCACCTCCACACAAGCATTCAGCTGAAGGCAGACCTGGCTGACATCTGAACGGAGCCTTATAAGTAACCCCACACCAGAATCACCCAGCCAGTGCTCCTACATTTCGGACCCACAGAAACTGTGAGCGATGATCAATGTTTATGTTGTTTGAAGCCACTACATTTGGGTTTAATTTGTTGCGCAGTGATAGATACACTGAACAGCTTTCAAAGCTGCGCAATATGGGCTTCGGGTCACGTCAACTAGATACAGAAAGGCTTTAGGGACTCAAGAAACACTTTGAGTAAACTTATTTTCCTCCTTTCACCAAAGAAACTGAATTTGAGGCCAATATTTGAAAACTTTGTGCTATATAACTACCGAAATACATTGTATTCTTAATGCCTTTCCAAATGACCTGTTGTCCATAGAAAAGTACATTCAACATTGAATGCATCTGCTACTCTGAAGAGCAAGACAGCTCGAACAGGAATTCACTCAGACATCTCATAGCACGAAATCATCTCATAGCCTTTCAGACCCCGTCTTCACTGTCACCTTTCATTCTTTTGGGTCTCTGGGCCATGGCAACCCCTGTCTTTTCGGAAAGCAGGAACGGAGGGATATAACGAAAGAAATGAATTCGGAAGACAGGGGGCTAGGGACCCTACTGGATGTTGGGGGTGAACTTTTAAATCATTTGCAAAACACCAGTCCCGACCTCCCCTGGGAGACTGAGCTGTTACCTCTTCTGGCGTCCCTGCCCGCGAAGTTCGCTCCTAGGGAAGTCGCTCGCGTCCTCGAGAGCACCTGAAAGGATCTCAGCGAAGCGGAAGGCTCTGGTGCCAGCGGGGAGAGTCGGCGCCGGATTTCCTCAGCTTCTTGGCGCGTTTCCTCGGAGCCGGGGGAGGCAGAGCACGGACCCCGGAGTCGGCGCCCAAAGCGGCACGGCCTCGCGAGGGGCGGGAGTGCGGGGAGGTGGGTGTGCGGGCGGCGCGCTCGCCCTGCAGTTGCAGCCCGTGCCGAGCGCGCACGGCAAGCGAGCGCCGGCGCCTCCAGCATGGAGTGGGAACTCAACTTGCTGCTCTACCTGGCACTCTTCTTCTTCCTGCTCTTCTTACTTTTCCTCCTGCTCTTCGTGGTCATCAAGCAACTGAAGAACTCCGTGGCCAACACAGCCGGGGCGCTCCAGCCCGGGCGCCTCTCGGTGCACCGCGAGCCTTGGGGCTTCTCCCGAGAGCAAGCGGTGTGACCCGAGTGCGGGCACTGGCGGGAGGGCACCGAACTGCGCGGGCCCTGGGCTGGGTCTCCGCCTCAATTCTCCGTCTTCGTGGCCTCCCAGTTTCCAGGTGCGGGGCTCGGCGGCTCTGACGGGTCGGCTCCGGCGTGAGGCGCAGGTACCCGCGTCTCCGCTCCTGTGGGAGGCCCGGGGCTCGCAGAGCGTTCGGGTGCCAGGGACGGTGGGTGTATGGGGTCTGGGCTGGCGCTTTGCTCTTCGGGAGGGACCCCAAGTTGTTCCAGGGCTGGGAGAGATGGCGAAAAGAGAATTCGCCCCTAGGAGCCGGAGTGACTTTGGACAACAGCAAGCTCTTTTCGGTTCAACTACATTTTAGTTATACCCAAGGAGTGGAAAAGTAAATTATTCGGGTAATTCAGTTTAGCTATTTTCGAACAAAATCGAAGGTTAACCTGAATATCCACATTTTTGAGAAAGAGTGTGTGGGCTTTGGGACAGGTGGCAGGAGGAAACAGCGCACTTGAAGTATTTTAAAAATTGCTTTAAACATTTTTGCGCTTTGAGAGATGGTAAATGGAGTTCGTCTGGTGGTGCTGGGGTGGGGCGTGGGGGAGGGAAGATTCAGTCGCCCATTTGGAGGGAGGAATCCCTTCCTCCCGGTGTTCCTTACTTATATTCTAGCCACCAACCACAGTTAGTGTCTGCGGATTGCAGTGCAGGGTAGGTTTGGAATCTGGGACAGCGGATGGTGAACGTTACAGTGAGAGTCATTTGAAAGATGCCTTAGGGTTCGCCGGTACGTGACCTTTTGGGTGATGGCCTGGAAAGCCAGCTAAAAGAGGTACTGTTTGCATAGCGTAGGGAAACAGGAAAAAGGACGGAGAGGCGGGTCTGTAGTTTCAGTTTAAATTACTAGAACTTTTGCAGAAGATGGGCGGGCAGAAGCAAACTTGAGTACCAGTATGCCCTAAGTACCCTCTCGGTAATGTTAGTTTGGGAAATATCTTCATCCTTCGGAAGCTTTTCCCTAGATTTATGTCGTCTCTCTTTCTAGAGCCGAGCTGCTGCCCTTGACTGGTGCATAGAGGACCACAGCTGCAATGACAGTTTGGGCCTGCAAAAAGAAGGCTGGAACAACGGGAGATGGAAGCTTTCTGCAAATGGTAGGTTGGGATGGCACATGGTTTCACGTTGGCCTTAGTTATGACTAAACTTCTAAAGATCCAGGGCCTAAAAACATGTAGGTTCAGGATGGGGGAAATGGGTACAAGGAAGGAAAGGGCTCTCTCCCACTCAAATCTGGTGAGCTTCTACCAGAACTACAAAGCCAAACTGACTCCTAACTCATTTCGAAAATCAGTGTCTCAGTAGAGGATTGTGGAAATTTGACTGAGATGTCAGGAGTGTTTGCACTTTTAATAATCATTCTGCTCTTTTGAAAAACAGTGCGGGGGTTCATGGGATGAAATATGTGATGCAGATAGACTCTGTCTTCAGTAAGGGAGGATTTGGGTTAGTCATGTCAGTGTGGGATAAGCTAAGTCATAACTATAGTATTGAAAATACTAATTTTAGACACAAAGAAAGACCATATAGAGAGGCTAAAAAAATGAAATACTAAAGTTTGCCTAAGTTGATAATATAAAAGTGAAGTGTAAGACAATTATTTTAATGCTTTAAAGGAAAAATAGTCTCAGGTGAATAATTTTGGCCCAAGACATCAGATAATTTCCCACTTTCTATTTCACTCTCCCCAAATAGGCCCGTTCTTAATAAGTAAGTGGTTTACTTTAATTATTATGGTATGAACAAATTCTCACCTCTTTATCAGAGTTATGGTAAGACTTGATTTGAATTCCCAGTTTGAATTGCCTGAATCAACTGCAGTGATTCTGTATTGTGCTTTGAACAATAGTTCTCTAATTGGTTGATATCTCCGCAGTGGCATTTAGTTAAAGGGTTGTATGGTTAATACAGACATTGAAGATGAGTGTGGGAGTAATTAATTAGCAATGATAGTTTTTGTAAGGATTGAAAACAATCATTTCACACTTTAGAATAACCAGAATGGAAATTATTTTAACCACATGCTTGGCTTCTTGAGTTTGCAATCCTTTAATCTTCCTAGCACCACCACTGGTATCCATGAGTTTAACCTGCCCATCATTCTTCCTAGACAGGAGACTATTGAAAAGTCAGGGTGACTAGTTTATTACCATCTGAGTATTAATCCAATCTCTCAGCTGGTTCTACTGACTCATGTTCCTAAGAAAGCAGTGGTGCCTTTCTATCTTGTGTCCAGGGTCATTTTATTACCTCCTTGTAATCAAATTCATTAATGACCAAGTTCCCATTTATCCAGGCCACAATGAATATTTATTCCTATTACTCAACCTCTGCTTGGAACTTGACTCTAAGCTCTGGGAATTAAGGTAACTCACATTTGCTCTTAGATCTTGCTGCTGTTGATCTCCTGCCCTGCCCTTGCTTTGTTAGAGGCTCTGCTTTTGAAACTTTGACACCTGTAGATGAGCTGTCTTTTGCTATTTATTTAATTACTCAATCATCATTTTTCCAAGGCCTGACATAGACCGACCTCCCAAATTAGGACTACTTTCAAACTCACATTTTTGGCTACCTTAATGCATTTTTGACTTAGATCAAATACTCTGACACCCACAATGATCTAGGTTTCAGGCTTCTACATGTTGGCTACTCCATCCCTTGACCACCCCCTGTTCTGACAGTCGCTATGGGCCAAGTCTATTTTTAAAGACTGTGTAAGTATGAGACAGACATTAAAGCACTTGAAAAGTCAAGAATATTTAAAATAACTGCTTATTATATAAATGTAACTTCATTATAGAAGATTCCTATGTTTTATTTTCAATAAAAAGGTTTTTAGTGATTCTTCAGCAATGTTAGAAGGTGACTTGAATTTCTTACATTATAAGGAAATGAGCCATAATTCTATTATGTAATATTTGTATTTTATTTCAAATATTATTATTTCATCATTGTTTCTAAATTTCAGGTGTTTAAAATGGCTTCAGATCTTATCAAGACAATCTTGGTTGTTGCATTAGTTTCCAAACTTGTAAGTGCAATGGATCTGCAGTTCTACTTGGCAAGATAACCATTTTAAGTTGAATGAGAATGACATCACACTCACACCTGCAAAATCTAAAATGTCTAATAAAGTAGATTCCTATGTCTGAACTTCAATTTTAGGGCACAGCTGTAGATGCAGAACTGATGCCATCTGGTGTGATTCTACAGAATAAGAGAGAAAATTTACCCAGAGTGTGCCATGCACTGGCTTTTCTGGGAATGGCAAGGTGCCAGGATTTGTTTTTGGTTCGCTTGCAGGGGTGGAAACTTGGAACTAGGTGAGTAAAAAATATGAAATACTCTATTTTTAGTTTGACATTCTATATTTCCAATTTTGTCTATAGTTTCAAAATCAGTGCAATGGAGTTAAATTTTAAATGACCAAAATTTTAAAGTTTGTAAATGGTTAAACCATTTAGAATAGTGGGAAATGTTTGTTTTTTTCTAAGTCACACTTACTAATCTAGAGACTGGTAGAATACTAAAGATACTAATGTAATACATAAGGTATCTACACAGTGCTGTACTTTGTTTTTAACTTTAGCAGCTACTCCGAGATATTTGTGCATATTTAAGCTAAATCCACAATTAAAACTCTAGGATCATTAGAATGTCACTGTCAGGTGTCTGTGTCACATACAAGGGAAGGTTAAGAATTGAGTTGTAAATCTTTGATGTAGTTTTTTTTTGTTTGTTTGAATCAGTGAAATACATTTCTCAGTCCTCCACTTTTTATTTTATCTACACAAAATAAATAATGTTATGGGTTAATAATGATCTGATTAAGTATCTGACTCATGAGCATCTTTCCATACAGAAAGCTGGATTATCAGAAGGGCATTTAGACCCAGTAATCAGAACCTAATAAGCATGCAGGAAAAGCTTTCTGATGGATTAAGGTTAAAAAAAAACCTTCTTATTTTCCTTAATAGTAGCCACTTTGTATAATGAACCCAAACATTTCTGCCATTCATGGTCTGTATAGACAGATCCTGAAGACATGGGTGGGTTTGAGCTAAAACCTTTATCTGTGACTTTTGTTTTGTTAGTATGACTTTGAAGTTACTTGAATTTATTGAATAGGTACAGATTCTTCAAGCAAGATGTCTTTTCCTTTCAGATGAAAATCACACTTTCCTATTGGGAATCAAGATGAATTTTTATCTTGATAATGGAATAGGAAGTTTTGGACTGAAGAGCGGCTTAAACAAATTAGAGGGTTTGTTCTTTTCTCATAGAACAAGGGGGTTAGAGGCAGGCAGCTGCTGGTGTTGGTTCAGCAGCTCACGGGTGTCAGGCTTAATTAAGGTGGCTGCTGAGGTTCCTTTGGCTTTTTCCTCCAGGTTTCAAGATGGTCCCTGCAGCTGCCCACAAGAAGGAGGAGGAAGCCCACAGAGGAAATGGGGCATGCCAGTTCGAATCCACTTCCTTTTTAAGAGCTTCCTCAGCAGGCCAATAACTTTTGCCTTCATCTCATTGGCCAGAACTGTGTCATTGGCTACTGCTATCGGCAAGATTGTCTGAGAAATGTAGTTTTCGTAGCTGGATATATAACTGCCTTTGACAAAAATCCATTTTCTCTTGATGAGGAAGAAGATGGTGGTGGATCTTGGGAGGACAACTAACATTTTATGCCCTGGCTACAAAATACAGTTGCAGAGGAGCATAAAGTTCAAAAAGATCAAAACTCTAGTTCCTTCACAACTGTCAAAGCTCCAAGCAGCACTGCTCCCCTCTGACAGAGTGAGCAGAGTGAAGGCATGTCAGGTGTTCTCACAAAACTCTTGACAGGACTGACCTCTCTTAGCCAATATCCTTGTCCCACATCAGGATTTTCTAGAGGGCCCTGGGTACCTGCGCACTTCCTTGGTGGCCATAACCTCTTTATGGAGGGTTGGTGTAGGATAAAGAATGTTCTACCACGCTGCTCCCTCATCTGCATCATTTCTCTCCTCTCTAATTATCCTGTCAGTTATATTTTGGTGGAGTCTGGGTTTGTGTATTTGATTCCTATAAAAAGACCATTGCTTTCATGCATGGAGGAGGGGGAATCTATGCAAAGAAAGGCTACCTTACTCCTTTCTGTGACTCCACCACCAGTCTAGGAATATCCTGGGAGAAGAATTGCCTCTCAAAGCTGCTTCTATAAGCAGCCTACATCCTAGCTAAGCAAAGAAGAAACACTTCCCACATCCAGGGCTGTCTAAAAGAACTTTCTGTGATGACAGAAATGTTCTATATCTGCAGTGTCCAATATGCTAACCATTTAGACACATGGGGCTAGTGAACACTTGAAATGTGGCTAGTGTGACTGAGGAAGGAAAATTTAAATTTTGTTTAATTGTAATTAATTTAAATTTAAATAGCCAAATGGGGCTACTAGCTTTTGTGTTAGATAGCACAGTATACTTTATTCTCTTTCTTGCGTTGTAGAACCAGCTGGGAGAGGTGTGGGTCAGTCATGGGCTTGATGTCCCATGGTCTTCACTATTCTAGCTTGCCATTGAACTTGTCTCCCAGAGGAAAAGAAAGAATGGTATTTGGAATTAAATTCAAGATGTTAACTTGACATCTATATATTGCACATATTCCTGTGTAGTGAATGGAATGGTCTCCTGGGAGTACCTGTGATTGATTTGAGTGATAACTGATCTTGAAGAAATGGCAGTACGGCTCCACTTCACCTTCCTAGTGACTATCATGTGTTCCCAGTCAGAGTGACTCAGCAGAGATTATTTTGTTCTCTTGTGCAGTTTATTCTGTGTCATTTTATTTTTGTAATATTGTGGCAGCTAAATGATTATTCTGTGTATGTTTTTCAAAATATTAGGTGGCTTATATTTTTTAAAAGGCTATGAAATAAAAATAAACTCTATGTAACACAGTTTTTCATGTGGCTTTTTATTGGTGAGTTATTATTACCGAACTTTGTTAATGGTCAATTAGAATGAGATTCATAGATAGAAATATTTATTTTTATGTTAAATTTACTTTTTAATGGGCAAATTTATATGCCAATTAATGTTATCTTCTTGAAATATTAAATGATTCTTCCATTATATTCAGAGTTTGGATAAAGTATGAAGGTTGTATAATATTACTGGATTAGTTCTTATGTATCTGGTTGTTTCATCACACTAAGCATCACTTGGACCTTATTTCTCTACGAGTGCCCTGTTTTGGGTTGTTTGTCTTTTGTTATTGAGTTATAGGAATTCTTAATATCTTCTGGACACTACTCCTTTATCAAATATATATGCTTTGCAAATATGTTCTCCCACTTTGTGGCTAGTCTATTCATTTTCTTAACAGTGTCTTCAAAAGATATATTTTAAATTTTAAAGTTTAATTTATCTACTTTTTTCTTTTATGTTGATTACTTTCTCTGTCCTAAGAGACTTACCTATACCCTGTCACCAAAAATATTCTCCTGTGTTTTCTTCTAAGCTAGAAACTATAGTTTTAACTTTTACTAGGTCTATTTTCCATATTAAATTAATTTTTGGCCAGGCGCTGTGGCTCATGCCTGTAATCCCAGCATTTTGGGAGGCTGAAGCTGGTGGATCACCTGAGGTCAGGAGTTCAAGACCAGCCTGGCCAACATGGCGAAACCCTGTTTCCACTAAAAATACAAAAATTAGCCGGGTATGGTGGTGGGTGCCTGTAATCCCAGCTACTTGGGAGGCTGAGGTGGGAGAATCACTTGAACCCAAGAAGTCGAGGTTGCAGTGAGTTGAGATCATGCCACTGCGCTCCAGTCTGGGCAACAAAGTGAGACTCCATCTCAAAAATAAATAAATAATTTTTGTGTATGGTATGAGGTGAAGATTGAGGTTATTTTTCTCCCCATATATAAACAATGTTTCTGTTTTTGCTTTTTTATTTGTTGGAGAGATTTTCCCCATTGGATTACTTTGATATCTTTGTTAAAAATAACCACGTAAGTGTGGATCTCTTTCTGGTTTCTCTGTTCTGTTCTGTAGGGCCATCCTTATGTCATTCCCACAGTGTCTTGATTACTGTAAGTTTTATTGTAAGTCTTGGTATTCACCATAAAATATTATGCGTTTGAACTTTTGTAATCATCCACTCTAAGGCTGAGTCTACACACTAAGAGGATTGAGTAATTTTGTTGAAAAGGGTTCAGATTCATTTTTAAAATCCCCACCCAACACTGTGCTTCCTTTATTTCTGCTCCCAGCTCCATGGAAAATCACAGTCTACATCTGGGGTAGCTCTTGGTCAAGAGGGATGCCCTCATGTTTCAGCCTATCAAGATAAGCAAACTATATGCACATTGTTTTTACTTTGCTTTTAAACAAATTTAACCATTTTCTCTATTCATTTATTCAACAGATACTTAATGAGGATCTACCAGGTGCCAGACACACCGACTATTTAGGCTGTATTAGTGAACAATAACAAAGCAACAATACCTTCCCTATCGTGGAGCTTACTTGCATTCTACACATATAGTTGTCCTGTTTTTTGTTTTTGTTTTTGTTTTTGAGTCCGAGTTTCACTCTTGTTGCCCAGGCTGAAGTGCATTGGTGTGCTCTCGGCTCACTGCAACCTCCACCTCCTGAGTTCAAGTGATTCTCCTGCCTCAGCCTCCTAGGTAGCTGAGATTACATGCATGCACCACCACGCCCCGCTAATTTTGTATTTTTAGTAGAGATGGGGTTTCACCATGTTGGTCAGGCTGGTCTTGAACTCCCAACCTCAGGTGATCCACCCTCCTCGGCCTCCCAAAGTGCTGGGATTACAGGCATGAGCCACCGCGCCTGGCCAGCTGTCCCTTTTTAACTGCTCTGTAGTATTTCATGTGTAAAAAAAGCATAATTTATTTAATTATTTGTTAATAGGTATTTAGTTGTTTCCTGACTTTTGCTATTACTGACAATAGTACATAATCCTTTCACGTAAATCTTTGATTGATATGTGCATATATCTATAGGGTAAACTCCTACCTGTGGACTATCTAGGTATATACATTTTGTAAAAATTTGTTATAGAAACTTGAAACATATATAGAAATAGAGGGAATATTGCTTCAAAATTTATTCTCATTGATTATTTTAAATTTTTATTTATTTTTATTGATTTGTTCTTTAATAGATTTCATAATTGAGGGGCAGTTTTCAGGTTATAGAATAATTGAGTTGAAAGTAGAGCGTTCCCACATACCAACCCCACACTCCCCAACCCCACACTGTTTCTCCTATTCTTATTGAAATCTTTTTTTTTGAGACGGAGTCTCGCTCTGTCGCCCAGGCTGGAGTGCAGTGGCCAGATCTCAGCTCACTGCAAGCTCCGCCTCCCGGGTTCACGCCATTCTCCTGCCTCAGCCTCCCGAGTAGCTGGGACTACAGGCGTCCGCCACATCGCCCGGCTAGTTTTTTGTATTTTTTAGTAGAGACGGGGTTTCACCGTGTTAGCCAGGATGGTCTCGATCTCCTGACCTCGTGATCCACCCGTCTCGGCCTCCCAAAGTGCTGGGATTACAGGCTTGAGCCACCGCGCCCGGCCTCTTATTGAAATCTTTTATTAGCATGTTACATTTGTTACAATTGATTACCAATGTTAATACATTATTAACTAAAGTTTACAGAGTGTACATTAATATTCAGTCCTGTCTATTAACTAAAGTTTACAGTTTACATTAACGTTCACTCTTGGTGTATGTTCTATGAGTTTTAGCAAATGTACCATGACATGCATCCGCCATTTCTGTATCACACAAAATCGTTTCACTGCCCTAAAAATCACCTGTGCTCTACCTATTTGTCTCTCCCTGCCTCCAAACTCCTGGCAACCAGTGATTTTTTTTTTTCCTGTGTCCACAGTTTTGCCATTTTCAGAATGTCATATAATTGGAATCATACAGTAAGGCAGCCATTCAGATTGGCTTCTCTCAATTAGCGATACGCATTTAAGTTTCCTCCATGTGTTTTTGTGGCTTGATAGCTCATTTCTTTTTATCTCTAAGTAATAGTCCATTGCACAGATGTATCAAAATTTGTTTATCCATTCACCTATTAAAGGATATCTTGGTTGCTTTCAAGTTTTGGCAATTACAAATAAAGTTGCTATAAACTTTCTCATGCAGGTTTTTGTGTAGATGTTAAGTTTTCAACTCATTTGAGTAAATACCAAGGAATATGATTGCTGGATTGTATGGTAGGACTATGCTTAGTTTGTAAGAAACTGCCAAACTCTCTTCTAAAGTGGCTTACCATTTTGCATTTCCACTAGCAATGAATGAGCTCTGGTTGCTCTACATCCTCATCAGCATCTGATGTTATCAGTATTTTGGATTTTAGTCATTCTAATATGTGTCTAGTGGTTTCTTGTTGTTTTAATTTGCATTTCTCTAATGATGTATGATGTTGAACATCTTTTCATATGCTTATTTGTCATCCGTATATCTTTTTTGTTGAGATGTCTCTTTAGACCTTTTGCCCATTGTATAGTTGGGTGGTTGTTTTCTTCTTATTGTGAGTTTTAAGAGTTCTTTGTATATCTTGGATATCAGTTCTTTATCAGATAGGTATTTTGCAAATATTATCTCTGTCTGTGGTTTGTCTTTTTATTCTCTTAACGGTGGCTTTTGTGGAGAAAAAGTTTTTAATTTTAAGGAAGTTCAACTTAACAATTTATTCTCTCATAAATCATGATTTTGATGTTGTATATAAAAGTCATCACCAAACCCAAGGTCACCTAGATTTTTTCCCTAAGTTATCTTCCAGGGGTTGTATAATTGTATAGTTTTGCATTGTACATTTGCATTGCTGTGGCCCATTTTAAATTAATTTTTGTGTGTTTTTGCATGTAGATGTCCAGTTATTCCAGTACCATTTGTTGAAAAGACTCACTGATTTTTTTTTCTTTTGTAAAATTTTACTTTAAGTTCGGGTTTACAAGTTCAGAACATGTAGGTTTGTTACATAGGTATACATGTGCCATGGTGGTTTGCTGCACCTATCAACCCATCACCTAGGTTTGAAGCCCTGCGTGCATTAGCTATTTGTCCTTATGCTCTCCCTCCCCGCATCCCCCACCTCCAACTGGACCCAGTGTGTGTTGTTCCCCTCCCTGTGTCCATGTGTTCTCATTGTTCAACTCCCACTTATGAGTGAGAACGTGTGGTGTTTGGTTTTTTGTTGCTGTGTTAGTTTGCTGATTATGATGGCTTCCAGCTTCATCCATATTCCTGCAAAGGACATGAGATCATTACTTTTTATGGTTGCATGGTATTCCTTGGTGTATATGTGCCACATTTTGTTTATCCAGTCTATCACTGATGGGTGTTTGGGTTGGTTCCATGTCTTTGCTATTGTAAATAGTACTGCAACAAACTTATGTATGCATGTGTCCTTATAGTAGAATGATTTATATTCCCTTGTGTATATACCCAGTAATGGGGTTACTCAGTCAAATGGTAATTCTGGTTCTAGATCCTTGAGGAATTGCCACACTGTCTTCCACAATGGTTGAACTAATTTACATTCCCACCAACAGTGTAAAAACGTTCCTATTTCTCCACAACCTCACCAGGATCTGTTGTTTCTTGACTCTTTAATAATTGCCATTCTGACTGGTCATTGTGGTTTTGATTTGCATTTCTCCAATGATCAGTGATATTGAGCTTTTTTTCATGTTTGTTGGCTGCATAAATGTCTTCTTTTGAGAAGTGTCTTTTCATATCCTTTGCCTGCTTTTTGATGGAGTTGTTTGTTTTTTTCTAGTGAATTTGTTTAAGTTCCTTACAGATTATGGATATTAGACCTTTGTCAGATGGGTATATTGCAAAAACTTTCTCCCATTCTGTAGGTTGCCTGTTCACTCTGATGATAGTTTCTTTTGCTGTGCAGAAGCCCTTTAGTTTAATCAGATCCCATTTGTCCATTTTGGCTTTTGTTGCAATTGCTTTTGGCGTTTTTGTCAGGAAGTCATTGCCCATGCCTACATCCTGAATGGTATTGCCTAGGTTTTCTTCTAGGGTTTTGTATAAGGTGTAAGGAAGGGATTCAGTTTCAGTTTTCTGCACATGGCTAGCTAGTTTTGCCAGCACCATTTATTAGATAGGGAATCCTTTCCCCATTTCTTGTTTTTGTCAGGTTTGTTGAAGATCAGATGGTTGTAGATATGTGGTATTATTTCTGAGGCCTGTTCCCTTCCATTGGTCTATATATCTGTTTTGGTACTAGTACCATGCTGTTTTGGTCACTGTAGCCTTCTAATATAGTTTGAAGTCAGGTAGCATGATGCCTCCAGCTTTGTTGTTTTTGCTTAGGATTGTCTTGGCTATATAGGCTCTTTTTTGGTTCCGTATGAAATTTAAAGTAGTTTTTTCTAATTCTGTGAAGAATGTCAATGGTAGTTTAATGGGAATAGTATTGAATCTATAAATTACTTAGTCTACTGGTCCTGCCTACTTCCCTGTTACCTTTTGGGTGCAAGTAAGAGAAACTCAAACTCAAGATGCTGTAAGCAAATAAAGAAAATTGATGGATTTAGTAACTGAAAGAACCAAGGGTAGATTTAGTTGAGGTACATAGAGACAGAGATTCAAACAATGTTATCAAAATCTAGTTTTTCTCTAATCTCTGAGCTCCATTTTCAGATATTTAATATCCAATCATATTTATTAAGCATGTACTTTATTCCAGACAGTTTTAGATGCTGAGGAAGCAGTGGAAATGAGACAGGTAAGGTCCTTATTTTTGTTGAGTTTACATTCTAGTAAAAGTCTTGAGACACATTCTGATTGAATAGGCTTAGGTCATATGCCTACCTTTGAACCAATTACTTGGCCAACAGGATACATGCTAATGAGGTTTAGGCTGGGATCATTTGCCTGATCCCTAGGGCTAAAGATGGGCCTGCACCTGGACCGTATAGACTGAGAGTAGGCAAGGGCTTGATGCCCAAATGAAAATCTGGGTTGTTGTTGAGAACAGGCAGAATGGATGCTGGGAGTCAAATGACAAATGTGTCCTTCAATTAATTTCTTTGGGATGGCCTACTCAAGAAACTTATCCAAGAAATTGTTTCTTTTACAGTGGTTCTCAAGAATGTATTAATATTAGGATCCCTCAGTAAGCTCGTACAACACACATATCCCTAGGCCTTTACGGAACCAAACTAATTTTATTCAGAATGGTGTGTCTGAGACATTACTTTTCCTAGACTCCCTTGCTGATGACTTAAAAGCTGAAGCTACCAGACAGGATCTCCAAGAAGACTCCTGAAGAGGCAGATGTACTAGGGCATCCCCTATTGCCATTTCTGCTTGCCTTTTCCCTGCTGCCTGCAGGGTCTCGATGGCCCCAGCTCCAGAAGCCCCCTTGGACATTAGTCTGTCGTGACAATGGAAGCCTGTGCTGAGAATGGCAGCCAGAGAGTAGGAAAGAGCTGGATCTCTGATGACCATGGAGCAACCATACCTACTCTAGACCACTTTTCTCCAAACTTTTTCTGTGTGAAGTCACCCATATTTTCACTTTTATGTTGTATACAGTTGAATTTAATCTTACCTGCTTCACTTCTTCACTCGCATATTCTGATATGTTTGAGGTTGAGAACATATAAAAAAATGCTTCCTAGGTAGTTTGATGTGAACTTGTCCTAGTTGTTTGAGGACCACCATCCTAATGTCTAATTTTGGCTTTTGAGGATTAGTGGTGACAACAGACATGATCATGAATGGAAGAGGAGAGTCATTCAGTCACCCTGCTTTTGTTTCTGTTTTTCTTTGTTCTCATTATGCACCAGGATGTGCGTACAGCTTTGCAGGAGGGGACCAAACTGGCTGGCAAAGGAGTTCTTTCACTGTTACTTAGGATGGAAATCATCTCTTTATGGACCAAACTGCCTTTGTCTGGCTGAGTTGGTGAAGAATGTGGTTTAAAAAGCTAGATATCTTCTAATTTCATTTTTCTTTTTCTTTCTTTTCTTTAAACGAGGCAACCCAACTCTGCGAAGGTAATAGTTACTTGCTTCACTGTTATGAAATATAGAAATAAGAATATTGTATGGGCTAAGCTGTAGTTCTCTAAAATTCATATGTTGAAGTCCTAACTTATTCTTTTTCTCATTGTTTGAGACAAAGTCTGGCTCTATTGCCCAGGCTGGAGTGCAGTGGCGTTATCTTGGCTCACAGCAAGCTCTGCCTCCCAGGCTCAAGCCATCCTCCCACCTCAGCCTCCCGAGTAGCTGGGACTATAGGCATGTGCCACCACGCCTCGCTAATTTTTGTATTTTTTGTAGAGATGGGGTTTCAGATATTTAACATCTAATCATATTTATTAAGCATATACTTTGCTCTAGACAGTTTTAGATGCTGAGGAGGCAGTAGGAACAAGACAGATAAGGTCCTTATTTGCCCAGGCTGGTCTCAAACTCCTGAGCTCAAGTGATCCTCCTACCTCAGCCTCACAAAGCGCTGGGTTTACAAGTGTGAACCATTGTGCCCAGTCTGAAGTCCTGAAGTCCTGTCTTCTAGTATCTCAAAATGTATTTGGAGCTAGGTCCTTTAAAGAGGTAATTAAGGTTAAATGAAGTCATTAGGCTGGATCCTAATTCAATATGACTTTTATCCAAAAAAAGAGGCGATTAAAACAGACATGCCGTGTAAAGATAGAGGAAGATGATGGCTGTTCTAGCATTCTCCAAAGAAAACTATGTATGTGTATATATACATATATAGATGTATGTATATACCGTATATATGTATGCATATATATAAAAATATATACATATGTACATTACAATACATAACATCTATTCACACATCCACGCATCCTTTTTATATATATAAATATATATGAAGAAGGTTTATTATGAGGAATTGGTTTACATGATTATGGAGGCTGAGTCCCATGATCTACTGTCTACAAGCTGGAGACACATGGAAGCCAGGGGTATAATTTAGTTCAAGCCCCAAGGATTGAAAACCAGGGGACAGATAGTGCAAATCCTAGTCTGAGAACAGGAGATGAGATAAAATATCCCAGTTCAGAAACAAATGGGTCGAATTCCTCCCTCCTTTACCTTTTGTTCTATTCAGACCCTCAGTGGATGAGATGGTACCCAACTGCATCAGGAGGGCCATCTGCATTACTCAGTACACCAATTCAAGTGCTAATCTTTTCTGAAAGCACTCTCAGACACACCCAGAAATAATGTTTATCTGGGCATCCTGTGACCCAGTCAAGTTGACACATAATAATAACCATCACAATGGCCATCTGCAAGCCAAGGAGAGAGACCTCAGAAGAAATTAGCCCTGCTGACACTTTGATCTCAGACTTCTGGCTTCCAGAACTGTGAGAAAATAAATTTCTGTTCTTTAAGCCACCCAGTCTTTAGTGCTTTGTTATGTCAGCCCAAACAAACTAATACAGAATCCAATCACTTCCTAGACTCAATTTGGTGAGCTATTCTGGCATGCAGAGGATTGCTTTAGAACAAGCAGAAAGCAGGATTTTTGTTATCTGGCATCTGAAGGCATGTGCATACAGAGCACATATAAGATTAATATAAGATGAGTACTTCTCATGTCCACCTATGTATGTATAATTTAATGTGGATGCAATTAGTTTACTTCTAATTTCTCAGGTGACAAATGCCCACATTACTCAATATAGTTATTTCTCCTGCATGCTATTATGAATTGATGTTTCTGAGTGCTTCTAAATCAAGATTTGAAAAAGATGAATTTATAATCCAATCAACATGGATGCCAATTAGATATGAATCTGTGCTAATATTAGATGATCACAGTGCTAATTTTTACACAGGGCATAAAGGAAATACAAGGTTTTAAAAAATGGTTCACTCATAATTATCTGTAATAATTACAAAACCATAAAAAATGGATAAGAATTGTCTAAAATCAGATTATAATGTCCTAAAATGGTTTTCTTAGAATATTTACTGAGTTCCAAATATTGCAAGGTAAACATAATTAGAACATGAGGCAACTTGGGGCCGTCTCCAGGTCCTTAAGTGTTTGGGAAATTTATCAGTCCCTCAAGGGAGGAAACCCTTTTGACATCATCTAGGTAAACAAAGAATTAAACATCAGTGAAATTATTTAGGATTAGACAATAACTGGATGAGGTTTCCGGAAATGCAATATAATCAAATCTTCTTTAAAAAATGTTTTTCCTTTGATGTTTCAGTATGAGCTCTTAAAGACTATATGGTTTGGTTATGTGGCCATTTCAGTTTTAGTTGTTCTTATACATCATTTTAATTGCTCTTATTTTTGTTCCTGAGCCTTGTACTACAGATGTAAAAGTACTTAAAAAGTTAAAATTGTCTTCACAAATATGAATTATTGATTTCATGACCATGTTGTTATCCTGCCAGTTTTTTGTCTGGGGCAATATCATAACAGGCATAATCTTCAAAGCAGAACAAATAAAAATATGAATTTTGCGTATCTCAGTGTAAATGTATTGGTTTAATTTAATAATCCCAGTAATCACCTGTCTACTGCTATGAACAGCATTATCTCCCAAATTTATTAATTTTCTGAGGATTATAGATTTACTTCAGCTGCTTCCCAGTTTTTTTTGTTTTTGTTTTTGTTTTGAGACAGAGTCTGTCTCTGTCGCCCACGCTGGAGTGCAGTGGTGGGATCTCGGCTCACTGCAAGCTGCGCCTCCTGGGTTCAAGCGATTCTCCTGCCTCAGCCTCCCGAGTAGCTGGGACTACAGGCACCCGCCACCACGCCCAGATAATTCTTGTGTTTTTAGTAGAGATAGGGTTTCACCTTGTTAGCCAGGATGGTCTCGATCTCCTGACCTCGTGATCCGCCCGCCTCGGCCTCCTAAAGTGCTGGGATTACAGGCGTAAGCCACCACGCCTGGCCAGTTTCCCAGTTTCTTAACAGGTGTCTCCTCTCTTTGGTTAAAATTCTAACAAAGGGGACACGAACTCAGATGCCTTCAAAGGCCAGGTTCATAGCATAAAGGTACTATAACACTGTGTGTATTTGTGTGTATGTGGTTGAGTGTCTATACATGTGGGTTTGTACGATGTGCATGTGTGGTTGTATGTTGTGTGTGGTTGTGTTTGTGTGTATTTGTGTGTGTTCATATGTGTGTGCGTGTGTACATGCCCACATGTGCATGAGGTGAGGGGTAAGGACTGTGGCTAGCTGCATGGTATGTGCTTTACTGTTAGGTGCTTTTGTTCACAAATTTATAAAATACCATAGTGGCCAAACAGAACATCAAAGCCTTTATGCTTAGATTCTAAAATGTCTTAGTAGTACAGGGTTAAGTTATCCTTTATTTCTAATAAAAAGAGATTTGAAAAGTATATTTTAGAAAGACATCTTGTCCTAAGATTTTGGTGTCAGATTTGGGTTGAGATTTAGCTACTTAAATATTAACTATACACTTCCTCTGTCTTCCTTATTGTATTTTATTTTATTCTTTTTTTTTTTTTTTTTTTTTTTT
>NW_012105620.1:1243050-1245040 GCF_000951045.1 Mandrillus leucophaeus
AATCCCAGCACTTTGGGAGGCCGAGGTGGGTGGATCACAAGGTCAGGAGATCGAGACCATCCTGGCTAACACGGTGAAACCCCGTCTCTACTACAAACACAAAAATTAGCTGGGCGTGGGGGCGGGCGCCTGTAGTCCCAGCTACTTGGGAGGCAGGAGAATGGCGTGAACCTGGGGGCGGAGCTTGCAGTGAGCCAAGATCACGCCACTGCACTCCAGCCTGGGTGACAGAGAGAAACTCCGTCTCCAAAAAAAAAAAAAGGTTGCTTTACTGCTTTTATAATGAAAAAGTAAATTTATTAAAATTTAGGAAAACCACTTGTGAATTTTTTTCTTTTTTTTTTTTAATGCTGGAGTCTCACTCTGTACTCCAGGATGGAGTACAGTGGTGGGATCTCAGCTCACTGCAACCTCCACCTCCTGGGTTCAAGCGATTCTCCTGCCTCAGCCTCCCAAGAAGCTGGGACTACATGCGCGTGCCACCACACCCGGCTAATTTCTATGCTTTTTGTGGAGATAGGGTTTCACCATGTTGGCCTGACTGGTCTCAAACTCCTGATCTCAAGTGATCCTCCTGCCTTGGCCCTGCAAAGTGCCAGAATTATAGGCATGAGCCACTGGGCCTGGCCTGTGAAATTGTTTTTGAACCTAATATTTGGATATCTGACATGCCTTCAGGGGAAGAGGCCTCGCCACCCTGGTCCAGTTGTAACGCTCAAAGGCAGGATTTGCTTGACTCTGGAAAACCTGGGTCCCAGGAATTCTTGAGATGGAGAGCCATCACTTTCTGCTTTCTTTTTTGAAGAATATTGCAAATATATCCTTATTTCTTTTTCTGAATGTAAAAGTAATGTGTACTCAGTATAAATATTCAGACACTTATTAAAGATATTCCATAATCCTATGCCCTTAATAGATTTTCCTATTTTTTCATGTATATAACATATTTTTATTATTTTTTGAGTCATAATTTGGAACCTATTCTAGTGTTGTTTTTTTTCATTGCTTTTCTCAATAATGTGTGACAGTTTTATCAACATTACTTTTTAATTTGAACCATGTTGTTTGTAATCACACCAGATATCTATTTAAAGTAATTTAATGAACAGCCTCTCTTGGAGAAATATCAGAAAAGGTAAGTTACTAGTTGTGCAATACAGTTATTCCCCTACCATTCCCACTGAGATTCAAAAGTTACAGCTAATGCCATTATAGCCATGACAGTTAAATACCGTAGCTTTTATCAGTCTAAAGATTGCTTTTAGGATAATAACATTAAAGTGTTCTCTAGCCTAATACATTTGCTATGAATTTGTTCTGTTTTGATCTTCACCTTTACTTCTGTCTGCTGCTTTTATTAGTTGTACTGTAACCTTGGCTGAAAGCAGTGAAATTGTTAGAGGTTAGCACAGACTAGAACAGAGGCTTTCAAAAGGTTTTGACCAAGACCCAGTAAGAAATTCATTTTGCCTTGTGACCCAGTGCACGTACATATACATGAAAATAAATGAAGTACAAGTTTCATTATATGGTACACTTAAGTGAAAGGCACTCTGATACTTTCTGTTTTGTTCTAATTCTATTCTAGTCATTTTATGTCATTAAAAAATACTACTTGCCCCCTCTTACTCTATCCAGTAAATTGATTTCAGGACCCACTCATGGGCCTTGATCTGCATTTTATAAAACAGATTTGGAAGATAACTTCTGCCTTGCAGCTGGAGGAAACTCCTATTACCTGTGAAAATAAAACCAAATGCTGCTTAGAGATTGTTCCTATCCCATGTATAATCTAAATAATTAATGTTTAAAAGTTAACCTTGATAATACCATACATTATCATATTTAGAAAATTTGTATTGAAACATAAGATAATATATAATAGGCCAGGCGCGGTGGCTCAAGCCTGTAATCCCAGCACTTTGGGAGGCCGAGTCGGGCGGATCATGAGGTCAGGAGATCGAGACTATCCTGGCTAACACGGTGAAAC
>NW_012105620.1:1245275-1314763 GCF_000951045.1 Mandrillus leucophaeus
ATATTGAGAAAAATGCTATTCCTATTATTTAAAAGTCTTCCTGAGGTTTTAAAATTAGGGCTGATTACCTTATATATTTTATTTTTTAAGTCTATTAGAGAAAGTAATCATGTGATTGATTAGGTAGCTGGTATTTCTCCTCTCAATGGGATTTTTACTGCTTAAAGTCCACAGTGGTCTGTGGGTCTTTACTATCACCCTAACACTTCAGGACACTTTCCTATTTGGTTATAATAGTGTTTTGTAATGGATTACTCTTTATTCTTTACTTCTTAGCTTGATCTTCTTTCTTTTTAAATAACATTCTCGAAGCAAGATATAATAGCTAATACAGAAACTTCAACTTTTTTCACATTTTAAATGTTGTATATAACTAATTTTTTTGTGTCCCTTACACAATCTATGTTTTGATGTATGATTTTGTACATCAAAATAGGATGAAAATGCAGAACCAAAAATGTAGCATGTCTCTCCTCTCCATTTGTTGAACTTTCAATACTGGATGGCAGAAATTAAAGCTGCATTACAGGACTGTGGGCAGGGTTTAGGGAACCAGCAGAGACTGGACAAGCACCTCAGGGACAGCCACAGTGGGGAGATGGAGCTGTTACCAGCCCTGGGTCTAGAAAGGTGAAAGGAAGGGCAGTTGCTGGGACTCAGGAGAGTAGTGGTGGGAGATATCCTCTTGACAGGAGCCAAGGTCTTTGGAAAACACAGTCAGTGCTTGGTGACTCAGCAGGGAGGGAAGAAAGGGAAGGAATACTCAGAACCCTCATTCCTTCCAACCATTCATTTTCTACCATGGCTTCCCAGTGGCCAAACCCAGACAAAGCCAGAGGATGAGGGAGCCCATTGATGCCCCTCCTGGGATGCAAGGTAGGGTGGAGAAGGGTGAAAGATAGATCTAGAGGGTCAGTGGGGAAACACCCAACACACAGACCTACTTCAAAATTTTAATGGCTGCATGTATTCCATTAAACTTAGTAACATAATTTGCATAACAAACCTTACATAGATGGATATTTAAATAGCTTCCATTTTTTCATTAGTATAAATGAATGAATTTGGAAGCCCTTATTAGCTAAGTGCTTGTGCACGTCCATAATTCTTTCCTTAGGATAACTCCTAAAAATAGAATTTTTGACTTAAAGCATGTGCACATTTTGTATTTCTGTCATTGCTAGATTGATTTCCAGTATTGTTATAATCATTTATACTCTACGTAACAGTACCTGATCTTTTTTTATATTTTCCAATCTGATAGATTAAAACATTTTATTCTTGTAGTTTAAAGTTATTGATGATATTGAACAAGCTAATTGGCAATTAGAACATTTTTATCTAGTACATGTCATCTTAATATTGGGGCCCGAACAAAAAAAAAATGAGACGAAATTGTTACACTGTTACAACTACTTTATGATATGAAGTCAGCTCCTTAGTAAACATGATATCAAAAAAGATAGAGAATTTATTTGGTATTTTGCCCCTTGGTCATTACACAAATAATTGAACTCATTAGCATCGTTAGGAACAGGGAATTCAGAAGCAAGTATGGGTCAAGCTGCCCTGTGGGTAGGTCTGGGAAGGCAGGATTTTACAGCACTAGGATGTCAAAGAATAATTAGAATTCTTCTTTCATGAGAGCTCTTCAGAATTTTCTCTTCTCTAGGTTAAACAGACGAAGTTTCTTTTAGAGAGTGCCAGACTCTACCGTTCTGTTTGCTCCCTCTGGAAGCCCTCCAGTTAGATTACATTCCACTTAAAAAGTGATGCTGTTGGCTCGGGTGTGGGTAAACAAGTCCTCATACACTATGGTAGGAATGTGAATCTGAATGGATACATTGAAGGGTAATTTGGAAGTATCTATTGACATTTAAACTGCACATAAGCAGTAATTCCACCTTTTCCTATCTTTGTAGAGAAACATACATACACACTAGAGACATGAGTACCTACAATGTGTCAGGTACTGTTCTGGGTTATCGGGTACATGGCTGAAAAAAATAGATGATTCCTACCTTTAGGAACTTATCGTCTAGAGCAGGGAGACAGAAAAGAAACATAAAACTTGATTAGCAAATTATCTTGTGCCATTAGAAGGAGACACTGCTATGAAAAAGGAGAAATTCGAGCAGCGTAAGGGGCCCTTGAAAAGCTGTAGTCAGATAGGTGGTCCGGGTAGGCCGCCGTGAGATGAGAGTTGAGTGAGGGATTGAAGGAGCCACAGGAGCCGGCACTGTGGGCATCTGGGGGAAGCCCTTCCAGGCAGAGGGACTAGGGAACGCGAAGGAACTAAGGCAGGAGCTTGCCCAATGTAACGGCGCTGCAGCAGGCCGGCCTGTGTGGAGGGAGCCACCAGGGGCTGGCGCTTGAAGGGGTGCTGAGGGAGAAAGCAGCCGCAAGTGGAGGGCCTTGTGGACCATGGTACAAACGCTAGATTTTATTCTGGGTGTGATGGGGAGCCATTGGACAGTTTCAAGTGGAGGAATGATGGGTTAGTGCTTTCAAGTGGAGGAATAATGGGTTAGGTCACTCTGCTATGTTGAGAAGTGACTTGAAAGGGCAGGAATGGAGACAGGGAAACCGATTTAGGAGGCCACAGTCCAGGAGAAAGACGATGGTTGTTTGGAGGCCCCAGCCACAGTCCAGGTGAAAGAAGATGGTTGTTTGGAGGCCCCAGCCACAATCCAGATGAAAGATGATGGTTGTTTGGAGGCCCCAGCCACAGTCCAGGTGAAAGATGATGGTTGTTAGGAGGCCCCAGCCACAGTCCAGGTGAAAGATGATGGTTGTTTGGAGGCCGCAGCCACAATCCAGGAGAAAGATGATGGTTGTTTGGAGGCCCCAGCCACGATCCAGGTGAAAGATGATGGTTGTTTGGAGGCCCCAGCCAGTCCAGGTGAAAGATGATGGTTGTTTGGAGGCCCCAGCCACAGTCCAGGTGAAAGATGATGGTTATTTGGAGGCCGCAGCCACAATCCAGGTGAAAGATTATGGTTGTATGCGGGCGGTGAGCTCTTTGGGATTGGCTCCTGTATTTCTATTATGTATTCCATCCTTTTTTCTTGAGCACTCTTTACTTTCTTACAAGGCGCTCTGGGCCCAGCTTGTATTTTCCTTTTTTCTTTCTTTCTTTCTTTTTTTTTTTTTAGTTAAGGTGTTTTTATTTTTGTTGTTGGTTGGTTGATTTTAATTAAACCTCAGCTTTCCAACTTGTAAAGAGATGTTAAAATCTTAGATTTCTAAACTTACTTATTTTTTTTTTGCTTTATTGACATATAATTCACAAATAAGGAAATAATAAAAATTTCTTCATACAGTTATCCAACATATTAACTCTCTTAGGCTGATGTCATAGAAAACTTAGCTAACATTTTTGCCTTTTATGTCTTTATGTGGTTTTTGGCAAAATCATTGTTTAAGTTTGGGTCAGATATAGTCTTAGAATATGCCCATACCTCCCTCTAGGCTGTTTGACATGGATTCATTTCTCAAGACACTTTGAGTTTAGTTTTCATTCAGCTAGATATCAATCCACCTGACTGTTCTATCCTCCACACCACATCTCCCCATCTTGTTAACAGAAAATCATGAGGTTTTGTCAGATACCAGGGGAAAATTACATTTTACTATGCTTGTGGCATTTCTTATTATGGCCCAAGAGGATCAGTTTATATTGCAGGAAGGCAATGAGTGATGCCTTGCAGGGAGAGAGAGAAAGCTGGATTCTTAAGAAGATGGGGCCCTGGAAGTCTGAGTTGGACTGCCTCCACCATAGGCAGTGTTCAAAGACAGGTGTTGAATTAGTGTACATTTTAGGCAGACTTATGTGGTGAAGCCTGAGAGTAGGTATCTAGGCAGTGGGTAGCATTGTACATCTGGATAATCAGTCCATTTACGTTGGGTCAGAGACCGAAACTAAAGGAAGCTGAACCTAGTGGACTAGAGCAAGGGATAAGCCTCTGGGACAAACTCTAGGCAAAAAAAGTGAGTTAGAAGCCTTGTCAAACGGTCTGAGCCAACATGGTAATGAATAGGAATAGGCTGTAAATCATAATTTTACTCTGGGCTCACTGGATGTCTGGTCAGTGACAGCAAGTCACTGATTCCAGATTCCCTATTGCCAACACAACCAGGCATGCTGAGATAACTGGTGTGTGTTCTAACCTGGTGGGCACAGTAGATTTTAGCCAGTCTTATCTACTGTGAAGGAACTGGAAATTATTGGCCTACATTTGGAATTTGATCTCCACTCCTACAAAATACAAAGTACGACTTTAGTGGTTTTCAGATGGCTGCACTTCTACATGCTCACAGACTGTATTTTTAAACACAGAGTTTTGATATGGATTGACATTAAACTTGTTCTTTCATAATTTCCAGACTCCTCTCCTCACCCCAGCCCACTCTGTCTGCTTTTTGAAAAGAGGACCATTTGCCAGCCCCTAAACTTGTGGTTCTCATCCTGTTCTCCATGATTCCTCCACATTCCTTGCAGCTTTGATGCAAAACTGCCTTCACGAGCTGTGGCTTCTCAGAACCCACACAGAGGAAGGGAGGACATTTGGACAACAGATTTTCTAACAGCTGAAATAATCAATCAGTACTACATTTTGTCTCTGTGCCAGCTATTTCTCTGAATTAAACTGCATTATTATATCTTATATCTAATGCCTGCCCAGGATGCCTGTCTTACATGAATTTCACTTTTTTTTCTCTCATTTTATTTGCAATTGAAATGATCTTGCAATGATTGATTCCATTGTCTAGTATATGAATTTATCTCACTCTTTGTTGGCTAGTTCTACTCTATTAGAGAGACAGTGCTTAGACACTGAAGCCAGGCTGTTGCATTTAAATCCTAGATTGATCACCTGACTGCCTCTCTGTGCCTCAGTTGCCCCATCTGAAAAGACAGATAATAATACTTGAGAAACACCATGAACATATGTGACCATATGTGATACATAGTCACTGATCAATAAATGTTACCTAGTGTTTCTGCTAGGCAAAGTATAGTCTTCCATCACTGCATTCTTACTTTTTGTCCCATTTCACAATATCTTTTGTTTGACACAGTGTTCCTCTCCTTTTTGCTAAAATTTTAAATTCACTAGATGTATTATGAATTACCCTATACTTTGATAATTTATATAGATATCTGAAGTCATGGTATTGTCCCCAATCCACTTCCTTGTTTTCTGCCAAGACTTATTAGTCTGCTCCTATGCTATTGTTCTTCCCATGTGATTCCTGGTATTCTTCATATGTGTACAGTTGTATCTGGGCATTTTTTCCTTCCTGCAAGTGTCAGGTTGGCACTTTTCTGCCGAATGTATTCTTTCTAGCTTATGCAAAAATAGTCCAGCCTCCACAGGAGTCCACTGTTCCAGAAATCCAAATTCACCCCTATCCATACAGAAAGCCGGCTGGTTACTTCTCACATCCTCTTTAATCTTGCAAAGTCACAGACTTCTCCTGGAATGAAAGATGAAAACACACTCCGTGCCCTGAGGTCCTTCAGCCTCCTGCTCAGAACTTCAGAATGCACACAGAGACATTTTGGAGAGTTCTGACTATATTCAATAGCTCAGATGAACCATTAAAAGTTAGTAGTAGTAATAGGATTTGATGAATGTCAGCAAACTTTTTGACCTAGCTAAAACATAATCAAGAGCCAAAAATCTATGAACACAGAGATAATGAGCATCTGAGTAGTCAAGAGGAGAGAGAAGCAATGCTGGGATCTAAATATTTCCAGTGCCAGCCCTCTGATGTTCATGGGGCCTGGAGGGTTCCACATTCATTATGTGTGTGAGGTTTCTGCCCAGCAAGGCTGCTGACATGAGGCAAAGCAGAGCTCTGCTAAGGATGCTTCCAGGGTCACTGCACATCTGCCTTATCCAGCGTGTGTTCTGTGATGGACAGTAAAGGGTGAGACAGAATTGAAGTGTTTTTCACATTCATTATACTTACACATTTTCTTCTGTGTAGAGAGTCTCTGAATTATGATAATTTTTTTTCGTACCTATAATCTAAACTGGATTCTTTCTCTTGTAGGAATTTATGATGTATAACAAGATCTGAACTTCTCTTCACATTCATTAAATTGCATTAACTTCATAGCCTCACTGCTTCTTTTCTTTTCTTTCTTTCTCTTTTTTTTTTTTTTTTGAGATGGAGACTCACTCTGTTGCCCAGGTTGGAGTGCAGTGGTGTGATCTCAGCTCACTGCAACCTACGCCTCCTGGGTTCAAGCGATTCTCCTGCCTCAGCCTCCCAAGTAGCTGGGACTACTAGAGGTGCCTGCCACCACATCCAGCTAATTTTTTGTATTTTTAGTAGAGATAGGGTTTCACCGTGGTAGCCAGCATAGTCTTCATTTCCTGACCTCATGATCCGCCTGCCTTGGCCTCCCAAAGTGTTAGGATTACAGGCATGCGCCATTGCACTCGGCCTGTTTATTTTCTTACATGAAACATCTGTACTAGAAGAGGGAATCTGCCTTTGGAAATTCATCTCACCTCTCAGATCTGTGCTCAAACACCACAATTCTCCTTAAAAACAGGTTCTTGGGTAGTCTTGATTATGTCCACTGGCACGCCCACCACGTATCTTCATCTTGGATTAATGATAATAAAAGTGTGTAATTATATTAGATGTCTACCACATAGCAGGCCCTATGCTGATGTGAGGTTAGCTCATTGAATCCTGACCACAGCTTTGAGGAAGGTGCTATTATGCTGACATCATTTTCCCTACGACTCCCTTTCTTTTCACACTTTGCACCCACAGCCCATGGTATTCCCAATTATGCCCTAGCCTTGGGCCCTTGAGTCCAAGGCTAAGGGCTTGTGACCAGAGGACTCTGCAGCCTGAATTTGGGAAACACACTATCAACTTGATCTGAACTCTTTATTCAGCATCTAAGCTTTTATGGCCACCAGGTGGGAGTATTGGGATTGAAAATAACTGTCCAGAGAAAATATCCAATGTGATTAAGAACAAATCCACCTCCATACAGGTCACCCAGATTTTAATGGGTGAAAATGCTTCGCAAAATAAAATCTAAACTTCTTTTGTAAAAGCACATCTTAGCTATTTAATGACATCACAGTATCATGGGCATATCCACAAATTCTACAAGTGGATCACTAGGAGTGACTATAAACAGGGTCATTTCTGCTTCCAGCCCTTGATTCCAGGACCTGTGTATTCTGCCTACTGGAGACACAGCACCATATCAAAGTCATTAGGTGGAGAGTGTTTACTGCATTCTGGAGGATGATGCTGTATATTCCCACTGCTTTAGGTAATGAAATGTACTACTGAGAACATATAAAGCAGGAAAGGGCATAGGGAGTACAGGGAAGAATGATTAAAATTTTAGAGAGGGTGGCCAGGGCTGGCCTCATTCAGAAGGTGACATTGTATAAAGACCTAACAAAGAGAGAGAAATCTGGGGTAAGATCATTCCAGGCAAGGTGAACAGAAAGAGCAAAGACCCTGTGGTTCCTGGCATGTTTGATGAATAGCTAAGTGTTTAGTATGCCAAAGATGGAGTGAGGGAAGGGCAGAGTACTCGTAGAAGATGAGATCAGGTTGGTGACAGGCAACCATATCAAGTAGGGTCTTAGAGGTCACTGTAAAATGTTTGCTTTTACTCTGAATTGAAAATCCATTGGAAAGTTTTGAGGAGAGAAGTTATATGATAGGACTTGTGCTTTAACAGAATCTCGGTGGCATTATGTTGAGGATACACTGAATAGGAAAGGGGCAAGTTGACATACAAGTTAGGAGGCTGTTGCACAATGAGGCAAGAGACGATGATGGTTGAACCAAGATGGTGATAGTGGAGGTGGTGAGACTCACAGATCCAGAGCTTCCAGAGGCATCACTTACTATATGTTTAATGTCAGAGGGGCCTCTTGGAATTGTATAATGTGGCAGTACTGGGTAAGTCAAATTCTGGTTACATTTTTTTCCTTTTAATATGGAGTCTTGCTCTGTCACCCAGGCTGGAGTGCAGTGCATGATCTCAGCTCACTACAACCTCTGTCTTCTGGGTTCAAGCGACTCTCCTGCCTCAGCCTCACAAGTAGCTGAAACCACAAGTGCCTACCTCCATGCCCGACTAATTTTTGTATTTGTAGTAGAGATAGAGTTTCACCATGTTGGCCAGCCTTGTCTCAAACTCCTAACTTCAAGTGATCTGCCCGCCTCGGCCTCCGAAAGTGCTGGGATTACAGGCGTGAGCCACCATACCCTACCCTCAGCTACATTTTGAGGCAGAGACAACCACATTTGCTGACGCGGAATGTGAAAGGAAGAGAGGTATCAAAGATGACTCCAAGGTTTCTGGCCTGAGCAACTGGGAAGTTGAGGTTGCCATCAATTGAGATGGAGAAGACAATAAAAGGAGCAGTTTAGGGGTGGAAGCAATAATAGAAACTCAGTTGTAGATGCATTAAGCTTGAGTTCAGACTTCTACATTTGGGAGTCATTAACATATAGATGGCATTTGAAGCCATGAGAATGAATGAGACTGCTTAGCAAGTGAGGGTGGTGAGAATAAATGAGATAACCTAAAAAGTGAGTATGGGAAGGGGAAAAAAGATGCCAAGGACTAACCCTAATGCACTGCAATGTTCAGAGTGTGAGCAAATGGAGAGGATCTAGCAAAAGAGATGACGCAGGAGGTCAGAGAGGTGGGAAAAAAGCAGGCCAGAGAACTATCCTGGAAGCCAAGTGAAAGAAGTGCTTAAAGAAGAGATGCAGAAGGAATGAGGTAGCCAGGCATATGGTCTTAGAAATTTTTACAAGAGTTGCTTCCCTGGGCTGTTTGAATCTTATCCACATTTGTCAACATTCAAACTGATGCCAGTGGAGTATTAGAGAACACCCACCCTTGCAGCCCCCTGAATTCGGACAATAAAGGTCCAGCTTATCATTTGCAAGGACAGTCTGGTATTCTAGAGGAGGGACTACTGGGATAGAAGACATTTCAAAGCATTCTAATATGGTTATAGTTCTTTCATTTCTATCTTTCTTAAAACACCTATTTTAACAAGTTGTTTTGGGCTCTTGCCTGGAAAGCTAAAAAAAGCGAGAAGCTGTCTGTTGCCTTAAGCTCCACAGCCTAGCACAGTACATGAGAAGAATGTGTGAATATACATTGCTATACATTGCTGGATTCATGATGTGGCACTGCTGAAGCCATGCTCAGAGGCAGCAGCAAAGAAAAAACCCTGCAAATTCCATTTATTATCAATTGACTTTGAGAACCTGAATACTTTTCAGTTTTCTTAAATGAGACTTGAAGAGAGGGAAGTGTCACTAGGAATTATAAAACATAATGATTTTTGAAAGACGAAAAGATTGAAATATTTTGCTATTAGTCACTTCAAGTAGAAATGTGAAAAGCATTGCATTAGTCTGTTTTCTGTTGCTTAGAATACTTGAAGCTGGGTAATTTATAAAGAAGGACATTTATTTCTTGAAGTTCTGGAGGCTGAGAAGTCCAAGGTTGAGGGGCTGCATCTGGTGAGGGCCTTCTTGCTGGTGGGGACTCTCTGCAGAGAGTCCTGAGGCAGCACAGGGCATCACATGGTGAGGGGGCTGAGTATGCTAACATGCTAACTCAGGTCTTTCCTCTTCTTATAAAGCCACTAGTTCCCCATCCCTGATAATCCATTAAACTATCAATGGATTAATAATTCATTCATGAGGGCAGAGCCCTTATGATTCAATCACCTCTTAATGGCCTCAACTTTCAATACTGCCACTTTGGGGATTAAGTTTCAACATGAGTTTTGGAGGGAACACTCAAATCATAGCAATCATTTTTTTAAATGTAGCAAAAAACTACCTTTCTTTAAAAAAAAAAAAGTAAGAGTAAAATATTTGAAGAGAATATGGGTCAGTCCTCTTTTCAAATACTTCCTCCTGAATTGCAGTATCTTTAACAAATTCTATGTGATTTTACTCATCTCAAACATATTTTAAGATAGGAAAAATATGGAGAAAGATTTAAGTAAATGAATATCCAAAGCAGTTTAAAGTAATTAAAATTTTCCTTTTCCATAGGAAAAAATGTTTTTAAAATGTTTAATCTGTTCATTTCAAATTTAAATGTTATTCACAGAAAAGCTACTGAAAATTTTGTACCTCTGAACAAATTTCTTTTTAAAGAAAACAAACATTTTCATTTTTTTACTTTTGAAAATCTTACTATGAATAAACAACATTGTTAAGTAACTATCATTTATTTCTAGCATATTTTGGTTACACAGATTTATTTTATTTTCTTGAGACAGAGTCTCGTTCTGTGGCCCAGACTGGAGTATAGTGGCACAATCTTGGCACACTGCAACCTCCAGCTCCTGGGTTCAAGTGATCCTCCTGCCTCAGCCTCCTGAGTAGCTGCAACCACAGGCATGTGCCACCACGCCCGGCTAATTTTTGTATTTTTAGTAGAGACGAGGTTTCACCATGTTGGTCAGGTGGTCTCGAACTCCTGACCGCAAGTGATCAGGCCACTTCAGCTCACCAAAGTGCTGGGATTACAGGTGTGAGCCATCTCGTCCTGCCTGGTCACACAGATGTTTATGAAAATTAATTGTAATTAATTTCTTTAAACCGTGAGTTTAAACATGGTCAGAAATAATTCGATGTTCCTAGATTACTGCTCTAACCTGCATACTGCAGTATAGGAATCCCAAATTCCTGAACAAGCTCCATGCATCTCGGTGAGTCTATGGATTGAAACACAGATCCTTCTCTTTCAGGTCTGTGGTCTCTGGGAGACAAGGGACCCTGCTCCATGACCCACTGAGAAACCACTTGGGGGTGACATCTCACAGCTGCCTGAGTACCCTGACAAAGGCACAGACCGTGATTTAGAAAATGTGAAGCCCTCACAGCGCTGTTTCTTTGGCCCTGAGGCAGCTCTGCAGGGGCCTGGGCCTCTTCCCTCCTTGTGAAAACAGTTCCTTCGTCTGCTGCTTGAAGCTTCTTTTTCCACAGCAGGATTTTTCCAAACCTGAGCAATGCATTATGAAATCGATGTAATGGCTGAAAGGGAGAGTCATTAATAATTATAGGAGATAACAGCATCAACTAGGACCCTGCGGGGCAAACCAGGACGTACGGTCACCCACTAATTTAACACTAGCATTAGAGAAAATGTAATGGAATAAAATAGAATCCGAACAGAAAATACCAGTGCGTCACACAGAGAAAGTGTAAATAGTGTTTTGTGAAACTTTTCCTGAGGGCAAGAAAAACAAATCTTATTGGAGTCAAGGGCAAAAGCACTGGAAAATCACTGCAAAGTGGAGCTTGAGAACAGGCACCATGCAGTCCTCAGTGGTTCTTCCCACTCTGGTCTCCTTCCATCCAAATCTAAGTTCTTAAACAAGGCAGCTCCCACAAGTAAACTCCCACCTGTCCCTCTAGTTAATTGGCCTGAGCCCTGGCACTAAGCCCAGGTTAAGCCAAGTTCTGAAACATAGTAGCTTTGTTTAAAGGATAATACTTTTCTTGTCTGGAATAGAATATACAATCAGTAAGGGAGATAGGGGATCTAAAGCTATGCACATACGGGTATCTAAATGTAAATGTTTGTAAAAAACAGAAGCTAAGTTTTATTTTTTGTTTTATTATTACAAAATATTATTATTATTATCATCCTTGAGGGTAAGACCTTCTTAGAAAATAGCACCAAACCTGACAGATGGAGTACTTTAGTGCTTATTGAAATCTGCTTGTTTGATGGCTAAATTTTCTCTGGTTTTGATAACCATGTGTTGTTTCATAAGTGGTGTAACTGCCTCTTTTGTGGAACCACTTCAGTGTTTTCTCTCATAATAAGCATGAGTCTCCAGCAAGAGAAAATACACGCCCTGGAAATAATATAATAATGGGGAAGGTTCCATGATATAATTCACGGAAAGCAGTTAGCATGGTGCTTGATATCTAGTGAGTGCTCAGCAATGGCAATGGTTGCTGTTATTGCTATTAAGTAAACAGAATAAAGACAGAAGCACACAGAAAAATATATTAACTGTTTGCCCTTGTTTCACCCTGCAGAAGCAGGCAGGGCCTTTAACACTTAGCCTGGTGGTTCTGTTTATTAGGTAAACTATTAGTGAATTGATTTTTAATGGATACCATTCGTTCTTAGGCCCCTGGGCTACCCGCTTTTTATGTAGTCTCTATGGTGTCTCTTTACCCAGATAACACAGAGCAGGCTTTTGTCAGGTTGTGAAGCAAGAACGAGGTCATCAGCCTCAGTGCTAATTCCTCTGAAATTGAAATGCCTGTGCCTTAGGTTTGGTTCCGGCACCCTTTCTCTGGGCTTTGGTGATAGTTTGATGGAGGAGCCTGGCTTTCTAAGCAGAGAAGCAGGGTTTCTCGGCCTCAGCGTAATTGACTATTTGGACTGGATAATTTTTTCTTGCCGGAGCTGTCCTGTGCATTGTAGGATGCCAGTAACACCCATCTCCAGTTGCAACAACCAAAAATGTTCAGAGACATTTAAAAATGGGCCCTAATCAAGAAACACTGAGATAGATTAAAGAGAAAAACCAAGATAATAGTCCTAAAATGTGTCAGTCTTAAGACATTTCAATGAAATGCCATATATATACTCTGTGTGTGTATATACATATATTCATATATATACTGTGTATATACTAATATATACAGATATATACTGTGAGTGTATATATATCCACATATAACAAGAATAAAGGGACCACTCCCCCATGTTTCCTACATACTCCATGCACATGTATGTCGACATACACACACATTATATATGTAAACTTATGAAGTTTAAAAGGTCCTCTTGCCATATAGACCAATGAAACAGAACAGAGACCTCAGAAATAACACCACACATCTACAACCATCTGATCTTCAACAAACCTGACAAAAACAAGCAATGGGGAAAGGATTCCCTATCTAATAAATGGTTCTGAGAAAACTGGCTAGCCATATGCAGAAAACTGGAACTGGACCCCTTCCTTACACCTTATACAAAAATTAACTTAAGATGGATTAAAGACTTACGTGTAAAACCCAAAATGATAAAAACCCTAGAAGAAAACCTAGGCAATACCACTCCAGACGTAGGCATGGGCAACGACTTCATGACAAAAACGCCAAAAGCAATTGCAACAAAAGCTAAAATTGACAAATGGGATCTAATTAAACTAAACGGCTTCTGCACAGCAAAAGAAACTATCATCAGAGTGAACAGGCAACCTACAGAATGGGAGAAACTTTTTGCAATCTACCCATCTAACAAAGGTCTAATATTCAGAATCTGCAAGGAACTTAAACAAATTTACAAGAAAAAAACAAACAACGCCATCAAAAAGTGGGCAAAGTATATGAACAGGCACTTCTCAAAGGAAGACGTTTATGCGGCCAACAAACATGAAAAAAAGCTCTATATCACTGATCACTAGAGAAATGCAAATCAAAACCACAATGAAATACCGTCTCATGTCAGTCAAAATGGGGATTATTAAAAAGTCAAGAAACAATAGATGCTGGCAAGGCTGTGGAGAAATAGGAACATTTTTACACTGTTGGTGGGAATGTAAATTAGTTCAACCATTGTGGAAGACAGGGTGACAATTCCTCAAGGATCTAGAACCAGAAATACCTTTAACTCAGCAATCCCGTTACTGGGTATATACCCAAAGGAATATAAATCATTCTACTGTAAAGACATATGCACACGTATGTTTATTGAAGCACTGTTTACAATAGCAAAGACATGAAACCAACCCAAATGCCCATCAATGATAGACTGGATAATGAAAATGTGGCACATATACACCATGGAATACTATGCAGCCTTTAAAAAGGAATGAGATCATGTCCTTTGCAGGAACATGGATGGAGCTGGAAGCCATCATCCTCAGCAAACTAACACAGGAACTGAAAACCAAACACCACATGTTCTCACTCATCAGTGGGAGTTGAACAATGAGAATACATGGACACAGGGAGAGGAACAACACATGACAGGGTCTGTCAGGGAGTGGAGGCCAAGGAGATGGAGAGCGGTAGGACAAATAACTAATGCATGTGTGACTTAAAACCTAGATGACGGGCTGATAGGTGCGAGTAACCACCACAGCACATGTATACCCATGTAACAAACCTGTATGTTCTGTACATGTATCCTAGAACTCAAAGTGAAAACCAAAAAGGTATTTTTGTCTGGTTTATTACAGTTGTATCATAAATAAGACAATTTAAAAGGTCTCGTCTTTCAAAATGTAGCAAAAATCAAGGGGCCACTCCCCCATGTTTCCTGCACACTCCATGCACAAGAATCACCTTCTACTTACACTGCACTTTCCCTCCTGGGCAAACTCTTACTCACTCTCCAATACCCAGTTCAATTGTCACATGCTTTTTAAAGAATTCCATGTGCCCCAGTGGCATTTTATAGACATGGTCTGTCACCATGTTTACATTTTATTGTGTTAGTTATGAGTGTATCTCCCTACAAGTTTGGGAACTATGTCTTACTCACTTTTTCATTTCTGGTCCTTAGTGCAGTGCTTATCACAAAGCTTTTCCACAGTAAATGGCTCAGGGCTTGATTGCCAGAGTGGCAGTGTAGAAGCTGAAAATCTGGATTCCAGTCCTTCTCTGCTCCTCATTAGCTCCACGACCTTAGCCAAGTCTTTTAAATCCTTAACAATTCAGCTTCCTCACCCATAAAATTAGGATGATAATACTTACAACTTGACAGCAGTGCCATGATTTAAACCGCCCAGAGATATTAGTGCCTCTTTGGGAAATGAGCTGGGTTAGAATATATGAAATTTATCATTAGCATAGTTTTGACAGAGGTCTCCCAGGGGGAAACTTGAGGTATTATGAATTATTTAATTATGACTGTAATATTTAATAACTACTTGCCTTAAAATATTTTTTAAAGAAATTGTATCCTTCAATTCCCAGAAATGTATCCAGGGGACTTTATTCAGGGGTAGAGGGAGACCTCAGAACCACCATTATTTGGGGATTACTGTTCTTGGGTCCGAAGGCTAAGGATGCCTGGCTTCATCCTCATTCATTGGGCAATGCCACAGGGAACATTTAACAACATTCCCATGATTCTTCTGCTCTCTGTTGCATTAGAGGCAACTTGGAACAGAAAGATGATGGGCTCTGGGGCCAGATGATTCACCTACCTGTGTATCATGTTCAGCAAATTGTTTTACATTTCTGAGCCTCACTTTCCTCATCTTTTAAAAAGTGAGAAAAATGGTTGGGCGTGGTGTCTCATGCCTGTAATCCCAGCACTTTGGGAGGTAGAGGCAGTTGAATAACCTGAGGTCAGGAGTTCAAGACCAGCCTGGCCAACATGGCAAAACTCCTTCTCTACTAAAAATACAAAAATTACCTGGGCCATTCCCACACGTGTAGTCCCAGCTACTCAGGAGGCTGAAGCAGGAGAACCGCTTGAACCCGAGGGGTAGAGGCGTCAGTGAGCCAGGACTGCGCCATTGCACTCCAGCTTTGGCAGCAGAGCAAACCTCGAAAAAGAACAAAAGTTCTCTCCCTCTTATACTTGCTTTGAAACTGAAATTAGGTCACATGTATAAAAGATCTAACAGACTGGGGGCACATAGTGAGTACTTGTCTGGTATTAGCTGAATTGTATTCATGGAGGACAAAGCACTTTTGTTTGTTTGTTTGTCTTTTTGAGACAGAGTCTCACTTTGTCACCCATGCTGGAGTGCAGTGGTGCAATCTCAGCTGGTTCAAGCAATTCTTGTGGTTCAGCCTCCCAAGTAACTGGGATTACAGGCACCCACCACCGGCTACTTTTTTTGTATTTTTAGTAGAGATGGGGTTTCGTCATGTTGGCCAGGCTGGTCTTGAATGCCTGGCCTCAAATGATCCACCCGCCTCAGCCTCCCAAAGTGTTGGGATTACGGTTGTAAGCCACTACATAGCCAGGACAAAGCACATTTTAGACATCTTTCTGCTGTTTCTCCACCATGTGGTATGTGTCTGGCTTGCCTTTTCACTATCAGAGGCTGTGGTGCAAAGAACTGTGAACTCATGTATAAAGTCTTCCAGTATTCTTAATAGGGGTATTATTTTTTTCTAGTAATAATGATCATATTCATAACAATAGCAACCACAGTGAACATATACTAAACATTAGTGTGCTTGCATATTTCTACATGCTTCATATATACGAATTCAACAACACTGTGAAAACAGGTCTAATATTAACCCCCCTTAACAGGTTAACTGAATTGCAAATGGATTAAGTAATTGTTCAGTGTCACTCACACAGTTGGAAAGTGGGGAACCAGAATTTGAAAACAGATGTTTGCCACCAGAGCACATCTTCTTACCCACTAGGCTTCACCATCTGGTGGCTGCTTACTGGTGTGTTCACTCATCCATTAAATGCATATTGAGCAGTTATTTTTCACCAATCATTGAAACTCAGTGGATGAATAAGACACACTTTCAATTAAGACACACTTTCAATTCTCAAAGAGTTCACAACTTAGTAGTCAAGACAGACAGGTAAATAAATGGCTTCCATGTAATGCGGTTAGAACAACAGCAGAGGTCAGTATTAGGTACAGTGGAAGCACTAATGTGGCAGGACTTGATTCTATGGCTAATTTCCTCCGGAGAGATAAAGGAGCCCTTGAATGAACTAAACAGTGAACAGGTGAATGGCCCTGCTACAGAAACAAGCACCCAGCAGCTGCTGTGGCTGGTCAGATGCAGGTAACTGCTGATCAATCTAGTGAGAAACCTACTTAGAGATCATTTAGGTAGTCATTCAGCCCAATATTTTCCTACTTGAGTTATCTTCTTTGTCTGAGAAAAGAAAGATATTAAAATTCTATGTGACTTAGAAGCCAGGCAGTTGCTATATGTGTTTTCATTATCAATAAAACTGATAACCTAAGAAACAGATACTCAACTTGTCCTATAAAAACAAAAAAGTGCTGTGGTTTTGACGTTCAGGTTCTACAGTAAGACTGTGTTTTCATCAGCGTTAGACTTCAAGATGGTGATCTCAAGATTTATTCTGAGCAGGGGGAAATAAGAAAAAAAAAGTTTTAGATATATCCTTCCTTCTTGAAGCCACTTTCTATGTTGACTGCTGGCTTTTTTTTTTTTTGAGATAGAGTCTCGTTCTGTTGCTCAGGCTGGAGTGCAGTGGCACGATCTCGGCTCACTGCAACCTCCACCTCCCGGGTTTGAATGATTCTCCTCCCTCAGCCTCCTGAGTAGCTGGGATTATAGGTGCCACCACCACACCCAGCTAATTTTTCTGTATTTTTAGTAGAGATGGGGTTTCACCATGTTGGCCAGGCTGGTCACAAACTCTGAACTTCAAGTGATCCTCCCACCTCGGCCTCCCAAAGTGCTAGGATTACAGGCGTGAGCCACCAGGCCCAGCTGACTGCTTATTTTCTGAGTTGTTAGGAAAATGGGAAATGGCAGGGCTTCTCAGGCAGCCTGCTCACCAGGCATGTGTCTGTGCTCTTTTCATTTCCTCTGATGGTCTGGAAGAGAACTATGGTCTCAGAGAAAAAGCCATTGTTCCAGGAATGTCCATCTGTAATGTATTGTGGCTTTCAACCCAGACATCACTTAAGGGACGGAACATTGGTGTATCTACTTAGTGCCTGTGACTTTCCCACTGAAGGAAGAAACGAGCTCCTCTAGATTTCAATATTGCACTGTAGCAAAGCACGTCTTCCCCACCAAAAAAAAAGTTGTGGCCGGGCGCGGTGGCTCACGCCTGTAATCCCAGCACTTTGGGAGGCCGAGGCGGGCGGATCACAAGGTCAGGAGATCGAGACCATGGTGAAACCCCGTCTCTACTAAAAATACAAAAAATTAGCCGGGCGCGTTGGCGGGCCCCTGTAGTCCCAGCTACTCAGGAGGCTGAGGCAGGAGAATGGCGTGAACCCGGGAGGCGGAGCTTGCAGTGAGCCGAGATCGCGCCACTGCACTCCAGCCTGGGCGACAGAGCGAGACTCCGTCTCAAAAAAAAAAAAAGTTGTGGATTTAAGGGAGACCTCTTACATAGATCTCCTAGGTACCTAGGTTAAAATGTGTAGGAAGAGTCCTAAGCATTTAAAAGAGTTGTCTCAGAAACCAAGAAGGGCTTATTCCAAGCCTAGTGAAACTACCTTTGTTATGAAGCAATGTCTTGTTTGGTTTTTGCTGTTGCTGTTGTTGTTGTTTTTGAGATGTGGTCTTGCTATGTTGCCCAGACCCATTTCAAACTCCTGGGCTCAAGCAATCCTCCTGCATAGCTGGGATTACAGGCATGATCCACCACACCCAGCTCCATAATTTGTGCTCTGAAAGGAGGTATCACACAGGAGTGTGAAGACGAGACCACAAAGAGAGGGGCTGTCAGGGGACATGAGGACTGTGAAGGATGGGGTTACACAGAGCTGACGCTTTCTGTTGTAATCACTCTTAGCATTGCACAGGGCTTTTAAGTGAACTAGATCAGTGCTTTTTATCTTTTTTTCCTCTGCCCCAAACACCTGAGAGACAAAATATTTGTACTAAAAACACCTGCAGGGCTGGGTATCAGAAACTTGGAGTAAATGGGGGTTACTGGAAGAAGGGAAGAGCAAAGGAAAGAGAAGAAAGAAGGAAGACCGTACGCATTTTAAAAACAGGTGAGTGGGAATCTGCTTCCCCTGCTACAAAGAGTCACCACAATCCAGTGAACCACTCTCCTGTAGGGTGTCTTTGACTGAGGCCTCTCTGTCCCTGAAAAATGAGTTATGCTGGTTCAGATGTGGGTCATTCCTACTTATGGGTTGGCCCTAAGCTTGTTCTCTGGAATGTCCCAGAACATGTCAGTTAACTCTTCCCATATGACCATCCTCCAAATATTTGGAGTCAGGCCTCTTCTAAGACTTCTCTTTCCTTGAGTAAACTTCAGCCCTTCTCTTCCTACCCGTCCTACACCCCCTCACCTCAGGATTCCACTCTGTGCCAGGTGAGACCAGCTAATCTGAAAAACAAATTCATACTATATCAGCCAGTAGTAATGTTACCCTCGTGTCTGCAATCACAAAACAGGAAGAAGCCTTAGAGGTCAGCTCAATCCAATTCCGTATTTGTTCACAAAAGAAAAGTGGAGACTCAATGTTACATATTTGTTGATATTTGTTGATGGGTCAGTTAGGACCAGAATGCAAGTTTCCAAACACTGTGTGTAACAGAACATGTACCACGTCACATTCCCGGAGAGAATTTCAATAGGTGGTAAATTCAAGTGTAAGTAGAAACAAGCAGTACAATAAAGAGTCCAGCCTGCTAGGGACTTTTGTCTATTTCAACACACTCTATGTAATTTAATTTTATAGAGTAAGATAATCTCCAAACCAGGGAGACTTCTAAGTATGTCTGTTTCTTATTATTAAGATGGTGGTTTGTTGTTTTTTGGTTTTTTGTTTGTTTGTTTTTGTTTTTTGAGACAGAGTCTCACTCTGTCACCCAGGCTGGAGTGGAGTTGCACAATCTCAGCTCACTGCAACCTCTACGTCTGAGGTTCAAGTGATTCTCTTGCCTCAGCCTCCCCAGTAGCTGGGATTACAGGTGCCTGCCACCACACCTGGCTATTTGTGTGTGTGTGTGTGTGTGTGTGTGTGTGTATTTTCAGTAGAGACAGGGTTTCACCATGTTGGGCAGGCTGGTCTCAAACTCCTGACCTCAAGTGATCTGCCTGCCTCGGCCTCCCAAAGTGCTGGGATTACAGGCGTGAGCCACCGGGCATGGCCTCTTACTGTTTTTTTATGAAATGCTCGCACACAAAAAGTGAGCTGCTTTATTCCTTAGTGTTGGTTGGTGGTATTTTACCTTTAAATATGTAATTTTATGGGTGACTTATTTCCAAAATCAAAGGATCCTTGGAGAACCAAATAAAGGGTGGGATTATATCACGTAGCAGCAGTTATGTCATTGACGATGAAAAAGGACAGAAAAAAATTCAAAACAAAGGTGTTGGTGTAAACATTTTGCCTGGAAATACATAAAAATTCTGATATTTACAAAATAAACTTTAATTTTTAGAAGAATTTTAGTGTTACAGAAACATTGCAATGATAGTACAGAGAGTTCTGTGTACCCCACACCCAGTTCCCCCATCCTTAACATTTTACATTATTATGGTAGATATGACAAAATTAATGAACTAATATTGCATACTATTAACCAAAGTCCTTTTTTGTTCACGTTTCCTTAGTTTTTATCAAAGGTCCTTTTTCTTTCCAGGACTTTATTCAGGATATAACATTTTATGTTGTCATCATGTCTCCTTAGGTTCCTTTTGGCTACGACAGTTTCTTAGACTTCCTTTGTTTTTGATAACCTTGAAAATTTTGAGAAATATTGGTCAGGTATTTTGTAGAATGTGTCTCGGTTGGGACTTGTTTGATTTTTTTCTCCTGATTAGACTGGATTTTGGGGTTCTATAGAGGAAGACCACAGAGGTAAAGCACAGTCTGCATCAAATTGTATCAGGTGTAGATCATATCAACATGACATCACTGTTGGTGATGATCTTGATTACCTGGCTGAGGTAGTACTTGTCAGGTTTTTCTACTTGTCAGGTTTTTCTGCCATAAGGTGACCCGTTTTGCCTGCCTTTCCATACTGTACTATTTGGAAAGAAGTCACTATGTGTAGCCCACACTTAAGGAGTGGGAAGTTCTGTTTCACTTCCTATAATCAATTTTCAATTAATTTTTGTGACATGAATACAGTTTATGTCTAGTTTTTCTTTCTGCACATTACAATTATTGCAGCACTATTTGTTGAAAAGAGTATCCTTTCTTCATTGAATTGCTCTTGTACTTTTGCTTTTGTCAAAAATCAGTTGGCTATATTCATTTGTAGGATTATTTCATTTTACTTCCTTTTTTGTTTTGTTTTTTTGAGACAGAAACTTGCTGTGTACCCAGGCTGCAGTGCAATGGTGTGATCTTGGCTGACTGCAACCTCTGCCTCCTGGATTCAAGTGATTCTCCTGCCTCAGCCTCCCCAGTAGCTGGGATTACAGGTGTGTGCCACCACACCCGGCTAATTTTTGTATTTTTAGCAGAGACAGGGTTTCACCATTTTGGCCAGGCTTGTCTTGAACTCCTGACCTCAAGTAATCCACCCACCTCAGCCTCCCAAAGTGCTGGGATTACAGGCGTGAGGCACCACGCCCGGCCTGTTCATTTCATCTTAAAGGTACACTTCAGTGTGATTCTTGAGAAATTAGTTGATTGATTTTAATTTTGTTTCCACAAGTCTGTGTAATCTAAATTTATTAAAATTTTTTCCTCTAAATATGTAGTTATCATCTTACCCTTGAAAATGGTGCCTCTTAATAACAAAAGATCTTCAAATTCATTTTCCTCTCTCAGAGGTAAGTGTAAAACAATATTAGGGTGAGAAAGGAATTTAGAGACCCCTCACTTGATATCACAAAATATTGTTTATCCTGTGAGAAAAGCTGAGATGCTAATGAATGACTTGCTCAAGGTCACACAGCTGGTAAGTGACAGGGCCACTAACCAGCAATCAGCAGCTTCTGGAGGACTCCAGCCAGTCCTCCACCCCACGTGGCATCCTGGTTCAAATAGGCTTCTGCCTTTTCAGCTCTCTCTCCAATCACACTAATCCATAGATTGCATACTTCTCAGGTAACAGTACAAGTTGATATCATACATAAGGCTAAACGGAAAACTAGCCCAGGGGAATCATTTTGAGAGCTAGGTTGGCTGAAACACAGTGCTAATGAGGCAAACTCCCACGTTCTTGCATCCCGTGAGACAATTAGCTTATTTTTTATTGGTAGCCCAACTGCAGCTATAAAACTTTTTAACAAGCTGGTAAAGGTTTGCTTCTGGTCACAAAGGGAACTCAATGAGAAAATGCTAGTTATATATACACACCACGTTGTTATTGGAAAAATAGCTCAATGGACATATCCTGCTGATACTGAGTCAACAAGATAATTTTCATATCAGAAAAGCAATAGTGTACCTAACCCTGTGTGAGTGGGCATTATGTTAGGTGATAATACCTGCTGCTCTAACAAAATGCCTTAGACTGGGTAATTTATAGACAACAGACATTTATTTCTCACAGTTCTGGAGGCTGGAAAGACCAAGATCAGGGTGCTGGCAGGTTCAGTGTCTGGTAGAGGCCTTCTCTCTGCTTCCAAGATGCGGCCTCATTGCTCTGTCTTCCAGAGGGGAGGAATACTGTGTCCTCACATGGCAGAAGAGCAAAAAAGACCTTGCTATCTCTCTACAGCCCTTTTATAAGGTTGCTAATCCCATTTATGAGGCTCCGCCCTCATGATTTAGTCACTTCCTAAAGGCCTCACCTCTTAATATTGTTGCATTGAGGATTACATTTCAACATGAATTCTGGAGTGAACGCAAACATTCAAACCATAGCAATAAGCTTACTTTGCTTATTAATAAACAGAGATAGGAAGAGATTAGAGATCATTTAATAAATGGAGAGAGAGACAATCTTAACTATAAACTTGATATTCTGATTCCACAAGATATGTATGCTAAACAATTTGTTCACAAGATGTTTCTAAGTCTTTTGCACATCACTCAAAGCAGTAGAAAGTGATGTTCAAAAACAAAAACTAACTCTGTGACTTGCATTAATTTTTTCTTTCACTAAATTTTATTCAGAACTACTACCACAATCACCAGTTCTTTTAAAGTATATTTGGTTCCTTAAAATTTTTAAAATCATTTTCAAAGTCATGGTGAGGTGGCTCACCCCTGTAATCCCAGCACTTTGGGAGGACAAGGTGGGTGGATCGCTTGTGGCCAGGAGTTTAAGACCAGCCTGAAAAATGTGGCAAAACTCTGTCTCTACTAAAACATACAAAAACTAGCTGGGTGTGGTGGAGTGCACTTGCACTCCCAGCTACTCGGGAGACTGAGATGGGAAGATTGCTTGAGCCCAGGAGGTCGAGGCTGCAGTGAGCCAGGATTGCGCCACTGTACTCCAGTCTGGATGACAGAGACAAATCCTATCTCAAAAAGAAGTTATACTTTATTGAGCACCTACTGGGTGCCTAAAACTATCTTAAGCATTTTTATGCTCATTATTCTCACGCAATCCTTACAACAATCCTAAGAGGGAGGTTACATTCTTATCTTCATAATATTGCAACTAAGTTTATGTTTTAAAAATTCATGGCTGTGCTTATTGTATCCCAAACTCAAACTTCCTCATGTCCCTGACCACAGCTAGCTGCCTATGAGATTGAGTCAATTCATTAATTTGTAAGGTAAGTATGATGACAAATGTTTGATTTATCTGTATAGAACAGACTTGGGGAAATAGGCTGGGCGCGGTGGCGCAAGCCTGTAATCCCAGCACTTTGGGAGGCCGAGACGGGCGGATCACGAGGTCAGGAGATCAAGACCATCCTGGCTAACATGGTGAAACCCCGTCTCTACTAAAAAATACAAAAATCTAGCCGGGCGAGGTGGCGGGCGCCTGTAGTCCCAGGAGGCTGAGGCAGGAGAATGGCGTAAACCCGGGAGGCGGAGCTTGCAGTGAGCTGAGATCCGGCCACTGCAGTCCAGCCTGGGCAACAGAGCAAGACTCCGTCTCAAAAAAAAAAGAACAGACTTGGGGAAATCAAATCCAATGGTAGATTCTTCTGGCAGCAAAAAAAATGTTGGGGAAGGGAGTTGGGGCAGGAAGGCGATTCCTGCCTTTGAGTCCACTGTCATTTCAAATACATTCCTTAAATGTTTATCTGGTAAATGGTAAACCAGGTATGTGTGTCTGTCAACAAGAACCATGTGTATCAGAGAAGGAAGACTTTCTTTATTGAGGGGGTCCAGCTGAGAAGAGTAGAGATCTACAGTGGGGTGGAATTCTCTGTCAAAGTTCCCTACCCACAGGTTGGATAAATGAATTAACTGTGTAGTTCTGCAGCTAAAAATCCACATGTGGCAATTATAATAATTAGAGAGTGCCCAGGCAGAAGTTTATAAAAGTAACTTAGGTGGTGGTTAATATTGAACACTGTTTTTGGTAAAATTTTATGTACATGTTTTTATTTTCCATTTTTAGTCTACTTAAAATTAGATACATTTCTTCTCAATCTTTCATACACACAGGCAAACATTATTGGGCAATTAAAGGCCTACATTGCATAAAAATGTATTTCTACACAATTTAGGCTAAATTGGAACTATTTCACAATCACGTAGTTTGGGGCCATGAGAAAAACCGAAAAATTTTAGTGACCAAAATAATTTTAAGGCTGGGCACGGTTCATGCCTGTAATTCCACATTTTGGCGGCCAAGGTGGGAGGATCGCTTGAGCCCAGGAGTTCTACTAGCTGAGGCAATATAGTGAGACCCTGTCTGTATAAAAAAATAGAAAAATGAGCCAGGCATGGTGGTGTGCACCTGTATTCCCAGCTACTTGGGAGGTCTCAGGCGGGAGGATTGCTTGAGCTGGGGAGGTTGAGGCTGCTGTGAGCCATGATCATGCCACTGCACTCCAGCCTGAGTGACAGAGTGAAACCCTGCCTCAAAAATAATAATAATAACAATTTTAATTGTCAAACTTTTTACATCTCTTTAATAAAAACATTATTGATCTATGGCTCTTGTAGTTGTGTAAGACACATGCACTAGATAGTATCATGATTAAAAGTGAGAACTCTGGGATTGGACTGTCCGAGTTCAAATTTTAGCTCTGCCATCTACTAGTAATTTAAGTATAAATGTTTATTTAACCATCTTGTACCTTAGTTTCCTCATCTGTAAAGTGGGCACCACAATAGTGTTTATTTTATAGGACTGTTGTGAGAAATCAGAGTCACTTAGAGAAATGGCTGGCACAAAATTAGCCTTCAATAAATGTGAAATATTGTTATTATTACCTTTTGATATATGTTATGCTCCACAATTCATGCCTATATTTACTTTTAAGTAATGATATACATTCATTTTATCTGATTTTTTCTGAGTATATTAATCATACTTATTTGAAAGGTTTTTTGATAACTGAAATATCTGAATCAGATTGTCCCCTTGGTTTTTAGATATTTCCTCTTGGTTTTTAGAAATTGTTTCTAACTCCTGGAATGTCTGCTAAATTTTGATCCAATGCCAGACATTGTATTCTTTAAATTATAAAAGCTTTGGGGTAATAGATTCCTCCAGAGATGCCCTACCCCTTCCTCTGTTAGGTAGCTGATCACCTGAATCCAATGAGAGACAGAACCAATTCCAGACTGCACTATAGATTTTTTAAAATTAGACTTTACTTTTAGAGAAGTTTTAGGTTCACATCAAAATTGGGCAGAACTTATAGAGTTCCCATATATTCCCTGTCAACTCCCTGTAACCTCCCTTATTATCAATATCCCGCCCCAGAGATGTGTATTTTTTACAATTGATCAGTCTACATCAACACACCATTATCATCCCAAGTTCATAGTTTACAGTAGGGTTCACTCTTGGTACTGTACATTTTATGGGTTTTGACAAATGAAAAGAGATACATATCCACCATCATAGTATCATAAAGAGTATTTTTGCTGCCCTAAAAATTATCTGTGCTCCACCTACTCATCCCTCCCTACCCCAAGTCCCTGGCAACTACTGATCTTTTTACTGTCTCCATAGTTTTGCCTTTTCCAGAATGTCATATTGTAGATTACCGTTTTTGGGAGTTTCTTTTCCATCTCAGATTCATCCTGTTCCTAGAGAGTAGCTCTCCTAGAGTTCTGCCTGAGAACCTGGGGTGTTCACTGAGGCCCTTTCCTCCTAGTGAGCCTTTCAAGACTGCAAAACCTCTGCTGTATTTAGACACTTTCTGCTTAGTTTCTTAATATCCTGCTCCACGCAGCCTCAGAATTTGGCAAATGTTTTGATAGGAAAACAGGTCAAGTGTCAGACTCAGTTTTCCATTAACCTTTCTCATTGGGTTTCCAGCCTCATGAGATTTGGATTTTTCCAGTCCCCAAAACTGGAACCAAAAATTCTGCTGTTTTTACTGCCCCTTAGAGGCCTTCTGTCCAAGTCTGTTGCCTGGATTCTTTCCCTTTTGCCAAGTACTCTGAACTAGCAAATGCCTCAAAGGAAAAATCAGTTGTAAAATGTCAACATTCCTCTCTAAGTTTTCTCGTTCTCCGGAACTTGTTGCCCAAGTCTGAGTTTCCTCATCGCTTCTTCAATGCCTTCAGGCAGATGCTATTTTGTGTATTTTATCCAGCTTTTCTAGTTGTCTCAGTGAGAGCAACGACCTTCATCTCAGTTGAAAGGGGAGGTCCCAAAATACATTCCTGACAGATATTTCTGTATTTTCTTATTTATTTTGTTAAGATTACAAATATTATTTTAAAAATCCCCCAAATCTACCTTTTCTACTAACCATGTCTTTGATGTTTTTTGGTATGTCATTCACAAGTATAAATCTCTACTTTAACATGGCATGTTCCTATGTAAAAAATATTTGGTCATTTGTTGTGTAAATACTTGTTTTATAAATTTTTTTAATGAATTTTAAAATAAGTCTCTGGGAGTCAGAATTACCATATTGTATAGTGTACACAAATTTCAACTAACCAATAGAAATGTTGGAGAAATATAATTCTATATTAATATTTTAATAACTAAATTTAATTTCAATATTGAGCTTTCGTTTTACTTGGGTGATGGAAACTTAATCTCAAGTCAATTTTGGAATTTCCCAAGGATTTCATTTAAGAACCAAGGGGCTTACATAGTGCCAAGGCATCAGGACTGGGGAGGGATCTAATGCTCAGTGTCATCTGTCATGTTTGCTCTAATTTGAATGTGTCCCTCAAAGTTTATATGCTGGAGATGTAATCCCCAATGCAATAGTGATGAGAGGTGGAACCATTAGAAAGTGATTAGGTCATGAGGGCTCTGCCCTCATGCATGGATTAGTGTCATTATTGCAGTAGTGGGTTAGTTGTAAAAGTGAGTTTGACTTTCTCTTGATCTCTCTCTCACCACCATGGTGTGGCTCCTTAATCTTGGACTTCCCAGCCTTCAGAATAAGTTTCTGTTCATGAATTACCCAGTCTCAGGTATCCTGTTGAAGTAGCACTAAATGGACTAGGACAGTGTTGCATCCATTGACATGGGCAATGCAATGTTTCCTCATTGAGCAGTCCATTTGGACATTTCTTGACATTAATTCCTATCTAGGAGGCTCCTTAGATCCTCTGGAATTCTCTGTTTACCTTGTTTTTATTCTTAAATTCAAAGGAAACTTTCTGCTGCACCTGTGCCATTATAGAGGGAGAAACTGTTCCCAATTGCTTAGGCACACTAACCACTAACCATTTTTTCAGCAGGACTTTGCTATTCCCCTGGAGCTAAGCTCTGATTCTATTTCAGGTCAATCTTCTAGTTCTAGGGGAATGGTACAGGTATGCTTCACAATGTTATCATAATGCTTTGCCTCAGTATTTCCTCTATGCCATGAGTCCTTTCAATTTTCCTAAAGACTTAAGCTTTTGAAACTCAGGATAGAAGAATAATTTGCTTTTTATTGTTCTATGTGTTCCCTGAAACAACGATAATAGATTAGCTGAAAAGGGGAAAATAAAATACTGGAGAGAAAAACAAAGCCAGACACTGGTTAACATTTAAAAAATATCATCGTGTTATATGTGTATTCATTCAATAAATCCTTACTTATTGAGGTCCTAACATATGCCAGGCATTATGCTAGATGCTAGACTGTAATAATGACCTCATTATGGTCTTCACCTCAGCTCAGTTAGCTTCAATCTAACAAGAAATACATACAGACAAAAAAAAGAGGCGATTTCACGACTTCTGGCTAAACACGGCTGAGTGAACATATGTCCACTGACCCTCCTTCCCAGAATTACAGAAAAGGGACAATGAAGTACACAAAGCTATAAAGACAAAACTGAAATACTTACATGAAATACCTCTACGTAGACAAGAGAGATGCAGTGGAATTTTGGAAACTAGAAAGCAGATGGAGTAGATGAAGTAGATGGGCTTAACACACCAGAGAAAGCTGAGGTGAAGGATGCTTTGAACTACAGAATCTCAGAACTACTTAGAGATATTAGCATAGAGGGTACAGGTAGTCCTGAAAATGGGAAGATTAGTTGCAAGTCAGTAAAAGAACTGAACTGGCAGCCAAACTTACTTCTCAGGTGGGAGTCATGGTTGAGTTATCTATGGGAAGCTAGCTGAAAACAAAAACTAAAACAAATAAACAAACAACAAACAATAAAACAACCATGCCAGATCACTTTACAAGAATACGTGTCAGTCTGTTCCAGTCACTTTTTTATTGCCTTGTTTTAAATATAAGCAGATAGCCAAGGATCACCAGACACTTAAGGAAGACCTATGTCATAACAGAACTGAATCTTCAAGAAAATAGCAGCTATGTATGGAACAGAAGAAAACGTAAAAACAAACAAATGAACAAATGAACCAAAATTTCAGAAGAAAGTTTGGAAAGGAAATTGGGAAAATCTTCCAGAAAGTCAATCAAAAATAAAGAAATGAAAAATAGAAGAGAAAAGGAAAATAGTAGAGTTCAAGAAGCTCAACACCCAAATAAGCAGGAGTTCCAGAAAGAGAGTTTATAAAAAGATAGAGTAGGATATTTTCATAGAAAAAAAGCAAAAACATTTTTCCTGAACAGAAGTCATGAGTTTATAGATAGAGCTCACTTTGTGCCCTGCAAAATGCATAAAAAACAAATGCACATGAAGGCATGGCGTGAAAAATTTCAGAACCTTGGAGATAAAGAAAAGAGCCTACAAGTACCCAGATATTCAAAAGACCCAAAAGTGAAAAAATACCAGACTTCTTACCTGCCACACGGGAAAGCTAGAAGCCAGTGCAGCCATATCTTTCAAATTCAGATGGAAAATTACTTCAAATCTTGATTCCTATTCCTTGCCAAATTTTCTAACACATATGAAGACATATTAAAAATATTTCTGACATGCATATTTTTTAAAAATTATGTCCTTTTTATTATTTTTCAGGAAAATATTAGAGCATGGATTCCACAAACTGAGGAAACAAACCAGGAAGAATACAACATAGGATCTAGGAAACTGTCCAGATACGTTGACTGAGTGTTCCAGTTTGCCTAAGCCTGAGGGGTTGCCAGATGTGGGTTATGAAATTGGGACAGTTCCTGGCAAATGGGAATAGCTTTGTCATCCTATGTCCATAATAACAATGATGGGAAGTCCCAACTGGAGAGCTGGTGACTGATAATAGAACAATTCGAGCAGATAGGTTAAGAGAGTGCTTTTTTTTTTTTTCTTTTAGATGGGGTCTTGTTTTGTTGCCCAGGCAGAATTGCCATGATCACGGCTCACTGAAGTCTCAACCTACCAGGTTCAAGTGATCTTCCCACATCAGCCTCTTGAGTAGCTGTGACTGTCAGTGCATGCCACCACATCCAGCTCATTTAAAATTTTTTTTTGTAGAGACAGGGTCTTACTGTGTTGCCAAGGCTGGTCTTGAACTCCTGGACTGAAGCAACTCTCCCTACTCCGCTTCCCAAAGTGCTGGGATAACAGGTGTGAGACAGTGCACCAGGCTAGAGAATGCTTTAGAAGGGATGTCTTTAGGGGAAAATGCATACACATACCTGTGTGTGTGTGCATGTATGTGTGTGTATTGCCTGTTGAATTTGAATGCATTAAAGAAATTCTTCTTTTAAGGTTATGTTTAGAGGTAAAGAAGTTGCAGGCGTCCAGGACATGAAACCAATGACAGTAGTGGAAATAATAAGGAAAAAAGTTACAGATGAAAGAGAATGAAATCAGAGGACATTAACATGGATCTTCTGTGAATTATATTTATGTAATCATGGTATTGTAAGCACTGAATATTGCTCCAACCAGAAACTATAGCTATTGAAATGATGGAGAGAGAGAAAGAGACAGACAGAGGAAAGCTAAATCATTATCTTTAATGGTATGGAACTGATAGATACTATTCTTTAAAAGTCAACATAATCATGTTATTTAAAAACATAGAGGTCAAGTCCAGAAAAAATGGTTAAAAGAGTTTAAAAATTTTTCCTTCTGGAGAATGCAAGTTAGCGGGAGTAAGACAAGAGACTTTGTTTTTTATTGCTAACATGGTAAAAAAAATTTTGACTTTTAAATTATGAAACAAACATCTTTAATAGAGTAATATATTTTAAAAAGAAGTAATTACATTCTGCAACTCTTAACTTCATTTATGTAACATATTGCCATTCAGAGTTTTACATTTTAGGGTAGTCAAATTTATTAGTTTTTCTTTTATGATTTGTTCTTGTGGTCTAGATTTCTTTATTAAAATGTCAAAACACAAAGTAGAGTGAAAAATCAGCTAAAGAGCGTATATAGTACATGCCATGTCTAATTGTATTAAATTTGAAATAAATCAAGCAATACTATATTTGCATATGATTAGATATATAAGTAATAAAGGTATGTACAGGAATAACAATGTTAACAACCTGTGTCTTTCATATTTTATTCCTCTACTTTAAAATTGGTTTCATTAACAAGGTATTTAATTGTAACAAGGTTTAATTGGTAGCAAAATACCTGTACATTTCTATAGTTTTAAATATTTCATAGTTAAAAAATTAATAGGCAGCCATAATACCCTATGGCAATGCTTAGAGGAAGGTACCATAGAAGAAGGTACGTGGTGCTAGATAATCCATAGAAAAGTGCCTAATCAAATTAAGGGGGCTGGTAAGGAAAGGCTTCTGAACAAGGCAATGACCTATAAGCTACAACCTGAGAGAAACATACTGGGACTGGGGGTGGGCCAGGGTGTGGTGGAGGAGTATCCTCTAAGAAGGTAAGGGGAGTTGGTGTGTGAAAGTCGTCAGAATCAAAATGGAGTCACTTGTGCCAAACTAACAAATATAGCCAAGAGGCTGAGAAGGGACGGTTCTCAGGCACACATGCCTATGGTAAAAATGATTACAAAGACTTTCTGAAGGGGATCTTATGCACGTATCCCTATAACAAGAACTTTTGCCAAGGACTTTTTTTTTTTAACTTTTTTTTTTAAGTTCAGAGGTGCATGTGAAGGTTTGTTATATAGATAAACTCATTCATGGGGGTTTGTTACACAGATTATCTCGTCACCCAGGCAGTAAGCCTAGTACCCAATAGTTATTTTTCTAATCCTCTTCCTCCTCCCGTCCTTTATCCTCAAGTAGGCTCCAGTGTCTGTTCCCTTCTTTGTGTCTGAGTTCCCATCATTTAGCTCCCAAACTTATAAGCGAGAACATGCAGTATTTGGTTCTCTGTTCCTGCATTAGTTTGCTAAGGATAATGGCCTCCAGTTCCATCCATTTTCCTGAAAAGGATATGATCTCATTCTTCCAAGGACTTCTTAAACTAGCTAGCCAGATACACAAGAACATTTGCTGGACACTGTCTACACTAATGAACTGGCATCAACTCCTGTCATAAGCCTCTGTAAGCAATGTTCTCTTTGCCTCAAAACAAATTACGTCTACTTTTCTCTTTTGCTTTTATAAGCTTTCCCCCAGTCTCTTTGGATATACCGATGGGCCCCACAGCTCACACATCCCAGATTTGCAAACCCCCTGCGCATTCCCAAACAAACTTAGTATCTCTGAAGGGACTCTCTCTGTGATGTAGGCGAAAGGATAAAGGACTAATAAACCATGATCGCGATGATGGACTTCATCCTGAGGAGGTGAGTCATAAAGGATGTTGAGCTGCAGGGCAAGAGCGATCTGGAGACCAGGTGAGGAATCTGGTGTCTATTTCATTGGTAGATGCTCAAATTCTTTACAAAATGATATCCTCCCCACATGATGCCTTCTGCCTCGTGGCCCCGCCGTTTTCACTTCTTCTATTCTCCCCACGTTGGGCCGGATCGCGATTCCTTCGTTCCCAGTTGCTGTCCCGAACTGTCATGCAGAGGCTCCTGGCCTTCCCCAGTCTTGGCTAAGGGTGCCAATCGTTCCCCTTCTGTCCCAGCAGCAGCTTACATCTGTCCCTCCGGCAGCTGTGAAGCCTTGTTAATGTATTTTTTTTTCTCCTCTGGCTTCCTTTCTTTGCCAAAACCTTCTTTCTGGCCCCCTGGGATTCCTGGACGCTGAGTCACCCGCGGACCGCTGTGACTCCCGCCCACTGCCGCTTACTCATCTCCCGGGCTCTGCCCTGCGGGCCACCCTGCAGCCGGGAGGCCCAGCCCCCGCCCTGTGAGTGCGCTCCGTTCAGAGCAAAGGCTCAGGAGTGAGGCAAGCTGGGTGGTGATTTTCCTACCAAGTCCAGCTGGAGAGAGGGCAGGGCTTGTGCTCAGAATCAGTGGGTATTTATTACGGCTCCAACAGCTGAGGTTTACTCTTCCCAAAGGTAGTTTCTGAAAAATATCTGGAAATACTGATTTTGTTTCACTTGTGTGATGGTGGAAGCTCTTTCTATTTGATGTTCTGAATGCCCTGTTTATGTCTTCTCAAAGAGTGATTGCCTTTCAATAGGGAAACGTGATTTGATTTTAGTATTATATACTGTTTTTTCATACTGTCTTTTTTAGATTAAGGTAAAATTTCCACGAGGTAAAATGAACTTGAGTATTTATGTATTTATAATAAATAAATATTTATTGAAATAGTTTTATTTATATTATACACATGTAACTTTATTTATATTATACATACATAAATTTATTGTTTATAAACAATAAATAATAAATATAAATTAATAAACAATTTAATCCATATATTTAATTTAATTAATAAATATAAATTAATATGTTTGATAGGTTTGATTTAAATAAACATAAATTAATTAAACATAAAATAATAAATTATAATTGATGAAATTTGACAAATACATACACTTATGTAACCATCATCCAAATCAAGATATAGAACCTTTCCATTATCTCAGAAAGTTCTGTAGCTCCCCCTTTCAGTCAACCTCACACTCAAAATCCCCCAAAGCCTTCCATCCCCCCAAAACAGCTAACTCTGATTTCTATTATCAGCTTAGTTTTCCTATTCCTGAGCTTCATGTAGATGGAATCAGACAGAAAGGTTTTTCTTCTGTCCTGCTTCTTTTGCTGAACACGTTTTTGATATTATTCCATACCGTCATGTTCCTTTTTGTTGCTGGGAATCATTCCACTATATAAATAAACCACAATGTGTTTATTCTTCTTCGATGGACATTTCAGTTGTTTCTACACACAAATTTTTAAAATGAGTAAACTGTATAGAAAGGTTTAGAACTTTTTTACATAGTGGAGAGTTTTCTTCCTGAAATCAAAATTACATTCCTAGCAGATTATCTAAAAAATTGGAATCAGATTCTCTGTTTATATCCTATAGACTCAAGATAAAAATTTGAAGTCAAAGGGGACAGTGTTTTGATGCTCTTTCAATCCCTATCCTGAGTCTTTAAATAATAAGTAAAAATATTTTCTTCAGAACTCTTCTTTTGCATATTACTTTTGTGAATATTGGTTAGATAGTGCACTCAAAACATTCCTTACTGTAATTATTTTTACTGTGTTTCAAAATGAAACAGAAATGAAAATAGGTCGTGGGTATTCAAAACCCAGGTGAAGCTTGAGTTAGGAAGACTGAGCACCCTAAACTTGAAACTTGAGTCTAGAATGTCAGTCACGTTGACCTCTGTAAGTAAACTTTGGATTAGTCATCTTTTGTTCTGTAATAAATCATCTCAAATTTGGTGGCTTAAAACAGTAAACTTTTTTTTTTTTACTCTCACAATTTCTGTGGGACAGGAATTCAAGAGCAAACTAGCAGGGTGGCCGTGGTCCTGGTTTTTCAGCTTGCAGTTAAGATATTGGGACACTTGGTCAAGGAGGAGCCTTATAAGAAAGAAAAAATTAAGAGAAGATGGTGGCAGTGGGTTTTGAAGGAGGAGTAGGAGTTCACCAGGTGAACTAAGAGAATGTAGGAGAGGGTGTTCGAGCAGGCAGGGGAGATAGCAAATGCAAAACTAGGGATTTTTTTTTTTTTTTTGAGACAGAGTCTTGCCCTGTTGCCCAGGCTGGAGTGTAATGACGTGATCTCGGCTCACTGCAACCTCCGCCTCTAGGGTTCAAGTCATTCTCCTGACCCAGTCTCCTGAGTAGGTGGGATTACAGGTACGTGCCACCATGGCCAGCTAATTTTTTTGTATCTTTAGTAGAGATGGGGTTTCACCATGTTGGCCAGGCTGGTCTCGAACTCTTGACCTCGTGATCCAACCACCTTGGCCTCCCAAAGTGCTGGGATTAGAGGCGTGAGCCACAGTGCCTGGCCAAAACCAGAGATTTTTATGTAGTTTCTTAGCAAGAAAGCAGAGGTTGGAGAGAGGGACATGGAAAAGTTCAGGAAGGTCATTGAACATCTTGCTAGAGTGTCGACTATTTTTCACAAGCAATTGGGATCTGCTAAAAAAATCTGTTAATTTGAAGTATGGAATGACATGGTCATATTTGCATTTAGGAAAAAAGCAAATCTTAAAGCAATCTGGAAAGTAAATTACAGAGAGAAGAAATTAGGAGCCCAGCAGGAAACTTGCAATACAAATGGGTAGGAGGAGGCTAATCCAATCTAAGAAAGGTGTTGTTAGAATCTACTTCTTTAGATGTGGTGATGGGAGAGGGAGAGGTGAGGGAAGATGAAGGACCCAGAAATACTGCCAAGATTCTGGTATGGATGACTGATCAACAGTGATATGTTTAACCAGGATAGGAACTGTGGGGAAAAAGCTAGTCTTGGAGGAAAAATGATGAGTTAGGTTTGGGCATGTCTGGGTTAGGTATGGGATATCTTGGTTGAGACATGAGTAGCAAGCAAGCAGGTAGATATATCAGCCTAGAGCTCAGGAGAGAGATCTGAGCTGGAGATGGGGGTTTGGAAGTGTGGTTTGCTATGGTTAGGCTACTGCAGGCTGGGTGACATGGTTCTCAGATGCAGGTGATTTTGCTTAGCAGAGTACATTGGGCAATGTTGGGAGACACTTTTGTTTGTCACAAATGGAGAGGGAGGGTGCTAATGGTGAATAGTGAGTAGAGGCTAAAGATGCTGCTAAACATCCTACAATGGACAGGACAGCTACCCTTACCCTACCCTCTATTCCTCAACAAATAATTATCCAGGTCAATATGTCAATAGTGCCATGGTTGAGAAACCCTGATTTACAGAGGCAGGAAACGTTTCATTTTACTTCATACTTCAAATTAACAGATTCTTAGCAGATCTAGATTGTTTATGAAAAAATTTTCCAGGAGATATTCCACTAGATCATGTGGGTGGGAGCTGCCATGGGGTCTGTGACCTTGCTGCTTCCATCTGATTTTTTGAAGTTGAACTTTAAAAAGATGGCTTTCATGGAGCTGGTGGAATGAAAGACTGAGCTAACTATGGCTGTATTCTTGCCACAAGCAGAAAGCTGGTCACTGGCCTATGAGAAAGGAACATGAGACAGAGAGCTCTGAGCAGGTCATCACAATTCCCTTCACAATTTTTCTTTATTTCTGTTGTTGTTGGTTTTTAAAATTTCTGTGAACTTAATGTGGGGATGTCCCATCAGTGGTGCCAGTAGTGGTGGCCTCTTCACTAGAAAGATTAGCAGTGTGATTTGGGCTTTGTCCAGCCTACATGGCCACCAAGCCAGATTTTCTGATCCTTGCAGAAATTGTATGAACTACCTATAGTCCTTTAATAATTTTTTTTGCTGAAATAGTTAGAATGGGTTCTGCTGCTTATAGTTAAGGATCTTGCCAGACACACTTTATACCTAACCTAGCTTGATTTGGGTTTCTTTCACTTGTGGCTAACAGGGTTCTGGCTTAAACAGGTTTGCTAATTTGGGCTAAAAGGAAGAAGCTAGTGGACGGAAACATTTTAAACACATGTGAGATCAAGATCATAATCCTGGGCTGGGCATGGTGGCTCACACCTGTAATCCGAGCACTTTGGGAAGCCGAGGTGGACAGATTGCTTGAGTTCAGGAGCTCAAGACCAGCCCAGGCAATGTGGCAAAACCTTGTTTCTACAAAAAATACAAAATAATCAGCCGGGTGTGGTGGTACACGCTTGTAGTCTCAGCTACTCGGGAGGCTGAGAAGGGAGGCTCACTTGAACCTGGGAAGCGGAGGTTGCAGTGAGCCGAAATGGCCCCACTGCACTCCAGCCAGTCTCAAAAGAAAAAAGAAAAAAATCATAACCTTGGAGGATAAACCTTAAACCTTAGGCAGAGAGGCCTCTCACCCTTTGAGCAAGAAAGAAGGAGGTAAGAATGAGTGTGGGCAAAGATGAGTTTGTAGGTGTAAGATGAAAAACCAGGGCAAGTATGTTGAGTCAGAGTTAAGGCCACCTGCTGGGGGAAAAGGTGAGGGCTGGGATCTGAAGGATAACAGTAAAAGGTTAAAACTAATATCATGAGGCATAGGGAAGGAGCTGAGCAGGGACATGATGACTGACAAAGATTCTTTGCTTGGCCAAACTTTAGTTAGGCTTTTGAACGTTCTCCTAGGCCCATGTGTGCACTTCTTGGTAAAATCCAGTTTTAGTAAGTGACACTGCCAAGGCCTTTCACCCTTTGAGCAAGAAAGAAGGAGGTAAGAATGAGTGTGGGCAAAGATGAGTTTGTAGGTGTGAGATGAAAAACCAGGGCAAGTATGTTGAGTCAGAGTTAAGGCCACCTGCTGGGGGAAAAGGTGAGGGCTGGGATCTGAAGGATAACAGTGAAAGGTTAAAACTAATATCATGAGGCATAGGGAAAGAGCTGAGCAGGGACATGTTGAACAAAGACTGGATAAGAAATGCTGATGACTGACAAAGATTCTTTGCTTGGCCAAACTTTAGTTAGGCTTTTGAACGTTCTCCTAGGCCCATGTGTACACTTCTTTGTAAAAATCCAGTTTTAGTAAGTGACACTGCCAAGGCACTTTGGTAAGAATCCACCACCCTTGATACTTAATCATCCTTGATATTTAATCAAAACTTCCCTCACCATTGTTGGTTTCAAATCACCTCGGCCTGCCTTCAGCAGGAATCCTGTTAGATTGGTTCAGCCAGAATTCCCCCAGCCTTGATGTCTCCTCATAGCAATTTTCTATCCACCAATGCTCTGCTCCCTGACTATACATCCGCACTTATCACTGATGCATTCAGAATGGAGCCCGGTTCTATACTGAGGTCCCGCTTTCCCTATTGCAACAGTCCTGAATAAAATTTGTTTTCATCACTTTAACTTCTGCCTCCCTCTGGTTTTCTTGATCATGACCTCAAATCTATCAGAAGGCCAGTCTGTGGTATGGTGTGGTTGCACTCAGTAGCCGGCACTTATGGGCGAGTGATAGTAGGGTACGAGTCAGCTGGGGTGTGAAGAGAGCTGACTGGAGTGAGGAGGATGAGGACAATGACAAGATGGTAAATTAAAGAACTCAGTGTTGAGGCCATACGTTGGATAAAGAAGAAACTGAAAGCAGTACAAAGAGTGGTAGGCTGGGTGGAAAAAGAAGGGCTGCTGATTTGGATGAAGTCAAGGAGTAATTATTGCCGATGTGGTTGGATAGTGAGAAAACATGGACAGGAGGAATCAAAGTGGGAACCGCAGCGTCTAGGGTGCGAGAGAGTGACTATTACCCAATTCCCTTCACCATCTTTTAGAAGGGAAGTCTTCATCACCTTTCTCAGACAAGATGCCTTCTCTCTGTCTCCCTGTTCCCTGAACCTGCATTTCACCTCACTCAAATAATAAGTTTGCGTGAAGGGGAAAAACTAGCACTGTGGTTAATGCAGAATATATGTGAATGGTGGCCGGGCGCGGTGGCTCACTCCTGCAATCCCAGCACTTTGGGAGGCTGAAGCGGGCAGATCACGAAGTCACAAGATCGAGACCATCCTGGCTAATACGATGAAACCCCGTCTCTACTAAAAATACAAAAAAATTAGCGGGTCGTGGTGGCGGGCGCCTGTAGGAGGCTGAGGTGGGAGAATGGCCTGAACCCGGGAGGCTGAGCTTGCAGTAAGCCGAGATCGCGCCACTGCACTCCAGCCTGGGCAACAAGCCAGGCTCCGTCTCAAAAAAAAAAAAATATATATATATATGTGTGTGTGTGTGTGTGTGTGTGTTTATATATGTGTGTGTGTGTGTGTATATGTGTGTGTATATATATGAATGATGATGCTAGGCTATCCCAGAATCTCTGACACTTTAGAATTGAAAAAAATCTTGGGGTCATAGTCGAACCTCTTCGGTTATGAATAAGAAAACAGTCAGGAGAGGTTAGTGTGTTGTATCCAAGCTCACCACGCAAATTCTTGGCAACTCCGAGACTAGAATGCAGGCTTCCTGACTCTCAAGGCTAAGTTCTTCCCATCACATGCATTGATGCCTGTGAGGCCGACTTCTAGGATGGACACTCACACACCCCTACACATACGTACCCATCTGTGCAGGCCTTTCTTGTATACTTGTGCTTGTGGCTTCTAACATCTACATCAGCATGTTTGTGATATTGTGATAGAATAAGAAATGTATATTTGGTTTTTGTTTCTGGTTCCTGGCACAGACCTCCTAAAATCTTTGGGATTTTCTGGGTGGTAGGTAGGGTGAGAGGAGCATCTTTTGTTATTCATAAGCCCCTTCCAACCAAACCTGAGTTTACGCTAAGGAGTTAGCTCTTAGAGGACGGGGCATGGTTGCCATAGGAACCAACTATGTGATTAAAGGGTTGGAACTTTGAGCCCCACATCTCTCCTATGAGGAGGAAAGAGGGGCCAGAGATTGAGTTCCATAACCAGTTGCCCATGATTCAATCAATCATGCCTATATCATGAAGCCTCCATAACAATCATAAACAACAGGCTGTGAAGAGCTCCTGGGTTGCTGAACGAATGGAATTGCTGCAAGGGTGCCATGCCTGGAGAGGGCCTGGAAGCCCTGTGCCCCACCCCCATGCCTTGCCCTATGTATATTTTCATCTGACCGTTCATCTGCAACCTTGGCAACATCCTTTATAATAAACTAGTAAAAGTAAGTAAATGTTTTCCAGAGTCTTGTGAGCCATTATAGCGAATTATCAAACCTGAAGAGTAGCTTGTGGCAAGTCCCAATTTATCCTACAGGTGACAACATGGTACTTGTGACAGGCATCTGAAGGTGGGGCAGCAGTCTTGTGGGGTATGCATTAACTCCAGGTAGTTAGTGTCATAGTTGAAATGTAGGGCATCCAGTTTGTGTCTGGAGAGTTGGAGAATTGCTAAATGTGAGGATCAACTCCACACATTTGGTGTCAGAAGTGTTGCATGAGAAGAAAAAAGTGTTTTTTTTCTTTAGAATACTAAAGTTGGGGTTCTCCAGAATAACAGAAGCAATAGGATATGGAGATATATACATAATGAGGTATATTATGAGGAATTGCTCTCATGATTATAGAGACTAAGAATTCGCACTATCTACCATCTGTAAGCTGAAGACCCAGGGAGCTGACAGTAAAAATCTGAGGCCTGAGCCTAAGAGCCTGAGAGCTGATGATGTGCGGATTCCAGTTCAAGTCTGAAGGCCTGAGAAACAGGAGTGCTGAGGGTAGGCATGAGCCACTGCACCCGGCCCATAATTTCTTTTTCTTTTTCTTTTTTTTTTTTTTTGAGATGGGGTCTTGCTCTGTCACCTAGGCTGAAGTGCAGTGGCAATCACAGCTGACTGCAGCCTTGAACTCCTGGGCTCAGGTGAGCTTCCTGCCTCAGCCTCCCCAGGTAGCTAGGGCTACAGGCACCTACTACCACCCCTGCCTGATTTTTAAAATTTTTATTTTATTTTTTGTGAACAGGGTCTCCCTATGTTGCCCAGGCTGGCCTCGACCTCTTGGGCTCAAGTGACCCTCCTTGCCTCAGCCTCCCAAGTTTCTGGGATTACAGGCACAAGCCACTGATCCTGGCTAATTTTAGATTTTGAGTAGGATGGATGGGGACTGAATCATCAGCATGGAAAATGAAGGTGGGATTTAGTGGTGAGAGCTTTTGGAAGAAAAAAAAAAGGGGTGAGAAATTTAAACTCATCTTCTTGTTATTTTTAGGCATTAAACAAGTCAGCACATTTAATCTTAACCAACATTTCAGATAAGGAAAAATCAAATCATTGTCCAAGGTCATACACTAGTAAGGTCATAAAATAAAACTTAACCTAACCAGGGATGAGTTCTTTTTGGAATTCAGAATGCTGAGAATGCATTTATTCCCCTGGCAAAGTTCTCTCTTATAAAATTTCCTTTTAACTTTTTCATATCTTATTTCATATCCTTCTTAATATAAGTAGTTTGCAGTTAATAGCAACCTTCATTTAAAAAAACCCAATAACCCTATACTGTAATGCTTTCAATGCATTTAAGGGAGGAGACCACCCCTCATACCGTCTTATGCCCAATTTCTGCCTCCAAAGAAAGAAGAAGTAAAAACTAAAAGGGAGAAATGAAATCCACAGGCAGACAGCCCGGCGCCACATCCTGGGCCTGGTAGTTAAAGATCGACCCCTGACCTAATCGGTTCTATTATCTATAGATTACAGACATTGTATAGGAATACACTGTGAAAATCCCTATCTTGTTTTGTTCCGATCTAATTACTGGTGCCTGCAGCCCCCGGTCATGTACCCCCTGCTTGCTCAATCAATCACAACCCTCTCACACGCACCCCTTAAAGTTTTGAGCCCTTAAAAGGAACAGGAATTGCTGACTCAGGGGTTCGGCTCTTGAGACAGAAGTCTTGCCGATGCCCCTGGCCGAATAAACCCCTTCCTTCTTTAACTCGGTGTCTGATGAGTTTTATCTGTGGCTCATCCTGCTACACATTCATACGTACATTCACTCATCCATTCAAAACACTTCATGTGTTTTGCAGTTACTGTCGTGTGCGTCCGTGTGAAGAGACCACCAAACAGGCTTTGTGTGAGTAATAAAACTTTTTAATCACCTGGGTGCAGGCAGGCTGAGTCCAAAAAGAGAGTCAGCGAAGGGAGATAAGGGTGGGTCCGTTTTATAGGATTTGGGTAGGTAAAGGAAAATTATAGTCAAAGGGGGGTTGTTCTCTGGGGGGCAGGAGTGGGGGTCACAAGGTACTCAGTGGGGGAGCTTTTTGAGCCAGGATGAGCCAGGAAAAGGAATTTCACAAAGTAATGTCATCACTTAAGGCAAGGACCAGCCATTTTCACTTCTTTTGCGGTGGAATGCCACCGGTTAAGGCGGGGCAGGGCATTTTCACTTCTTTCATGATTCTTCAGTTACTTCAGGCCATCTGGGCTTATATGTGCAAGTTACAGGGGATGCGATGGCTTGGCTTGGGCTCAGAGGCCTGACAGTTACTTAGTGCTCATTAGTTTTTTTGTTTTGTTTTGTTTTGTTTTTCAGATGGAGTCTCGCTCTGTCTCCCAGGCTGGAGTGCAGTGGTGGCACAATCTTGGCTCACTACAACCTCTGCCTCCTGGGTTCAAGTGATTCCTGCCTCAGCCCCCGAGTAGCTGGGATTACAGGCATGTACCACCACACCTGGCTAATTTTTGTATTTTTAGTAGAGATGGGGTTTTATCATGTTGGCCAGGCTGGTCTCAAACTCCTGACCTCAGGTGATCCGCCTGCCTTGGCCTCCCCAAGTGCTGGGGTTACAGGTGTGAGCCACCACGCCTGGCCTAGTGCTCATGAAGTGTTTTGAATGGATGAGTTAATGTATTAATATGTGCACTGTGCTAGGTGTTGGAGATTCAGCAATAAACAAGAGACACAGGATGCTTGTCCTTTATAAGCATGCTTAGTATTTTCGTTGCTTCTTCTTCTTCTCTCTCTCTCTTTTATTTTATTTTATTTTTTGAGACAGGGTCTCACTTTGTCTCCCATGCTTGAACGCAGTGACACGAACTCAGCTCACTGTAGCCTTGACCTCCTGGGTTCAAGTGATCCTCCTACCTCAGCCTCCTAAGTAGCTAGCTGGGACTACAGGTGTGTGCCACCACACCCCCCTCATTTTTGTATTTTTTGTAGAGATGGGTTTTTGCCATGTTGCCCAGGATGGTCTCGAATTACTTGAGCTCAAGCGATCCACCTGCCTCGGCCTCTCAGAGTGCTAGGATTACAGATGTGAGCCACTGTTCCCAGCCTTTACTGCTTCTTTTACTAATAGTGTTGAGAATCTCAATCACACTTAAAAATTCTGCATGAAAGATTCCTATGTGATATTCTAATTATTTACCCAAGATCTACATTCCAGTGTCTTGCTAGGAAAGTTGATTTACATTTTACTAGATAAATACAAATGTTTTGAATAAAAACAATGGAAAGATATCTAAAACTGAAAATCTCCTGAGGAGTGTCTGCTTTTAATTTCATGGATCTTTATAAGGGGATAGTTAGCACTGTTAGCTCACGATGAGTTTCTGAAAGATACCTGGACCTGTTGCTATGTCTGAATGTGTCCCTCTCAAATGGATATGTTGAAATCCTAACCTCTAAGGTGATGGCATTCAGGGTAGGGCCTTTGGGAGATGATTAGGTCATGGGAACTCCATTTCATGATTAAGATTAGCGCCTGCTATGGTTTGAATGTGCCCTCCAAAGTCTATGTGTTAGAAACTTAATCCTCAATGCAACAGTGTTGAGAGGTGGGCCTTTAAGAAGTAAGTAGGTCATGAGGGTTCTGCCCTCATGAATGGGAGTGGGTGAGTTATCTTGGGAGTCAGTTCCTGATAAAAAGGATGAATTTGGTCCCCTTTCTCTTGGTCTCAAGTGCTTGGTTTCCCTTCCACCTTCTTCCTTCCTCCACAGGATGATACAGCGTGAAGGCCCTCACCAAATGCTGGTGCCATGCTCTTGGACTTCCCAGTCTCCAGAACTGTGAGCCAAATAAACTTCTGTTCTTTATAAATTACCCAGTGTGTAGTATTTTTATTTCAGCAGAAAAGGGACTAAGAGTGCCATTAAAAAAAGAGACCCCAGAGAGCCAGCTAGTCTCTTCTACCATGTGAGGTTACAGTAAAGATCGCTGTCATGAGGAAGTAAGCCCTCACCTGACCCCAAATCTGTGCAATCTTGATCTTGGACTTTCCAGCCTTCAGTCTGTGATAAATACATTTCTGATGTTTATAAACTACTCACTTGATGTAATTTTGTTATGGCAGCCTGAACAGACTAAGAGACCTATTTTCTCCAGGCACACTACAACCACTTTAAATCTAAAGAGCAAGAATGGGGCGCCACCAAAATAAAGCTACATTCCAGTATCACTGCTGGGATGTAGAGGTGATGGTGGAAAAAGACTTGGCAGAATCTACTGAGGAAGGCAGCCTCACCTCTATTCTCACCCTGGGACTTTAAGACATGAATGAGTTGAGGCCAGATAGGTGGCTTGCGTTAAATTCCAGGTGATGGTTTTACAGTTCTTGGCACCAGCAGATGGGGATCAGAGCCCCTGCATGTGGAGAGAAGGGTAGAGGGTGGGGGTCTAGCTAGTTGTATGTTGATAGGGGCCACTGATGGTAGACTCTGGATAAGGAAGAATAGGTGGGCAGAGGGGGAATGGCACCAGGAAGCATCAGGTTGGCCCCCAAGAGTTGGACCTGCCATCTCTGAGACACTGGCTGGCAATAGGATAGTCCTGCTGCAGTGGAGCAGTGGGTCCAGAGGAGGTTATTTCTGCTTTTAATATGAAGGTGGGTCCTTAATCATCAGAATAGGAGCTGAGAATGATGGTGAGGGTTTCTGAAAGAAAAAAGAGCCGTGGGGGAATGGAACCAACCCTTTTTCACAGTTTGTTAGGCCGTTTCACAATGAGCTTATTTGAAACTAGCCTCCACTCTAGATAAGGAAGCCAAGGATCAGAGAAATCACATAATTTGTCCAAGTCACATCCCTGGTATGCAGGCAGAGTAGGGATTTGAACTCAACTGTCTCTGTCTTCAGAGAGTGTGCTTTTTCCAGATCTTGTCTGGAAGACATGATGTTTCTCCTTTCCCTTTGTATCTCGCCCCTACCTTACTCCTCAGCCACTCTCTCTCGTTTCTTCTGCTTCATGCAATTCATTCTCCTGCCATCTTTTCTTCTTTAACTTGCCATAATTTGCAACAGATATATTTATTAAACAAAATCGGTTTTTAAAGTAGACTGGTTGAAAATTTTATAATTTTCTAAAAAACAAGATTCCAACTTTTCTAAAATTAAAGAAGAGTTGTTTTGTACTTATTTATAAAAAGCCTGTAACTCATTTTCTCCTCTTTATGTGTCAGTATAATCAAGGGAAACAGTAGGGCCATGAATATATGATCAAAATACTAGAGTTGAGAGATGTAGAAACTAAAACACAAAGAAGCTCAGCAACTTACTTAGAATAAATTGGCTAGTTCTGAATGATCCAAATAATTGAGAGAAATAGGGAAAGTCCTGAGTTAACAAATAAATAGAGTTTCAAGAGTATGTTTGTAAATCAGTTCTCTGGCATTTGGTATATTTCTCTAATAAAAAGAAAACTGATGTGACCTGAGTGTCTCATAGAAAACAGCTGAAACTCATTATTTATATCCAAGACTAGTACAACAAACTCACCAAAATTATTATGTAGTACTTATAATGAACACAACACAAAGACAATACACTGAGAAAGAAGGACTTTAATTTTAAATGTATAAGAAGAGAAAGTTCAATTAGAAAGATGAAAGAGTTAACTGGTGAATCTGGCAGAGATTCTAAACATGACATTTGGACACTGATAAAGGACATTGGGGGATGAATGACGGACACTTGTTTTTAAGATTGTGAAAGCTGTCCTTATTAAAATGGAGTCGCCTGTGTTAAAAAACAAGACAAACTCCTGACAAATGGCTGGGGAAGGCCATGAAGGTAGGGTTCTAATACATAAATGCCTGATAACAAGAACTATTGAAAAATACTGCAAAAAGCATAACTTTGGACAAAGGCCATTGCAACCACACACATACACACACACACACACACACACACACAGAGAACTTCTGCAGAGACATCTGCCCAGCAACTGCCTGTACAACATTAGACTGGTGCCACTCTAGTTATTGATTACTGTAGCCGAGGATAATTATCTCAAAACAATGATGTAATCCTCCTTCTTCCTTGAAAAACCTTTGTCTTCTTTTACCTCCCTGAATACACAAATTAGTTTAATATGGCACACACATTCCTATTGCAATGCTCATTCTCAAATAAATATCATTTTGTTTTAGAAAGTCTCCCTCTCTGTTTATTAGGCTGACAAGAGGTAGTGAAAGAGATTTCCTGAGTGCCTATCATTTCTATCACTCAGTAGTTAAGAACATCAGTTGTTCAAAATCCATCAATTAAATACATGATTCAAAGCAGAATCTTTATGTGGCAATCTCTCTTTATGTACCTTCCACTCCAGCCATTTTAGACAGTTCAAAATCACACAGTCACAAAGAGATACTTTCCTTCTTTTGGTTTTGCAGTTCACTTAACCAGACTACCCTTTCTCCCCTTCATAGTATGATAAAATATCCTCTCTCAAAAGCCTAATTAAAATGCCATGTCAACCATTTGACAAAATATTAGCTCTTTCCTCTGAAACTAATTGCATTTTGATTGCATTCTATGCATTTCTTTCATGATTTACAGTCTCTCATTGTAGTGTTTGTATACATGCTTTATCTATAATATTAAGGTGCAAACTCTTAGGTATGGCCTTTCCACAGGTGCTCAGTGTATAGTTGTCAAATACAATTAAATTGTATCAATTTAGGTTTCTGTCCAAGGCTTTTCAGAAATGGCTTCATATCACCTTTGCAAAATAGTGTTCCCTTCATTTCCATTGCCTAGCATTTTAGTTTATTTATACTACACATCACACAGGACATATTAGATATTTGTTTATTGTTTGTTTCCTTCACCAGAATGTATGACCTATGAGGGCAGGGCCTTTGTTTCACTTACCGCGTTTTCCCCAGCACCTAGATCTGTGCCTGGTCCAGAGTAGGAGTTGAATAAACTGATATTACTGGAAGTGAAAGAAATGCTAACTGGAGTACATCAAGACTCTGGGTCCAATAACTCATCGATTCTGTCAGTATTTAGCTGCAGGACATAGAGCAAGTCGCTAACCCATGACGAGTCTCATGTCCCTGTAAAACCAATGATTGTTAAATATAGGATCTCTCGGGTCCTGTTTAATTCCACTAATGTTGAGAGCAGAAAGTGAGAGAAGCAAACTGAGTTCAAGTGGATGTGGGTGAGAAAAAAGAATGCTCTAGGCAAGATTAAAGGTCCTGCTCTTGGTGCAGGGCAGAGAGAGAGTAGAAAAGCTGGAGCAATAGAGACAGATGCTCAGAAAAGGGCTGCCTTCAGATATATTAATACCTGTAAAGAAAGCCCGGGGGAGGTGCTGACTTGGGGACAGCCTGAGGCTGAGTAGACAGCTGGGCTGGTGGAGAGGAGGCTCCCAGAGGAAAGGCAAGCTGCCACTGGGGTGGGGGTGATGGGGTTGGCAAGCTCCACAAATTTTGCAATTTTGCCTCCTTTTCCAGAGAACAACCACTCTTTTGTGACTTTGTCAGGGCTGGAATAAGCATGTGGTTCACACGTGAAAGCGAATGAGAAGTTCTATACAAAGAACCACATTTGCTGTCCATTTAATTTATTCTTCCTCATTCTCAAAGAAGACTAGATCCCTATCTCTTACCCTTAACCTCCACGTTGAGAAGCACTTTGCACTTCCCATTCCAGCATATGTCTAAAACACTGCATCTAGTGTCGCAAACTTGTCCTTTTTTCACCTCTGCCCTGGCACTTTCCCTCCCCATAGCAGTAAGTCTGAGAGGTCACTGTGTCTTCTACTTTTCCTTTTCCAGCATGTGGAGACAAAAGTGATTATACCCTGGATGCTAATCTGCCGTGTTGACCTTTAATAACCCCAGTCCCATGAATACCTGTTGATTCCTAGGATTTTTTTTTTTTTACTGTCCTTAGCATAAGAACATGTCAACCTTGATGCTATTGCCCACATTGTAGGCTATTCTCACCTGATCTGGAGGGCTGCCTTTAATTGTCTTGCAGAGCAGTATACTCTCTCTTTACGATATATAAGGCCAGGGCTGGGGGAGTAACAGTGCAGAAATTTATCTGCTTGCTGCTGCCCAAGGTCACGCTTCTGTCTATGATATCCTCCAATAACACACCTATTACCGACAGACTGGATTTGTCTGCCTTGTTCTTTGGTTTCTTGGCTTCTTCGCATTTGGGGGCTCCTTTGCATATAAAGCCCTTTCACAGAACACAGCACCATGCTAGTACAATACGCTGTAGATTCTCCCTCCCTCCCCGTCTCTCTCATATGCTCATATATTTTATGTTGAACCAATATGAGGCATGGCTTAAATTTAAGTCATATTAAAGTTCCAGGCTAGTTTTGAAAACAGAAACTGATTTGAAGCAGAGGCTTTGAAATACCCCACATATGCTACTAGAAGGCTGTACATTTAAGAGAGGGCCATCTAGGAAGCAATCATATGCATTAAAAACAAAACAACAACAACAATAACAACAACAACAAAAGAGGCCGGGCGCGGTGGCTCACGCCTGTAATCCCAGCACTTTGGGAGGCCGAGGCGGGTGGATCACAATGTCAGGGGTTCCAGACCAGCCTGACCAACATGGTGAAACCTCGTTTCTACTAAAAATACAAAAATTAGCTGCGCTTGGTGGCGGACGCCTGTAATCCCAGCTACTCAGGAGGCTGAGGCACAAGAATTACTTGAACCCGGGAGGCAGAGGTTGCAGTGAGCCGAGATCGCGCCACTGCACTCCCGCCTGGCGACAGTGAGGCTCTGTCTCAAAAAACAAAACAAAACATAACAAAACAAAAACAACAAAACAAAACAGAAACAAAAACAACTGGGGAAACGGCCCTCCCTTCAGGTTTTTTCTATCCCATTGACAAAGGCGCGCTGCCCTTAGCTGCGATGATTTTGTCTCGCCTCCAAAAAGACGCCCACGCACAGCTCTGTCGAGCACCCAAGTGAGGCTACGATTCCTACGGTCACAGAAGGCAGGGAGGCTCAAGCACCTCCAAAACCCCGAGTCCTGGACAGCTCCCCATGCCCTTCCCTCGGGGCGAAGACAAGACTGTCCCTGGGGCCCCCGGGGGAGCAGCCGCCCCTTCTTGGTTCCAGCAGCGCTGCGGCCGCGCCCCATCCAGGCCCGCGAGAGCCGCGGGACAGTCCACGCCGCTGGCCACCGACTGGGACTAGCCGCGATCCACGCAGGCGCGCTGAGGCCGTGGCAGGGGCGGGCCGGGCTGGCGCGGCCTGCCTGTGGTTGAGTCCCTGGCGGGGGTGGGCCGGGCCAAGCGGGGCAGGGCCGGGGCGGGGCCGCTGGCGTTTCCGTTGCTTGGATCAGTCTCGGTGCAGCTGCCGGATCCTTCGGCGTCCTCATCCCGGTGTTGCCCCGCGTACCGTCGCCTGGCGCTCCGCCGCTTTCCCGGTGGTTCGGGGCACTTGGGTCCCACAGTCTGGGTGAGTGGCCGCAGCACGGGGAGGGGGCTCCCTCTGGAGAGGGGAGCGGGGTCGCAGGGCACTGGGTTCGCGCGGACGTTCGGCCGAGAGCTGTCCTGGTAGCTGCGAGAGGGCGGGTCGGCCCCGTGGCGGGGCCCTCCGGGCTGTCTTAGCGCCTCCCCGCGGACCTGCGCTTGGGGAGGGCGCAAGTTGCGAGTGGCGCGCTAAGCTCGAGGTCTCTTCTGTTTTGCAGTCCTGCTTCACCTTCCCCTGGCCTGACTCGTCGCCATGGCACAGGTAAGGCCGTGCGCCCCCCACCGCGCTGGATTTACCCACAACTTTGTATGCTGCGACCAGGGACTTTTAGGATTTGTCTGAAGGCCAAAAAGTTTAGGAGGAAACGGAACCTGCTTTGGGGACATCGCTTCCACCTTTCTTGTTCCCTCTTTGCTTCCCCGCCCCCTTTCCTGTGTCCCGGTTCTCCTCGCGGAGCGCCCTCCGGAACCAGCACCGACGCCGCCAAGCTGCCTTCGCGCGCAGCAGCTGGTGACGTGGCCGGATTTGTGTGCACTCCCTTTTCATGAGTGAATGTGTAAAAGTGGGCCTTCCTCAAAATCCAGAGAGTCGCTCAAATTAGAACCAGAGCAAGAACAGCTTATCGTGGTCATGTGAGGCGAACGCGTTTTCTCCCCCTCCTTGACTTCCTTTATTTTTTTTCCGCAAAGTTTTCTGTATTTTAATACTATGATGGAGCATTGGCTTTTTCCAGTTGCTCAGCCCAGTTTTACTAAAATAAACTAGGTTGTGGGCTCTGATTTTTTTTTTTTTTTTAATGCAAAAGATTAAACACAAGCGCTGTTTTTCTTAAGCAATGAACTCGTGGAACGAATTCTCAATTGAATTTGCCTTGGGACTTGGGACTGTTTCAGAAATTGATAATCTACTGCAGGCTTTCTTTACTGTTTTTTTTTTTGAGAGGGACTCTCACTCTGTCGCCCAGGCTGGAGTCCAGTGATTTAGTGATCTCGCTTACTACAACCTCTGCCTTCAGGGTTCAAGCAATTCTCGTGTCTCAGCCTCCCAAGTAGCTGGGATTACAGGCGCCCCGCCACGCCCGGCTAATTTTTGTATTTTTAGTAGAGACGGAGTTTCACCATGTTGGCCAGGCTGGTCTCAAACTCCTTGCCTCAAGTGATCCTCCCGCCTCGGCGGGATTACAGTCCTGAGTCACTGCGCCTGGCTTCTTTACTGTTATTAATGTTTATAAAAAATGTAGGAAAGAGAAGATAGTTTAAGGGCTTTAAATATTGACCATGTTATACAGTCTTTTGTGAATAAGATATCAGGGCTTAAAAACTCCAAATTGATTTCACAGATCTTGTCAATCTAACTGGCTTGTCAGAGTCCAGATGGTTTTTTTTTTAAACAAGTGTTTTAACTGCTAAAAAAATGTTCTCTCTTATTTATAGTTCACTTTTTATCAGATTGACTTACCAAAATTGAATAAGGTTTCTTGGTCCTTTCCAAGTGAAAATGGGAGGATTAAGATGAGTTGGTTACTTTAGTAAACTTATACAGTGACCCCATTCTTACCTCCTCTTTGCACTTAAATGTTACAGTAAAACAGTTCTCATATTACTTCAAGTGGAAAGTTTAGTTTAGGTTCTTCTCCATAGAAAGGATACTTTTATGTGGTATTAATTTTCCTTTCCTGAGGAATATTTTTCCTATCTTGATATGCTGGTGTGGTGATGTACATGAAGATTTAACAAGCACGGAATAATAATTCCCTCTATCTTTGCTCATTTGGCAGTTTCTTGAATCTCTTGTAAGTTCCCCCGTGATGTCTGAGGGTCCATCAATTCCTTTTCATTATGTAGACTGTTAACCCAAATAGTGTAAGTGAACATATTTTCTGGTTGTGGACATTAATTTTAATAATTTCAAAGAATGATTAGTATCATAAAGGTCATGTGTATACAAAACCTAGAATGGTGGTTTGCATATAAGATTATGTACCTGAGCCCTATGACAGTATAACACCAAGATTGTTTCTATCAAAACTACAGTTTTTACTCCTCATAAAACTTACAAGTAATGTTTTAAAAAAGATACACAGTGTTAAATTTTGCTCTAGTTTTGTTACTAGTTATTCTTGGAAATCATGAAAGTAAAACATTTTGTTAAAATATTTGGTATTGGCCAGGCACGGTGGCTCATGCCTATAATTCCAGCACTTTGGGAGGCCGAGGCACGCGGATCACCAGGTCAGGAGTTCGAGACCAGCCTGACCAACATGGTGAAACCCCATCTCTTCTAAAAATATAAAAATTAGCCAGGCATGGTGATGCACACCTGTAATTCCAGCTACTTGGGAGGAGGCTGAGGCAGGAGAATCACTTCTACCCGGGAGGCGGAGGTTGCAGTGAGCTGAGATCGTGCCATTGCACTCCAGCCTGGGCAACAGAGTACGACTACGTCTCAAAGAAAAAAAAAAAGTTTAGTATTAAAGTTGGGTGCGGCATCTGAGCAGTAAGAATGTCATGAAGGCAAAATTAGGCTACGTAATTGTTCATTAGAAACTTCATGAACATCAGAATTATCTCTATGATACATGTTTAAGTTACAAGGTTTGAGCAGAAATATTTTCGTTTGGTTTAAAATTATTATTATAATTTTTAAAAGCCCTGTGCCAAGCAAGCAGGATAAACGTAAATAAATAAATTTGAGATGAAGCTCATTCCAGAGGAGCCGACTAGATATTGATTGCATCTTTCCATGCCATTCATTTTTAAAGTCAAGTCTCTCTGGAGCTAACGTTCACTCTTGGGATGTTAGATCAGGGTTACCTGTTATCCGTGGCCTGTGCTGCTCCTGGTGGTCTCTCTCAGTTCCTTATCTGTTTAACTCTTAAGTTCATTTTGGCTGCTGAGAAAGAACTAGATCCAAAACTACTTGGCTGCTTTGCAAGCCACTGAGCAATTCACTGGTATTCAGCAAAACCTAATTTCCTTATCTAATATCTAGTTCTCCTTAGAAAGCCTACATAGGTGATCAGGCTAGTTAGAGGCAGGCAGTCTGGCTTTCTTCTTTTAATGACTTAGAAGTTCAAAATGGTAGAAATATAACAATGCTTTTACAGCATAGATTCATTCCTGAAATACGTTTTATTCATATATCCTTCATACTATTCTAAAATTTCACAAATGCATCTGTTTTTTAAAAATTAGGGCTCCTAAGACCTTTGCTTTAAGTACTTCTTAGACCCAGTCTTTCAGTGTAGTAATTTACATAATATGTAAACAATTGATTAATTGCAAGAAATTATACTCCTGGCTTCATTTCTTTGGACGCTAGTTTTTTTTTTTTTTCCCCCGAGATGGAGTCTCGCTTTGTTGTCCAGGCTGGAATGCAGTGGCATGATCTCAGCTCACTGCAACCTCTGCTTCCTGCGTTCAAGTGATTCTCCTGCCTCAGCCTCCCGAGTAGCTGGGATTACAGGCATGTGCCACCATGCCCGGCTAATTTTTGTATTTTTAGTAGAGGCAGAGTTTCACTTTTGGGCAGGCTAGTCTCGAACTCCTGACCTCAAGTGATCCGTATGCCTCGGCTTCCCGAAGTGCTGGGATTACAGGCATGAGCCACTACGCCCGGCTGGACACTAGTTCTTAACTGTTCTCTTTTTCATCTGTGCATACATTCATGAATGTATGAGGCTTTTGCACTTTGACTATGTGCCAAGTATTGTTAAACATGAGCGCAATGGGAAATGGATCTAAGATTTATTGATATAATAGATGCATTGCCAAGTCTCGTGTGTGCATTATTTAGTCCTCATATCATAGTTTTGGAAATAGGTATTACTATTTTTGTTTCACAGCAGGGGAAATTGAGGTTACTTAGCTGGCATTCTTTGTATGGGACAAAGGAGGGAAGCCATTATACTGAGAGGCAACAACAGCAAATAAATACTTAGGGGTATGAAAGAGTTTAGCATGATGGAATGAAACTGCAGTGAGGTGGGGAAATCAAGCCCTGTCTTGGAAAGGAATGCTAGATAGGTCGACAGGAGCCAGCACTAAAGATTATGAACCATTTTATAGGTAATAGAGAGCTATCAAAGAGTTGCAGGTTGAGGTGTGCCACTGTCAGATTTATACTGAACAAAGCTCACCCTGGGGCCAGTGTGATGGGTGCAATTCTGGAAGATGCAAAGGCAGGGTGGTGGAGTGGGGGTTGAGAGAGGGGAGAGGGAAGCTGAGTATTGGAAAACCACATAGGCTCTGTTGTAGTAATCCCAGTGAGACCTCAAAGGCTTAAAGTAGGCAGTGTCTCAGGTTTTAGATAGGAGGGGCCTGTCGGGGAGGGTGGGCAAATTTGGTACTTGAGTGGGGTGGTTGTTAACTGATAAAGGGTCAGGGGAGGGTCACAGAACTGGCTTGCTTGACCATGGTTGATTGTGTGTTGGTGGTTTTTTTTTTTTTTTTTGGAAAAAAAATGCAGGTTTGAGGCAGGGAAGAAACAGTAGAGGATATGTTGAATTTGAGTTTCTTAGAAAACACTTAGATGGCACTATCTAGTAAATAGTAAGGTATATATGATCTCTAAGTCCTCTAAATCCTCTTTTATTTCCGTAGGTTCTGTTTGTTTTTTGTTTTGTTTTGGTTTGAGACGGAGTCTCACCCTGTCACCCAGGCTGGAGTGCAGTGCCACTGTCTGGGCTCACTGCAACCTCTGCCTCCAGTGTTCAAGTGATCCTCCCACCTCAGCCTCCTGAATGAGTAGCTGGGACCATAGTGGGGTATGGTGGTGCCCGGCTAATTTTTGTATTTTTTGTAGAGACGGGGTTTATGCTAAGTTGCCCAGGCTGGTCTCAAACTCCTGACCTTACGTGCCCTGGTCTCCCAAAGTGCTGGGATTATAGGCGTGAGCCACAGCATCTGGCCAGATCCATTTGTTCATATATTATTTATCTCTTCCACTAAAAGAGATTTGAAGCTGATTTATTTCCTACCTTTGTCTAGGATCAGCCATGTTTATTAGATTTGTGCCCGTTGTTTAGATACAAAAGGAAATGAAATTGTGAATCTGTATACACTCTTCTCTAATATGAGAAATCTATACCCGTGATTGTTTCTGAAGTGCCAGTGTGAATGAATTGGTTATTGATAGAACTTTTCAAATGTTATTCATGGAATGCCCAATGGAACGGTTTGGCAAAATAGCACACTCTCCTCTGACCTCCAGTGTGAACTCAGTGTGGCCAGTGCCACCTGCTCACTTTAACTCACTCAAGACATCACTGGAGTTATTCTTGGGCAACTTGTAGGAGCACACAATTTAACTTTCCATTTTATTGGTGTTTGCCAAGGGAAGTCATTCTTACACTGGTAAAGAGACACAACATTAAACACAGATCATTAAAGAAATACACAACAAAAATTTAAATCATTTTAGAAAGCTTTACTGTGTTATCAAAACCTTCTTTTCTACCACGATGCAAACAACTTAGTCTGTTCTCCAGTGATGTTTTTTTCTCCCTTGCATTTGATTTTAAGAAACAGGTCAGAGGTAGTAGGATGGTTAGGCAAATGGGAAGAAGCAAAAACAAGTAAGAAGGAGCATGAAAAGGAAAGGAAATTACACAAAAGTAAGCAATAGACCAGTTCGAGTTTAACGCTTTGAAGTGTAACATTCACTTTTTCTGAGTTGGGATTAGAGCAAGGGTTAGGATTGGGGGTTGAGAGCATGTCTCTGACCTCTGATGTGTTTGTACTCCTCAGTCTTCTTGGAGGTCCTAATTTTTTCCCTGATATTTATTTTACTTTGCAGCTCAAAGCATAATCAGGTCACACTGACATTTCCGTCTTTTATGCTCTTATTTTTTTCGTAGTACAGTGATAAACAATTTATTTTCTCATTAGTGGGAACTATTATTGCAGGAAATATTAACGGGCCCCTAGTACATACATAAGGTAGGGCCCTGGTGTACATACATGGAGTTGGGAGGCAATTGTCTTCCCAGCTTCCTGTTTTTTGGCATGGCTCCAAGGTCTTTGGAAACCTGAGGCTCAGTAGAACCACCCTTAAAAATCACTGCATAGCGGCTTAGCAGTTGCTCAGCTTGTGGTTTGCTTCATGATTTCCAGCTCCTAATTAATATTATGTGGAATGCCGGCATGGCGGGCGGGGTGGGGGGCGGGTATTTGAGTAAATATTGATTACATGGAACTGGAGAACAAAGAGAGTTTAGTCCTTTTCTGTGTCTTCAGGAAAGCTTTGTTTAAAATGTTCCAGACAGGTGAATACGTTCTCATCTTTAAACTTGAAATTGTTATTTATGTCTAAGTTCTGTGTCTAGAAAAGCAACCCTTCCCTTGTTGTTTGGTTGGTTTTATTCACTTTATTTTGGCATACCTAGTCTTTGCGGGTAAAGAACTTTTTCATTTAGAGGGAAAAAAAGCCAACACAATTATAGACCTAAAGAATGGATATTTTCAAAGGTGAGAATTAAAAGAGTGAATTGTATATTTTGGCCAAGTATTATCTAAGAATATATTATAATTCTCTTCCTAAGGCATTGGTGGCAGCAGATAAAGGGAATCGAGGATGAACTGAGGATGGGTGAATGGGTGAGGGAACAGTGCCTACTTAAGAGTTAGCATTAATCTGGGTAAAGTGTGGGGACTCCAGGAAACAGGGGAAGCCCTCTTGAATGAGTCATTTGAAGTCACATTTGCAGACAGTTTTGTGTGGGCAGCGATGGGGTTTGGGCAGGATGTCCAAACAAGGGTTCTGCCCTTCTGACTCATTTCTCTGATTCACATCTGGTCTCTTAATACCGCTACGTGGCTTTGTCATCCTTGGTGGGTGACTCTGATTGTATGGAATGTAGCAAAAGTGTTTCACAATTTCTAGAAAGCTCTCAAAAAGAGGACCAGCAGTTGTTCCTTCATACTTAGTAGGTAAGATTTTTAGATGCTTTTCTTCCATTCATCTTTCACCCAATTTCCTTCAGTCTCTGGTGTCAGATACCTTTTTTCTTTAGGCAGATCCCTCATGTCTCTTCTGTTTCTAACTTCTCCCTGTTTTTAACCTCTCTGTCTCTCCAGAAGTTTCTTCATAGCCTATAAACCAGATCAAGCCTTTTTTTTTTTTTTTTTTCTTAACTGTGTTTTTAAAGGCCTGGTTTGCAAACTGTTGTTTCATTGAGACGGTCTTTCCCTTAATTCATTCCTGAGTGTCCTATAGCCAGACGATTAAACGTCACCAAAGACCTCCTAGTTACCAAATCCAGTGGACCCTTTCAGTCTTAGCTCTTCCTTGACTTCCAGTGGTGTTGGACACTGCCTCCTCTTTCTTTCCTCTTGGAACATTTGTCTCCTTCAGCTTCCATGCCATCACCCTCCTTGGATTTTCTTCTTGCCTTTGGGAGGGCAGTGTAGCTTCATGGGTAAGAGCCCAGGAGTCAAGGTCCTGTGGCTTCAAGTCCCATCTCTGCTTCTTGCTTGTTTGATGGTCACTTGGGTGACTCGTTTGCTAAAACCTTTCTGAGCCAGTATGTTTCTTTGTCTGTAAGATGGGATTTCCCTGAGATGATCTGTGTGAAGCTCTGTGCATGGTGCCTGGTGCATTGCTGCACTCAGCAGATACTAGCTGCCACTCTGATTGTAGGTCACCTTCCCTTTCTTTCTCCTCTGGCTCTTTCCACCCCATTAATATTGTCTTGCGTGGTGGCCTCCTCCAGCTACTACCCGCGTATGCTGACAACTCACAAGCCTACTGTGGAAAAATGCAAAGCCAGCCATCCTTTTTCTCATCCAAAAAACAGAATCATCCTAAATAGTTCCTGTCTACCCGGGGCCTGTTTCTGTCCCTGCCTTTGTTTAGATCTTCCTTTCCTTCTTTGTGTTGTTAGTTTCTAAGCAGTCTTCTTGTCACTCTTGCACAGTCCATTCCATCGTGTCCACTGCTGCCAGAGGCATATTGCTGTGGAGAGTTGACATTGTTCTTCCCTGCGTGAGTGTCCTCCAGTGGCTTCCTGTTGACTACAGGATGAAGTATGCACATTTTAGCATGGCTTTTATGCCCTTCCCCTCCCTTCACTGCGACCTTTCCCTTGTTTTTCTTTCAACCTTACTGCTTGTTGAAATACTTAACTCTTTATCCAAAGTACCAGATTGGCCTGGCAAATTCACAGGCAACTTTCAAGAGTTGTTGGAATTTTTTTCTTGAATTTTTTCTCTTTTCACACTTCCCAATATAGTTCTCTCAAATGTGCTCACATTGCCCTAATCCAGCCTCTGTGTGTACATATTCTGCTGCACTTGATTAGTTATATGCCTGTCATTTCATACTTAACTTGAGAGATCCTGACTCTTAACTAGTAGTTAGTATAATACTTTGGACGTGGGAGGCATTCAAAAGATGGTGAGTCAATGAGTAAAAAGACAGGTGAACTGCAAGAGGCATTCAGTCCTAAGTTCTCACATTAAGAAAACTTGTGGAGTTTTTTCGTTTTTACAATGATATTGATCAATTTGAAGTGGTCTCATTAAAGAGAAGCTGTAACTTGATCTGAGAGAAAGAATTTCCCTAACCCAGACTAATTTTGAAGCATCATCTTCTCAAATCTTACAGACTTCTCTTCTGAACTATAACTCCTTTTATGAAGTTGTCAGTATTCAACCATTCAGTTTCATATGGATTAAGGTATAGAATGAATGGCAGGGAATCTATTGGTCTTTATGTGTCTGTGCTCCTTAGATAGGGTGGAAATGGAGACTAGCCTGGCTGTGGGTGGATTTCCCTCTTGGTGGAGTGAACAGCTCTGGCTTAGTTTCATAACCTCTCCACGAGACAAGTGGGAGAGAGGCTCCCCTTCCCCTTTTCCTAGTTGGCCACAGTCCCTTGTTTAGCTGAGGCACAGAGGGAGTGAAAGCTGCTACCAGTGGTGCTTTCAACAACCTGGGGCTGGGACATCAACCGGAAAATACCTCTTTTTCTCTTGAATTGTATTCTTTTGGCCTCATGATCATACCACTTCACTTTGGAGTTAAGGTCATGTGGGGCTTCATGAGGTCAGGTTTTCTCATAAGTTCTCTCATAGCTGACCCTGTTCAGAGGAAAGAACAATGTGTTTTCTCTTCTTGAACAAGAGTAAGGACAACTGTTGAAGAAAAAGTTATTCTGATGGTAAGGAAGGCCTCAGTCAAGAATATTACAATGTAAGTCATGTAGAGAGATTAGGTTCAACTCTGAATACAGGGAAGACAGCTGGGGATTTATAGCTAACAAGCAGAGTGAGGTCAGTGGATGGAAAGTTACTAAGATGAAACATCAAGTTAGGGGGACTTAATAGGATTCTAAACTGACTTAATAGGATTCTTGCTGAAGGCAGGCCAGGATGATCAGATGTGGGGGGAGGGGGATGAGGAAATTGATCAGATATAGAGGGTGCCTTAGTTCATCGGGCTGCTGTAATGGAATACTATAGACTGGGTGGCTTATAAAGAAAGAAATTCATTTCTCAAAGCTATGGTGACTGGAAGTCTCAGGGTGCCAGCGTGTTGGGTGTGGTGAGGGCTGTCTTCTAGACATTATTGTAGCCTCATATGACAGAGCAGAGAGAAGCAAGCTCTCTCCGAATTCTTACACGGATGCTGATCTCATTTTGGGGGCCCTGCTTTTGTGACTTCATCTAATTCTAATTATCTCGCAAAAGCTCTACCTCCTATTTACCATCAGGTGGTGGGGTAGGGTTTCAACATATGAATTTTGAGGGGACACAGATATTCACTTTATAGCAGAGGGTGGTCCGATTCCAAAAGTAGGGGTATCCTCCTCAAACTGACTTAGCAAGCTTCTTGCTAGGCAGGCAAAGGAGGCCCAGCGACAAGGATGAGTTGAGAAGAGGGCTCAAGGGAGCCTTTCAAAGTGTGGCCAAAGGGAGAGTCTTTGTCGCTATCTCCTGGATCCATGAGTGCCACTTTTTCAGGAAGCCTAGTTTAGTGCCACTAGAGAGAGAAGGCCACTGAACTGATCTTTGACACTATGTCCTGGGGAAGTTCTTCACCATGGCTGTCTCTCTGTTGTCATCTTTTAAAATTTGATTAGTATTAGGTTATTGTTGGCATATGCAACAGTCGGAGGCTAAGGTGGAAAAGAAACTTTCCTCCCTTTTGGTGACTGTGCTTTTGTGCATTTATAATAAGACATGTGAGATTGTAAACCAGGCTAGCTTTCCTTTTAGCTGTTTGTTTCTCAGTTTAGATGGTACATAAGCAGGAGTTTTGAGGGAATGCAAAAACATTTACCAGTCAAGTAAATTCTGTGAGCCTCCATTTAGCGTAAGATAAACATTTATGGCTCAGTATTAGTAAAGCCTTCTGACTCTAAGGATCTAATGATATCACTAACTTTTTTTGAAACATGAAGATATTTTGGGTATTAAAAGCAGTGTATATATATGATAAAGTAATGTGTAACAGGAAGCTTTATGAAGAATATCTTCCAATATACCTTTATAAAGTTCTAAATTCAAAGATTTGTATTCCTCTGACACATGAACGATCATTTCAGGCTTTGCTGGGTTATCATAAAGTCCCTAAGTAAGTATACAAAAACAGGACTTAGATGAAAAGGCATGTAACAAGAGCATTGCTTAGAATTGAGTGCTCAGGACAGGGTATTAAGATTTAATGCGGGCTTAATATACTTGTAGATCAAAATGGTGTGAGACTTAATGGGAAGGGAACCTGCAAAGAAGTGCCGTCTGTGAACCAGGAGGTGTTGGTGGGGTGTGGTCACAGAGAAGAGAGAGCCAGTCTTCCCACTGATGGTATTACAGGTGGTCAGGATAGCTTCTGTGCTGAATTGGTCCTGCCAGTCCCGATTGTAAATGCTTCACTTCCCAGTTCAAAAGAGGTCACAAATCTTATCAAATGGCAAATTCATGTAATGACTGAATGTGATATATGGCAAGCGGCTTCCTGTTTGTATTATTTACTTTGTCATATTAGTCATGACATGAATAATACCACTGTGTTTCCTGAATTAGGTTCTCAGAGGCACTGTGACGGACTTCCCTGGATTTGATGAGCGGGCTGATGCAGAAACTCTTCGGAAGGCCATGAAAGGCCTGGGTAAATTTAGCTTCCTCTTTCTAAAGCAAATGTGATATTTGTTTTTCCAAACAAGTCGTTAATTACAGTAAGAATAATTTTAGAATATTTTGATCTGAAATCTGTAGGAGAAGAGACATGTTATGATAACAAAATAATACTATAAACCAAGAGTGTCCAATCTTTTGGCTTCTCTCGGCCACATTGGAAGAATTGTCTTGGGCCACACATAAAATACACTAATACTAACGATAGCTGATGAGCTAAAAAAAAAAAAAAAAAAAATCGCAAAAAAATTTCATAATGTTTTAAGAAAGTTTATGAATTTGTGTTGGGCTGCATTCAGAGCTGTCCTGGGCCACATGTGGCTTGCAGGCCGTGGGTTGGACAAGCTTGCTATAAACCATCCCTAATATTCAGTTTCTAGAACTGAACAGGCAGTTTAATTCAGCCTCTGTGCTTTTGAGCTTGTCACCCTCACCTGTGTGGTAGAGGCCGGAGTCGATGAGGCAGCCATCCCTGCAGGTGAGCAGCTGTGCAGCTCTGTTCCCAATCAGATATCCCATTCTCATTCTGCTAGTCTCTTCTCTTTCCCCAGCCTCTTTTCTAGTCATTTAACCTCTCTTCTCAAGGATTTCCATGTGTCACTGATCTCCTGTGCTCAGGCTCCTTTTTTACTACTATTTATGTGCTTTCTGGCCCTGCAAGTCCTTCCGTTTCATCCAGCCCACCTTTTCAGACTCATCTCCCATTACTGCTTAATGTGTTCTCAGACCCAGCCATGCTGGCTTATCTGCTGTTTATGAAAGCCCTGTATTTCCCCACTGCTGAGCTTTTCTCTCATTCTAAAAGCTGTCCTTCCTTTTGTCACTGCCTTTCACAATCCTTCCATCCTTTGAGACTTGTGGGTGTCACCTTCTCCCCGAAGCATTCTCCAAGACTCCGTTCCACCTCCTATCAGCTAGGAGACCCTTCTTTGAATCCCATTTGACACCTAGATCTCTCCTGAGGCACTTGTCACATTTTGCCTTAGCTCACAATTATTTGTGTGTTTTTATATTTCTACCTTAAATTGTAATTTGAATCCAGAGTCTCTTTCTCTTCTCTCAATCCCCTGTAACACCCAGCACATTGTGCCTCGTGGATAGCTGTTATTTGAGTATCTGTTGCATGAAAAACTAGGTGTACTAAGTTTTGTAAAAGGCAGGAGTATTTTTCCATCTACTTCCCAATATGTTGGGAATAGGGGGTAGAATATATTGGAAACATACCATTTTATATGTAGTAAATTTTAAATTTTAATAAAACATTTATATATATGTAGTGTTTGTGTGTGTATATACACACACATATATATACACATATATATATACACACACACACATATATATATATATTTTTTTTTTTTCTAAGAGATGGGGGTCTTACTATGTTGACAAGGCGAGTCTTGAACTCCTGGCCTCAAGCAATCCTCCCATCTTGGCCTCCCAAAGAGCTAGGATTACAGGTGTGAGCCACTGCGCCGGCCATAAAATATATTTTATATTCGCATAGGGAGAGGCAAGGAAATAAGGTGACTGGGAAGTGGGTTGCCAAGATCATTGGGAGAGTATGCATGTAGGAGCCAAAATGTAATTGTTAACCATAAATTGCAGGCACAGATGAGGAGAGCATCCTGACTCTGTTGACATCCCGAAGTAACGCTCAGCGCCAGGAAATCTCTGCGGCTTTTAAGACTCTGTTTGGCAGGGTAAGACCACACTTCATCCCAAGAGAGAATGGGAGAACAGCTATCAGTTACAAGACTAGTTTGGAATATACTGATATTCTTTTGTAAGCATCATTTATTTTGTGATTCCGACTTCCCTACTTCTGTTTCTCTTCCACTCTCCTCTAAATTATCAGCTCTTGGGATACAGTGCTCACCCAGCTTATCCTCACATAATTGTTTTTCCTTGCCTAATGCTGTCGAGGTGCCAAAAGATCCTGTAGTGAGAACTGTCCCTCTTCTTTTCCTCTGTGCTTCCCACTCACGTTCACATGGATGTCTTACTATTCGTTTTCTAGGTGTAAGCCTGTATTAAAGTATGTTTTGTTTTAACACGGTCACAGTCTTGGTTCCTTTTGTCATGATTTTAACTCATGGATTTTTAATTAGTTGATTTAAATGCTTTTATTTGACTAACAATTCAAAAAAAATTATTTGAATTATTTAAATTATTTGAATTATTTAAATTTAAATGAATTAATGCATGCATGAAAAACTTAAATATAGCCTTCTTAGTCTGAAAACATATATCAATTAAGAAAACAAATGCAAAGCAAAAAAGGAAGTATTCTAAACACCCATTTTTAGTTGTGTGGTATGCTGAAACTTATAGCTAGGAAGTACTGGGTTTTTTTCATAATTACATAATTTTTTCATAATTACATACACAATTTCCCCATAGGAAAAGATATCACCCAGTGATCAGGAGTCATAATAATGACTATAATCTATTATGTATTTGAATGTTGTTAGATATTGAGAGAAAAAAAATTATTACATTTGGGTATAAGAGACTAAATGTCCTTTGTAAATTTCATTATATGATTATTTTTTGGAATTTAAAAAAAGATGTTTCTCAGAATAATATTTTTAAAGTACAATAGTTTTAGTCTACTTTTAAAGGTATTCATTTTTTTTTCAAGTTAAGAAAAACATCTTTTAGAAACAAATATCTTGACATGTAAGTGGGTTTGCCTTAGTTTAAGATTTTGATCACAGGTTAAAAGTATGTTATTCAAGGTTATGGGGTTTTGTTTAGCTCATGGGCCTTCTACTTGGAGATGGCAACATAAAGAATTCATTAGAGCAAAGGGCTGTCATTCATATTTAAGAAGAATCTTATTACAATTTCTGCTGGTTAACAAATTTGTATTTTCTGTGGGTTAGGATCTTCTGGATGACCTGAAATCAGAACTAACTGGAAAATTTGAAAAATTAATTGTGGCTCTGATGAAACCCTCTCGGTTTTATGATGCTTATGAACTGAAACATGCCTTGAAGGTAAAAAAGATGAGTGAAAGGAACATTCTTGTCATAAATAGTATTATTTTGTTTTGGTAATCACTTCCTCTTATTTGTTATATTTAAAAAATTTTATCTGATTATTTCAGTGAGAGTTGCTTGGAAGACAAAAGTGGGAGGCAATAAGCAGTAAAGGAGGGAGAAAATTACAAGTGTGTCATTTCATCTTTTTGTAGATTTAAACTCAATAATACTGGGCTACTTAAAATTTTAATATTTTTATAGCTTTTTGTATTTTATTTTCATGCCTGTCTTCTGATTTTGAGGATGTTTAAAAAATATTACAGATGAGCTATTTTATCTTTTTAAATGGAAAATTGCCTGATTAGGGAACAATAATATTGCTCATCATTTTAGGTTAAAAGGTAAAGCGTCAGAGAGAATTTTCAAGATAAATATTTTCTCATACTCTTTCCTTCTTTCCTGCCCCTCTAAATGCTAAAATGAAGTAACCCATAAATTTGCTGTAATTTCAGTTGCAGCGAAAACTAAATGTGTATTCCCTTGACTGGTGATTGGAATGTTGTATAAATATGACGGTATTGACACATTTGTTTAGGCTCATGGGACAGGAAGTAGTTCAGTTGTTAGCTGTTAGATTTTGAATGGGCACACTGAAATTTAACAAGGAAATAATGTTTCTCAGGGATTCTTACTGATGGAGTGGAGAGGAGAAGGGTCATCCTGATAGGAGCTGGTTTGTGCTCAGTCTCTTCATTTTCCTATGGTGATTCTTTTGGAATAAACAAAAAGGTTATTGAGAAAAGTACTTTTTTTGCTATGTGCTTCTGAAATGTCAGCAGTAGTTGAAATTCTGCCAGAGAATGAACTCTAGGTTTTCAGTGCTTGATTTTTGGCAAAGTTAGAAATATAAAGAGAATAAGGCTTAAATATACTATCTTTTAAAAAAAATTAAGTTCAGCTGTATTATTGCATCTCTTAGTTTAATGATGTAGATGTGATTTTTAAAAGCAGATAAAGCCAACTGAAACGATTTTTCAAAAATCCAGAAAGCAACTCCCAATTCCTTTATACTGTTCTAATTCCTAATAATTAAGCAATGCTATATTTATCGTTACCTTTGATGTAGAATTTTCCTGTGACTGCACAGCACTTAACTTGGGGGCCAGGGGTTTATCTTTTGAGGTGCATATTGTTTAAGTATCAGTGCTCTTCTGTGTACATTTATGTGAAATTTTCATTTTTACTCTTTCAGTTTTTAAAAATTACTTCAATTTTCATTAAAATGTTTTACTTTTAAACTAGAATTAAGTGATCAAATTAAAAGTTACAAATTTATGTAACTGGTTATGTATGGGTACACATATATACACACATACACATGAGAAACATTGTTTTCCATTAGACAAAAAGAATAAAATGGTCTTTGGAGAGAAAATCATTTAACATTTGTTATTTCTGTAACTAATAGAACTCATATACAAAGAAATCCATGTTATACTGGATAATATTTATGTAACTGTGCAATTTGGGTAACATCTATTCTGGGAAAATAACTTTCTTTCAAATCTTATTGACATATTTTCTCTATTAAAATCTCCAAACAGGGAGCTGGAACAGATGAAAAAGTACTGACAGAAATTATTGCTTCAAGGACACCTGAAGAACTAAGAGCCATCAAAGAAGTTTATGAAGAAGGTAAATGTTTGTGAGTTATGTTTTGACTTCACCTCCACTGTTACTTCCTTCATTTCTCTGATTTGAATGCAGTCCTTTGTAGGTATGGGAGGCAGGCAGTAAATGATGGTTGAATGAATGAATGAATGAATGACCTGCAATTCAAGCTATTTTTTCCTTCACTAAGGAAAAGACTGTCTTGTTATCCTCTTCTATTTTAACATTTTATAAGAAGCTGCTGCTGAAGATGGAGTTTACTTTTGCATAGGATTTGCAATTAGTGTAGGGATATACAGGTTGTCTTTATGTTAACATTAAGGTAAAAATGGTTTTTCCTCTCTTAAAAATATTTAGCTTTATGTTAGCAAAATTGAGGAGTTATATAAAAAGTACTTTTGGAACTTTGGAAGAGAAACCTAAACCCTTTCCCACATCAGAGTTGATAAAGTACGTTTGAGTAAATGTATGTTGTCTTAGTTAATGGCAATGCTTGAATAAAATACTCTGCATTTTGATTTTTCTTTTTAGTATGCCTTTTTCATGAACAGAAATCTGCATTTCAGCCTGAAATATGTCCCATGAATAGAATCAAGAAAATGAAATAAATGTAGAGGTAGAGAGTCCTTTTCTTACCAGATTTCTTGTAGCCAGCTCTTTCTTCTGCCTGATTGAGGAGGGTCAGACTATCCAGTTTCTCAGCTCAGTCAACAGACTCCAAGCCTAGTGTCTTTTGCTAGGGACTGTATCTTGCCATTAGTTTGCTAATCTTAGAAATGGCTTTGTTAACCCAGCAAGTCAAAACAGTGTGATAGTTTAGAGCAACTGTATAATTACCTTTCTAAAGGTCTGAATCTCTCTTTCCTGCTTCTCTTTTTATAGGCAGTAAGTTCCCAACCACTAAGGCAGAAGTGATACATGTATCTCAACTTTGAACTTTATTTGATGTACTATTCAAATATCTCTTTCTGGGGATGTTGACGTTGATGAGAACCTTTGTGCTACTGGATTACAAATGGTGTGCTCAAAGGGGGTAATAACTGTGGTCTGTCCTACTCAGCTGTGTAATTGAGCACTGGCTGTGTGTCTGGCAGTGTGCTAGTTGTCATGAGTGACACAAGGTGTGCATAACCCAGCTCCTGTCCTCAGGCAGTTTGCATGCAGTCTCCTCAGGGGTGACATGACAGAATGACTGCAATATTTAAAGGATAGGAAAATTCAAACTAAAGTAAAATACCAATAACATTAAATGCAAAAATGCATTCAGAAGAGAGAGGTCATCATAGCTTTGGATGTTAGGGAGACTTCATGGTGCAAATCACACATGCAGCAGAGTTTCAAGACTAGGTGAGTTTACAAAGTGTCCATTGACAGATGGACACACACACACACACACACACACAAAGACACACACACATACACACACACACACACACACACACAAAGACACACACACATGGGAGTACTATTCAGTCTTAAAGAGGTGAAATCCTGTCATTTCAACATCGTGGATAAACGTGGAGGACATAATGCAAAGTGAAATAAGCTAGGCACAAGGCATAAGCTATGCATGATCTCACTTCTTATGTTGAATCTAAAAAAATTGAACTCATAGAAACAGATAGTAAAACAGTGTTTGCTAGGGTGTAGGGGCGGGGTGAATGGGAGAAAGGACTGGTGATATATTGGTCAAAGCATACACAATTTTAGTTAGGCAGGATGAATAAGTTCTGGGGATCTCATGTACAGCATGGTGACTATAGTGAAAGTATAACTGTATTATGTGCTTGAAATTTGTGAATAGAGTATATTTTAAATGTCCTCACCACACGCAAAAATATAGACTCTATGAAGTGATGGATATGCTGATTAGCTTGATCGTGGTAATCATTTCACAGTGTACACATATATCAAAACATCATGGTGTATACCTTAAATATATACAATTTTTATTTGTCCATCATAACTCAATAAAGCTGGGAAAAAAAGACAGTGCATTTTGAGTAGGTAGAAAAGGTATTTTTGGTGAGGTACTGCCTGTCTTTAATGGCATGGAGACTGGACTGTGGAGAGTATATTGAGGGATGGAGAGGGCCTGGCTGCCGTGGAGGATGTGTGCATGTCCTTTGCGGGAGGTAAATGGAACAAGCGAGGTTAGGCTCACATATAGATGGTTTTGCATGACTGGATTAGGAATTTGGACTTAATTCAAAGGTACTGTAAATTCCTGAATGGGCAGTGGAGTGCTGAAGGAACAACTGAGGGAGGAAGGAGATTTGAATAGAAAGGCTAATTGGACAGTTATGTGTATGGGAGGTAAGCTAGGTATTTAGGAATTATGGCCCAACCTAGGTTAGTGAGAGGTGTGAGGAGGATAAATCAGGGACAGGATAAACATGTGGTAGGATTTAATGGTTAATATATACAGGTATTGGCATAGAAGAAAGAATTAAAGATTCCTACAAGGTTTTGTATTTGGGTAACTGGTTGAAATAAACGCATAACTCTTCTGGGCCTTTTAAAATAGAAGTTTCAGGCTTTTAAAGTTCGTTTGCTTTCACATAATAATTACATATTTAAATACCTTAGAGTAAGGCCTCCTTTCCTTTAATAGCAACTGTTTGAGAGTAGTGAGAAAGACTTGTAGACTCTTGTAGATCCCAGTTCTCCACTTTTATATGGCCTTACGTTGAGCAGCTGGAAATAGAGGTGGGAGGGGGGCGTACTTTAAAATATCATTGCTGTCTCTCAGAGTTAACTTTATTTCTGCAGAGGAAAATACCTTATTGGGGGAGTGATGGCCATACCCAAAGAAATAAATCCCAGAATATTAGAGGATGGAAGACATTTGGAAGCTAACCATGTAAAAGATTTGAAAGAAAGCAAAACAGAATTTAAGGTTATGATTGATTGTGTTTTGGAGACTTTCCAGTACCATCATGTGTCTCTAGACTAATGACTACATTGGTCAAGAGAATTTCTAAATGGCTGAGTCTTGATTTAAGTTTGAATTGAGTGCCTTTGGGAGCTTTAATTCATTTTTGTCCAACCACTCACTGAAAGCATTTGCTGAGAGCATTCAGAGTTGGAATAGAGGGAATTTATGTTAACCAAATATAATATTTCTTCTTTTATGTCGCTTTCATTTGATTAATGGGGCAAGATTATTTTTCTAGTTGAAAGAAGATGTAAATAAGTATGAAATTATTTTGTTGCAGAATATGGCTCAAGCCTGGAAGATGACGTGGTGGGGGACACTTCAGGGTACTACCAGCGGATGTTGGTGGTTCTCCTTCAGGTATTGGGTGGAGATGAATTACAGTTTTATTAAAAAGTCTGAAGTTGGACTGGGCTGAATCTAGTTAAGTAAGGTCACTTAAAATTCTTTTAATAGTTTGTGGTACTTGCTGATTCTTACTGCGATGATTCTGGCTGTATGTCGCTTGTGCTTGTTTGTGTTTCAGAATATCTGGTCTAAATTCTTAACAGCTAACTCATACATTTGTTTTAGATAGTAGTATCTTGTTCCTTTCACAGAATGATAGCAGTATCTTGTTCTTTCATAGAATTTAAAATCAGGAGGGTCATTATTGGTTTTGGACAGACTGTGTGATGATAATGTGAAATAGTGCAGGATTGATCTTAATAAAAGCATATTATTCCTAGAGAAAGAGCTTTATTGAATAACCATCAGGTGGAACCATTTTTCCTTTTGAATGAGAGTGCTCTACAGTTCAATAATGTGACATATTACCTCTCATAGGCTAACAGAGACCCTGATGCTGGAATTGATGAAGCTCAAGTTGAACAAGATGCTCAGGTGAGTGATGCCCAGGATATGATGACTTTATTATGTTGTAGAAATGAAGAAGTAATTCATGGTAATGAAAAAATCACAATGTATGTTATAATAGCTTCCAGTGATAATCTTGTTAATGGGTGCTTCACATAGCATAAGACCTACGTAAGTAGCTTTTTCTTATTCTGACCTGGTCAGCAAAATATTTTACCTTAATGTCGAAATGAAATAAAATAAATTACGTAGTGAGTTCCAACTAGGCATGGTTTTTTTGGTTTTGTGATTATTGAACATTCACAAAATAGAGAATTTTACAAAAAACAGGTGTTATTAATTCCATTGCCAGTTATGCAGTGGGTCTCTTAGCAGGAGAAGATAAAGAAGAAAGAATAAAGTATTTAACAGTAAGTGGTGTTTAATTACGTAAGAGATGACAAGTTATTTGGTATTAGGAAATTTCTCTGCATTTCCTTTGACAGAATTTTAAGTAGGATTGGTCTTCTGTCAGCTGCTTTTTAGTGACTCCAAATGAAAATTTCCTCTTAAGTGACTTTTAAACCCCTATAAAGTCTCAGTCTGGTTAATAAAACAGTTATTAAAATATAGGAAAGGAAATTTGAAACATGAGAGTTGAAAACTGGAAATTGGTAATAAAGGAATTACTTGGGCTCCTAGAACCACCAATCATAGACCTCTTTCTGGTCACATGTTTCAATTAAGAGAATACACAATTCTTGGTTGTTTGTCATGTATCATTGAAAAAGGAAGAGCCATATTCACTCCTCCAGTGGAACAACCCATGGATGTGCAATCTCACTTTGCTAACAGGAAAGAGGAGAGAGGTTATTCTTTTGGGTAGGGTGATTTTATAATGGTTTCAGAATGCTGTCATATCTGTCTAGCTGGAGAGAAAAAAAGAACTGAATGTTTACTGAGGGCTCTCTGTGCAGTATTTGACTCTTGCTTCACTCTAAGAAAATGCAAGCCGATTGTGTCCAGCCCCTGATTATAACCTTCAGACTCTCTGGTGGTTCCTTTGTCCTCAGGATAAAGTCCGGGTTCCTGAATGGGTTACAAGCTCCTTTGTTATCTGTGTCTTGTTTACTTATGCCTCCAGCCTCTCTCACTTGGTCTCTGTGCCCTCTTGCCCCTCCCACCCCTCTTCACCTGAGTCCTCTTCAAGAGTCACTCTTCAGCTTAGATACTTTAGAGTTAGGTGCCCCTCACAGGGAAAACCATAGCCCCGC
>NW_012105620.1:1314813-1378455 GCF_000951045.1 Mandrillus leucophaeus
CCCACCAGGCTTCCTGTCACAGTTCTTTCCACCTTCTCTGGAAGCCACCTATTTACTTGACTGCCTTCCTGGGCACCCTGAGCTGTCAGTTCAATTGTGTCCTCAGCTTCTGGCACAGAGTAGGTGCTCAGTAAATAACTGATGAATGAATGAGCACATAACTCTACCAGAGAGGGGCAGTTTCCCTTTTATGGATAAAGAAACAAGCCCATGGCTTCCACTGAATAGCAGTGGAGTTGGAATTCCTAACGAGGCCTGTCTGACTCCAAAGCTCTTTCTCTTTCCCTAGAAGATAGTCAGTGTTCTTGAATATTAATATTTCACTATAAGAATATTTCACTACGAGATATTCAGTGTTCTTGAATATTAGTGCCTTCTCTGATTTTCTCTATCATTAAAGGGCTTATTAAATATCAACTTCAAGCACAGATCTAGCTTAACTCCACCTTCTTTCGCGGAGAGGGCTGGAGAAACCCTACAGAGTTGTACTCCTGTTAGGGGCTTTGGTACTGAGGTGGTGATCGTACTGCTTTCTAAGCATTGTTTGTGGCTTTGCTAGAAGATAGTGCTGTTTCTGTCATTCCTACTGTCAAGAGTAGAATAGGAGTTCTGGGAGCTTTTCGGGTCACAGTGTAGGAAACCAACTCTAGTCCTCTCAGATGTCTGCAGTGAGGCCTGCATTAGCAAGCAGAGGGCAGATTTCCCAGATAGTCGATGGTGTAATGAGAGCATTGCTGCAGCGTGAGGCTCCTGAGGGGAAAACTACGTTTTAACCTTGTTTTCATTGATTTCTCTCCTTGGAGCACTTACTGGATAGCACTGCTGTTCAAACTTTCGTGGGCATGCGGAGCACCTGGGGACCTTTAATTGCAGATTCTGATTCTGTGGGTCTGGGCAGGGGCTGGGAGTCTGGATTTTGAACACAGATTCTGATTCTGTGGGTCTGGGCAGGGGCTGGGAGTCTGGATATTGAACATGCTCTCAGGTAATGCCTGCATCCTTGGTCCTTTGATTACTGAGGCTGTATAGGTGACACTTACCTGTCATGCAGTGGTTATAACCATTCAGAACCCTGAGAGTACATGTGAGACTGTACATGTGAAAACTGCTTTATGGAGTTACTTTAAAATATCCCTTGAATGGAATCCAAGCTTTTCTTAGCCTTCCAGTGACCAGGAGTAACACAGAACATGTTATGCTGGCTATTAGTTTTTGATTCTTTAAAATGTATTATTATTAATTAATAAACCTGTTGAAAACAATCTTTCAGCATTATAAAAAGGAACACACCAACTTGTACCTCATAGCAAGGGCAGCCGGGCTGTTATCACTAGTGAGAATTTGAGGTTTCTTGAGAGTAAGCTGAGACGGCTAAAGGGCCCTTTTATAAGCGTTTGCATTTTTGTCTCTACTGATACCTGGCACTAAGAGGATTTCAGTTATTTGAGAGGTTTGATAAGCCATGGAGTCATTCACTTGGGAACCGAACATTTTGTAGATAATCCACTTTTTAACATTTTTAATGTGTTAAACTGATTTAATATTTTTAATACATTAAAACAGATTTTACCTTCTTCCCCGATAAATCCTTGTTTTATGCTTTCTCTGGAGGGAGAGTTGAACTCTTAGAGGAAAGAGGGAGAAGGAGAAGTAATCAGTTTACTGGGCACTTGCTACCGATTACCAGACCCTGTCCAATGCATTATGTAAGTTATATAATTTCCATTAATGACTGTATACACTGAGGCTGAAGAGGAGATTAAGTAGTTCATCTGAAATCTCGCAGATAGACCATATCTGTTTTGACTCCAAAACCTCATTCTTTGCACTGAACCAGGGCTCATCAAACTGTACTTAGGCTGTACCATAAAGCTTAGGGAAGGGGTATAAGGGTCCCTCATCCAGACGGATCCATGAATATTGGGCATCCTTATTTAGAAGAAAGGATACTTACACTAAAACACAACTGTTGAATAGCATTGTTTTACATGAAGAAGCCATCATTATTGCATATGATTACTTAATAATAGTTTCACAATAGATACTGATCCCAAACATAATTCTCCTAATAAAATTAAAAGATTATGGTAAAAATAACTGACATCTCACCAATTATTCCCATATAACAGGCTTAACTCCTGTACCTACTAGAGAAAATTTCTAGACATTTAAAACAGTTGATAAGAAATATGTGCATCAATGTCTGTGATACTGTACAAGATGAGTCCGTCACCCATTTAGGTGTTAATATATTTGTATATTTTATCTACATGTGGAAACATACCAGAAGTAGTAACTAGCACCCTCAGGATGTTGATATTAATGCGACTTTTCTTTCCTTTCCCTTTCCCCTTTCCTCTTTCCCCTTCCCCCTTCCCTGCCTTCCCCTCCCCTCCCCTCCCCCCCTTCCCCTTTCCTTTCCTTCTTGCTCTTGTCGCCCAGGCTGCAGTGCAGTGCCATGATCTAGGCTCACTGCAACCTCTGCCTCCTGGGTTCAAGCGATTCTCCTGCCTCAGCCTCCCGGGTTGAAGCAATTCTCCTGCCTCAACCTCCCGGGTAGCTGGGATTACAGGCATCCACCACCGTGCCCAGATAATTTTTGTATTTTTAGTATAGACAGGGTTTTGCCATGCCCAGGCTGGTCTCGAACTCCTGGGCTCAAGCGATCCACCCACCTCAGCATCCCAAAGTGCTGGGATTACAGGCGTGAGCCACCATACCTAGCCTGTAACTTCTATTTTCTTATTTTTGTTTTTTCTTAGTTTTACAAAATTTCTCAATGAACCTGTGTTGTTTTTGTAATTAGATTTTAAAAGTTATTTTAAGAAAGGTCTATGTCATCATGATATGGTTCTAAAGTGTAGATACATACATGACTTTCAGAGTTAGTATCTTTTCAGGTTTGAAGAGCATGTTCACATGGCCAGAATTGGTATTATTCATTTTTATCATTAAAATAATTAATTTTAAAATTGAGCATAAAGATATGTGAGTCTCATTTTTTTTCTTATTCTCCAGAAATATAATAAAAAGTAGATCTTTACCACCATAATCTACATTTTTAAACATACCATGATCAAACCTTCTATATCAAACCTGTTATTATCACTTCCTGTCTTTATTTGGATTGCTGCTTGTGGGCGTAAGGCCAACTGCAAGTAGCAGCCTCAGCAAATTGCATTCATCTTACTTTAATATGTATACTTAGTTTGAAATGAATAAAAAGATAGTACAGTCATTGTAAAGATTGATTCTTTGGATTTTCATAAATTATTCACATCTCAATAAGTGAATTCAGAGTAAATGTTGCTGTTTGTATATAAGCTTATTTTTTTAGGCAGTTATATGAACACAAGAAAGCATATATTTTTTTTCCATGTCGAAAGGGAAGTATGGGCATTCAAACTATTCAACCACTATTTATTGAGTGCTTCTATAGGCCAGGCACTGTGCTATACCCACAACCTTTTAAAAATTTATTGTGATCTTTGGAAATATGAAAACATTTTATACTAGCCTTGGTTAAATCTCAGTTGTAAAGATAAAATATGAAGTGTACTCTTAATCAAGTGCTATTGAACAAGCAAAACAGAAAAGGCAGACGACGTAGCTTCCAGTTAAATCCTTTCCCAGTCTGTAAATGGATGTATCAACAGTGAGGTAATCATAACTTTCTCCTGACCCATATTGTTGCTTCTGAAAGATCGGAGGTTATGGCAGACATTTTGGGAACATGTAACCTTGCACCATTGCTGTGCTCTGTTGCTTGTACCCATGAATCTTCTGTGGCACAGTTCAGTGGCAAGCTCCAAAGTTGCTCCAAACTCAGCTGATTTTCAGCATAGGAAACATTAGAAATGAAAACTATTAATACAATATGATGAATCAAGTGAGTTAAAATTCAGGGAGTAAAAAACAAGTGTGATTAAGAACCTGGAAATGAGATGGAGGAACAATTTATTAATTGAGTTTGAAATTTTTGCAGGCTTTATTTCAGGCTGGAGAACTTAAATGGGGAACAGATGAAGAAAAGTTTATTACCATCTTTGGAACACGAAGTGTGTCCCATTTGAGAAAGGGTGAGTGAAAAAAAATCTGTATAGGGCAGTTACATTGGTAAATTTGGAAAGTGCATGAGCCGGTGTGACAGAATACTTCCTCATAGCAGGCACTTAGTGAATGAATCAGTTTTTGTATTTCTTCCTTTTGGTGACATGGAGAAACCTCACATTGTCTTTGCTGCTGTTGTAGCTTTTACAAACTAGAGCTCCTTAGTCCACCCTTCACTACTAGAGGATGGCAAGGGAGGTCAGATCTCTAGATTGTTCTTCCCATAGTCACACATCACTGGGTAGTGGCTCACTACACATATTTCCTTCTAGAGATTGGTACCCATGACCTCATCTCTGGATAGTCATCAGAACTTGTGGTATCAGTTGGGAATGAATTTAGTGTAAGTGACAGAGAACCCTAACAGTGGCTTGAAAAATCAGGCTTTTTTTCCAGAGGTGGGATTCCATGGTTGATTTGGCGGGACCTGAGATCTTTCAGATCTTTCTGTGTTTTTTTTTTTTTTTTTTTTTTTGGTCATGTTCTAGCAGCCCAAACTCAGATTCCAACTGCAAGGCCTGGTGGCACTAACAGACTTTTTTTTTTTTTTTTTTTTTGTTCCATTATCCCTAGTGTTTTGGTTTTCTTTCTCGTATTCATTTCTTCATTATCACAAGATGTCTGCTCTAGCTCCAAACTTAACCATTTCACAGCAGGAAGGAAAGGAAAGGGTAAACCAGTCATATCTGTGTATCACTTTTTATAAGTGAGGAGATTTCTCAGCATCCCCTCTAGTGGATTTACCTTTAAGTCTCATTGGCTGTAACTAGTAAGGGGACTGGGAAATCAGTGAACAAAGTACAGCTGCAATCCATTGCTTAGGGCTTGGCACATTGAGGCTCTGAGCACAAGGTTCTGTCAGCAAGGAAGAATGGGAGATTAGTATTCAGTAGGACACTACCTAATCAGAGTAGGTATCTTCTTTCTGGAAAGAGTGATCCTTATGTGATTAGGAAATCATTTTTATTTTTTCTAGTGTTTGACAAGTACATGACTATATCAGGATTTCAAATTGAGGAAACCATTGACCGGGAGACTTCTGGCAATTTGGAGCAACTACTCCTTGCTGTCGGTAGGTGATTTACAATGTATTCATATTTTTGGTGATAAGAGCTAGAGTATTTTATTCGATTGAGGCTGCATCTGAAAATAACCACCTAGGTGTGAAAGGAAGAGTTTGAGATGATATTTAGGGGAAGCAAACTCATAAATTTCCAATTCGGAAATTTATTTTGATGTTAGAAATACAGGATTGTCTGGTTAGTTCATCTAAATCCTATGGAAATACAAAGATAATTGTTTAAAAATCGTTTTGAAGCTGCATTAAAAATATTATTTCTTGCAGAACCTGAAACGTCGTGGACATTATCTCAGAGGGTTGTAAACATTATTTCTGATACCTGTGGAATTTTAGAATTCTTTTGAATATTGTCCTCTCAGCTTTGAGGCAGATTAAGAAATTGTCATCTGGTTTAGAAAAGAAGAATATCTTTGATGTAATAGAAGATGTGATGATGGTTGTTTTCAAATTAAATAATTTAGTTTTATTTTAATTAAATATTCAGAAAAATCTGGAAAAATTGGAGAACTGAATCTGTGCAGTTAATTGCAGCATTATATACTCTCCAAAACTAGGGTGAATCTAATTTGTGAGTCTCCTCTAGTCCTTTTTTCATATGGGTCTGCAGTGAGCCTCTGTCTGCTGTTTTTTCCGAGTATTTGGCATTGAGCTCACACTTTGGTGCTCTTTGTCTTCAGGAGAATAAGCTTTTAAAGATGTGCATGAACCAGCTCTAAAAGTAGCCTTTCACTTGAGTATGCAGTTAATGAACTTTTACTAGAAAACTTTTAGACAGGTCCTTCATAATTAGAATCCACATACAAATTGCCGGGCATGGTGGCTCACGCCTGTAATCCCAGTACTTTGGGAGGCCGAGGCGGGTGGATCATGAGGTCAGGAGATCGAGACCATCCTAGCTAACACGGTGAAACCCCGTCTCTACTAAAAATACAAAAAATTAGTCGGGCATAGTGGTGGGAGCCTGTAGTTCCAGCTACTCGAGAGGCTGAGGCAGGAGAATAGCGTGAACCTGGAGGCGGAGCTTGCAGTGAGCCGAGATCGCACCACTGTACTCCAGTCTGGGCGACAGAGCCAGACTCTGTCTCAAAAAGAAAAAAAAAAAAAAGAAAAAGAAAAAGAATATGTAGAGAGTATAGGAAGATCGCACAAGAGTTTTAAAAAATTAGATAGCGTAGTAATCTTATATTACTTGCTTGAATATCTTGGAATGAAAACTTCCAAGGGGTTTGTATAATTTATTGGTGGTGAAAAATATGTGGTATTATAAGAATCCAGGCTGCCCAAACTGCAGTATCCAGAAAGTCCTCACAGAACAAAGGGGCATAGAAAAAACGTGTGCCCTTATTCTCCATGCCTTTCTATGCAGACCTCAGAACTCCAAGGAAAACCCAAGCCAGTGTCTAAGAAAATATTTGGTGAGTGAGGACGTTAGATAAGCTTACAGCTCTTTAGCCTCTGGTACTTTTGTGTTTTTATACAAGTAGAGCTATAAATGCAGGAAGCAGCACTTGATTTTTAATTACTTAATCCTTTTCATATCAGAATAGCATTTGACCATTGTACTGTTTATTTTCTTAGTGAAATCTATTCGAAGTATCCCTGCCTACCTTGCAGAGACCCTCTATTATGCTATGAAGGTAAGTGGATACCATGAACTTTCTATCTAATACATTTCTGTAATTATTATTCTTCATTTTTGCTTATGTTTTAGATGATAGACCTTGGGAATTTTTCTCTTCTTATAACATTCTACCCAGTTCTACTAAATTGTTATACCTTATTGATTCACCTGCACCTGGGAGCGTTTGATCCTATGTTTGAAGTTTTTAAGCATTGTGCCTCTCTCTTTCTATTTTTTTAAAGGGAGCTGGGACAGATGATCATACCCTCATCAGAGTCATGGTATCCAGGAGTGAGATTGATCTGCTTAACATCAGGAAGGAGTTTAGGAAGAATTTTGCCACCTCTCTTTATTCCATGATTAAGGTAATAGAACCTTTCTTTAAATTATGTTTGGTAATCCAAAGCAGACCGGTATGTTGCATGAAAGACAAGAATGGGAGAACCTGATTCTTGTGTTAAGTTTAAAATTTTAGTGGCATGATTAGAGCAATGAGTTAAAAAGCGTAGCATAATGTTTCCTGAAGTAGAGATGATGGCTCCTAAGTGAAAGCATGGGTGTTGATGTGGCTGAGGCTCTTGGTGAACTTAGAAGCATTATTTAGTAGTGGTGACAGATGACTCAACAAACCAAACCTCTTGCCTATGATAATAATGTGTTCTTTCTGTCTTTTACCAGTTCCAGCTGTCCTTATTAGTCCTTCTTTTATTTCATATCAGCTTTTCCTTTCTTTATCGTCTTTTATCACCTTATCTCTGATGCTGGTTTCTAATTCAGGAAAGAGCCAACCAGGTCATATTGGGAGTAAGTAAGGAGCCCCTAGGTATTAGTATCATTTTTGTTCTTTTTAAAACAAGGTGCTCTGTGGCCTATAATTACATTTAGCTTAAGGTCTTTTGACTTTTTTTTTTTCTTCTGATAAAGGTTGATGTGGACCGTGTACAAAGCAAGATTTCAATTGAGCAGAAGCTTTTAGTTTAGCATGTGTGTGGTGTGGCTGGCCCAAAGGACACTAGAGAGTTTACCCATGCACCTTTAGCTTGAAACATTAATTTATCATGCGTGTCTGCGTGTGAGACAAGCAGATGCAAAGCGTGTCCTGCCCTTCTGTCTCGGAGGGAGAGCCATGACAGCCCTGCAGCCCTAGCACTGCCCGTGTTAGCTGATACATACTAAGTGATAGAGACTATTCTGTTTAGAAGGCTTGATTTAACTATAGTTGTTAAGTTTCCCTGTTCTTTGTGTTACCAGAGAGAATGCTGAGTGTCTGAGGTTACATTGGTAGGAAACTCCTTGCCTAACATTCCTGATGCAAAAGTCACAGAGATTACCCACTTGGGAGAAGAATCTTATAAATAAAATTTGTTGCCAGTTATTTGTTAGTTTTAAAATTTTCTGTGGCTTCTGTGAGTCATGGAGGTTAATGCAATACATTTGGTTTCAGGGAGATACATCTGGGGACTATAAGAAAGCTCTTCTGCTGCTCTGTGGAGGAGAAGACTAATGTGTCACGGGGAAGAGCTCCCTGCTGTGTGCCTCTGCCGCCCCACTGCCTTCCTTCAGCACCTCTAGCTGCATTTGTATGCCAGGGCTTGACACATTGCCTTATTCATACTAGCATGCTCACGACCAACACATACGCATCATAGAAGAAAATAGTGGTGCTTCCTTCTGATCTCTGGTGGAGATCTCTTTGACTGCTCTAGTACTTAAGTATACTTATGTTACTAAGTTTAATGCCTGGCCATTTTCCACTTATATATTTTTCTTTAAGAGGCCAGATTGCTTTTAGCCTTTTTTAAAAACTTCATTTATATTACATTTGTAACCATGATACCTTAATCAGAAGCTTAGCCATGAAATTGTGAACTCTTGGAAATGTTATTAGTCCAAGTTTGCAGCTAAACTAAACCTGTAAAATTATGGTGATTGTATTCAAAAGATTAATGAAAAATAAACATTTCTGTCCCCCTGAATTATGTGTACATGCGTGTTTAGATTTATTGTTAAATTTATCTATTTAACAATGATATCTCTTTTTAAGCTAATAATTGACAGTGGTGTTAGTTGAGAACTGAATTTACAGTTGGTCTTTTGGGCAATAAGAAATGCAACACCATGGACTGAATTTCCTTCATAGTATATGATTTTTCCTAAATATAGGAAAGATTGAAGGGATCTCTGGTTTATTTGCACCATGTTTATTTACGCATCTATTAAAGCAATGCTTGTGGTGCTACTTGCTTAGTAGAAAAGCTAATTATAAAAGTTAATGCAAAAATTCAGAGTACTACCTTTCTCTTTCCTCTTTCCTGTCGTGAACTTCCCTCCCATTTACCGTCTGTCACTTTCTTTGAGATAAATAAAAAAGACAATAATTTCTTCTAGAAAGAAGCAGTTTATCAATCTCTTCTAATATTTACCTTTCAGTTTCCTGTTTTCAAACTGCTATTCGGTTGGTGTCATTTTTCTTTTTGTACTTATGCCCTTCTGGATGCATTTTTTTTTTAAAGCAAAGTAATTGCCATTAATAAGATTTTTAAAATAAAATGAACTAATCTTCCTTTGAAAACTTTAAAATAGTGATAATATTCTTTTCACAAGTATTGATGCTCATCAGAATAACCAGGGGAATCTTAAAAACCGTGTATGTATACACATGACATTGGATTTTTTTTTTTTTTTTGAGAGGCCTCATAGGCAATTTTGATGCAGAGGCAAGTTGAGAATCAGTTGCTTATACTTTTCATATAGAAGATGATATGTTTCAAAGAGCTCTGTTTTGTTACTGAAAATAGGCCACTGGCTTTAACTATGCCCTGAATTATTTGTTAGTCACACTTTAAGAGAAATCCACCAGTGAGCTTTAACATTTGCTATATTTTCTGTAGGTCTGGATCTGAAAATTTATTAATAACATAGTAAAAAAAACCCACAAAAAACATTTGCTATATTTATCTACTTAGTGACCTTCTTCCCAGCTCTTTCTGTGAGTTTATTAGGAGACAAGTTTTTGTGGAATTAGATAAGCTGATTCTAAACATCATGCAAAAAAGGAAGGATTGTTAGTAAAACTTAAGAGAGTAGTGAGGGAGCACTATTCTTTACACAAATTAGACTATATATCCCAAATAGCTGAAACAGTAATACTGTGGCATGAACAGACAGACAAAACAGCAAGTTCAGATATGGAAACAAATCATTTGGAAATTTAGTATATGTTAAAGGTAGGCCTTAATTTGCTGGGTGAAGATAGCATTCTTTTTCTAACAAATGGTGTGAAGACAGTTGGGGAGCCATCTAGGAAAATATAAGGCTGGTTCTGTACCTCATATATCAGGTAACTCTCAAAATGAAACAGATTTAAAACTTATATGAGGAAGAAGCATGGAGGGATTTCATCATACCTGTGCCATTTAGATTCTCTGGGAAGCAGATGCTGAGATGGAGTTAGGGATGCAACAGGTTTATTGAATGGAACAGGCAAGAGGCAGGATTGGGCAAGGGGTGTCATCTGACTACACTGCAGACCTGACCAAATCTCTGCCAGTATGGTGGAACTGTGAGGCAAAGATTTCTTGCAAAAGCCCTGTGTGAGACAGAAGTGCTTGGGCCCTGTGCCACCAACTTACTCAATTATTGGCTAAGTGTCTTCTGGAGAAGGGCTTGTGTTGGCTGGAAAGCTGAGGCAAAACTTGAAGGAGATTAAGAATTGGAGGCTGTCAGCAACCCACATTTTTCACAGCTTGGAAATGAGTCTTTTCTTGAAAGGGGATCTGAGTGGTGCAGTTCCATGTCTGCCGTAATGATCTTGAAGTGGGAGGCCTTTCACCCCAAATCCAGAAGCTATAAGAAAAAAGATAATTATTTTTGATTTCCTAAAAATCAAAAACTACATGAAGAAGGAAGGAAGGCCAGGCATAGTGGCTCATGCCTGTAATTCCAGCACTTTGGGAGGCCAAGGTGGGTGGATTGCTTGAGCACAGGAGTTTGAGACCAGCATGGACAACATGGCAAAACACCATTTTTATTTTTTAAAAAACCAAACAAAAAATTAGCTGGATGTAACACACGCCTCTGGTCCCAGCTACTTGGGAGGCTGAGGTGAGAGAATGGTTTGAGCACAGGAGCACAAGGTTGCAGTGAGCCTGGAAGGAGGGAAGGAGGAAAGGGAAGGAAGGAAGGAAGGAAGGGAGGAAGGAAGGGAGGAAGGGAGGGAGGGAGGGAAAATCAGCACCAAGAAAATTTAAAGGACAAATGAAAAACTGGGGAAAACATTGGCAGTTCATACAACAAAGATCTAATCTCCTTAGTACATGCTGCCACACCTTGTTTTATTGCACTTTGCAAGTAATTAAAAAAAGCTTTCTTTAAAACAAATTGTAAGTTTGTGGCAACCCTGCATAGAGTCAGTGTATCAGCACCATTTTTCCAATAGCATGTGCTCACTCTTTATCTGTTTGTCACATTTTGGTAATCCTTGCAATATTTTAAATTTTCATTATTATGTATCTAATGGTGGTCTGTGTTCAGTGATCTTCAGTGTTACTATCATAATGAAGGTGCTATGAACCATGCCCATTTAAGACAGTGGGCTTCACTGATAAATATGTGAGTTCTGACTGCTCCACTGACTGGCTGTTCCCCTCTCTCTCTCTCTCTCTCTGATCCTTTCTATTCCCTGAGAGAAAACAATATTGAAATTAGGTCAATTAATAACTCTGCAATGGCCTCTGAGTGTTCAAATGAAAGGAGGAGACTCACACATCTCTTACTTTAAATCAAAAGTTAGAAATGATTCAGCTTAGTGAGGAAGGCATGTCAAAAGCCAAGGCAGACTGAAAGCTAGGCTACTGGTGCCAAACAGCCAAATTGTGAATAAATGTAAATTTTAATTTTCTTTCTGGAAGAAAATTAAAAATGCTACTCCATTGAACACATGAATGGTTAAGACAGTGAAATAGCTGTATTGCTGACATAGAGAAAGTTTGAGTGGTCTGGTTAGAAGATCAAACCAGCCACAACATTCCCTTAAATCAAAGCCTAATCCAGAGCAAGATCCTAATTTTCAATTCTATGAAGGCTGAGAGGTGAGGAAGCTGCAGGAGAAAAGTTGGAAGTGAGCAGTTTTGGTTCATGAGGTTTAAGGAAAGAAGCCATCTCTATAGTAGAAAAGTGCAAATTGAAGCAGCAAGTGCTGATGTAGAAGCTGCAGCTAGTTCTCCAGATGACCTAGCTAAGATAATTGATAAAGGAGGCTACAGTAAACCACAGATTTTTAATGTAAACAAACAGCTTTCTATTAGAAGATAAGATTTATAGCTAGAGAGGAGACATCAATGCCTGGCTTCAGCTTCAAAGAACAGGCTGACTCTTCAAGGGCCAATGCAGCTGGTGATGTTAAGCTGAAGCCAATGCTCATTTACCATTCCCTGGATCCTAGGGCCCTTAAAAATCATGCTAAATCTACTCTGCCTGCATTCTGTAAATGGTACAACAATGCCTGGATGATAGCACATCTGTTTATAGCATGGTTTGCTGAATATTTTAAGCTCACTTTTGAGACCTACTGCTCAGAAAAAAAAAATCCTTTTCAAAATATTACTGTACATTGACAATACACCTTGTCACTTAAGGAGTGAATGTTGGAGCTTTACAAGGAGCTGAATGTTGTTTTCATGCCTGCTAACACAACATATATTCTGCACCCCATAGATCAAGGAGTAATTTCAACTTTTAAGTCTTATTAAAAAATGTATTTTGTAAGGGCATAACTGTCATAGATAGTGATTCTTTTCACGGATCTGGTCAAAGTAAATAGAAAACATTCTGGAAAAGATTCACCATTTTAGATGCCATTGATATGGTTTGGCTTTGTATTCCCACCCAAATCTCATGTTGAATTGTGATCCCGAGTGCTGAGTGGTGTGAAGTAACTGGATCACGGGGGTGGTTTCTAATGGTTTAGCACCATCCCCCTAGTGTTGTCTCATAATAGAGTTCTCACAAGATCTGGTTGTTTGCAAGTGTGTAGCACCTCCCCTGTCACTCTGTCTTCCTCCTCCTCCACCATGGTAAGATGTACTTGCTTCGCCTTCACCTTCTGCCATGATTGTAAGTTTCCTGAGGCCTCCCAGCCATGCTTAATGTACAGCCTGTAGAACTGCGGAGTCAATTAAATTTCTTTTCTTCATAAACCCAGTCTTAGGCATTTCTTTTTTTTTTTTTTTTTTTTTTGAGACAGAGTCTCGCTCTGTCGCCCGGGCTGGAGTGCCAGGCTGGAGTGCAGTGGCCGGATCTCAGCTCACTGCAAGCTCCGCCTCCCGGGTTTACGCCATTCTCCTGCCTCAGCCTCCCAAGTAGCTGGGACTACAGGCGCCTGCCACCTCACCTGGCTAGTTTTTTGTATTTTTTAGTGGAGACGGAGTTTCACCGTGTTAGCCAGGATGGTCTCGATCTCCTGACCTCGTGATCCGCCTGTCTCGGCCTCCCAAAGTGCTGGGATTACAGGCTTGAGCCACCGCGCCCGGCCGGCATTTCTTTATAGCAGTGTGGGAACAGATTAATACAGCCATTAAGAATATTCATGATTCATGAACAGAGGTAAAAATATCAGCATTACCAGGAGTTTGGAAGAAATTCATTCTAAACCTCATGGATGACTTTCAGGGGCTTAGGACTTCAGTGAACAGAGTAATTGCAAACATGGTGGAAATGGCAAGAGAAGTAGAAGTAGAAGTGAAGCCTGAAGATGTGACTGAATTGCTGCAATGTCATGATAAAACTTGAATGGACAAAGAGTTGCTTCTTGTGGATGAGCAAAGAAATTGGTTTCTTAAGATGGAAACTATTCCTGGTGAAGATGCTGTGAACATTGTTGAAATGACAACAAAGGATTTAGAATGTTCCATAAACTTAGTTGATAAAGCAGCCATAGGGTTTGAGAAGATTGACTCCAATTTTGAAAGAAGCTCTACTACTAGACACTGTGGCTTATGCTTAGCTACTTAGGAGGCTGAGGCAGGAGGACTGCTTGAGGCCAGGAGTTCAAGACCAGCCCAGGCAGCATAGGGAGATCCTGTCTCTCAAAAAAGAAATGAAAAAATAATGAGCTTAGTGTGGTGGTGCATGCCTGTAGTTCCAGCTACATGGGAGGCTGAGGCCTAAGAGTTTGAGGCTACAGTAAGCTATGATCATGCTGCTGCCCTCCAGCCTGGGTGACAGAGCAAGAGCTTGTCTCTTAGAAAAAAAAAGTCTGCTTCAGAGAAATCTTTTGTTAAAAAGAATCAATGCAGCAAACTTCATTTTTGTCTTATTTTAAGAAATTGCTGCAGTATCCCAACTTTTAGCAACCTCTGTCCTGATTAAGCAGCAGCCATTCACGTCGAGGCAAGATCCTCCACTAGCAAAAAGACTGACTTGCTGAAGGCTCAGATGATTGTTAGCATTTTTTAGCAATAAAGTATTTTTAAATTAAGATATTACATTTTTAAAGGGGAAAAAACCCAAACCAATACTATAGTTTAAAAAAAGGGCAAAAGAGATGAATAGGCAGTTCATAGAATAAGAAATATGGCCCTTAAGCATGAAAAGATGCTTGATTTAACTCTTAATAAGGGAAGTGCAAATTCAGATTACACTGAGATTTCTTTTTCCACGTATTAGATTGTCAAAAATCCAAAAGTTGGAGAACATTGTTGTTGTGACGGCGAGCTATAGTGAACTAGGAATTCTCACAGATGGTCAGTAGGAATAAAAAATGGTATAACCCCTCTGGAGGGCAGTTTGGCAATATTTACCCAAACTATAAATGTATTTACCTTCTGACCCAGCAATAGCGCTGTGTGCATTTTTCTACCCATCACCGCATTTATGAAATGATGTGTGCATAAGGTTATTATTGTGACATTGTTAATTCTCCTTAAATTCAGCAAAACATTTAATGTGATCTCATTAAAATACCCAGAGCAAATTTTTGGAAGTTCATGTGAAAAAACAGACAAGTAAGAGTGCCAGGAGAATTCTTTCTAAAGAATTGGATTGTGATCAGGTAACATGATACCTCCAGCTTTGTTCTTTTTGCTTAGGATTGTCTTGGCTATGCAGGCTCTTTTTTGGTTCCACATGAACTTTAAAGTGGTTTTTCCCAATTCTGTGAAGAAAGTCAGTGGTAGCTTGATGGGGGTAGCATTGAATCTATAAATTACCTTGGGCAGTATGACCATTTTTACAATATTCATTCTTCCTATCCATGAGCATGGAATGTTCTTCCATTTGTTTGTGTCCTCTTTCATTTCACTGAGCAGTGGTTTGTAGTTCTTCTTGAAGAGGGCCTTCACATTTCTTCTAAGTTGGATTCCTACGTATTTTATTTTCTTTGTAGCAATTGTGAATGGGAGTTCACTCATGATTTGGCTCTCTGTTTGTCTATTATTGGTGTATGGAAATGCTTGTGACTTTTGCACACTGATTTTGTATCCTGAGACTGCTGAAGTTGCTTATCAGCTTAAGGAGATCTGGAGCTGATACAATGGGGTTTTCTAAATATACAATCATGTCATCTGCAAACAGAGGCAATTTGATTTTCTCTTTTCCTAATTGAATGCCGTTTATTTTTTTCTCTTGTCTGATTGCTCTGGTCAGAACTTCCAACACTATATTGAATAGGAGTGGTGAGATAGGGCATCGTTGTTTTGTGCCAGTTTTCAAAGGGAAAGCTTCCAGTTTTTGCCTATTCAGTATGATATTGGCTGTGGGTTTGTCATAAATAGCTCTTGTTATTTTGAGATATGTTCCATCAATACTACAAGGCTACAGTAACCAAAACAGCATGGTACTGGTACTAAAACAGATATATAGACCAATGGAACAGAACAGAGGCCTCAGAAATAACACCACACATCTACAACTATCTGATCTGTGGCAAACCTGACAAAAACAAGCAATGGGGAAAGGATTCCCTATTTAATATTTAATAAATGGTGCTGGGAAAACTGGCTGGCCATATGTAGAAAGCTGAAACTGGATCCCTTCCTTACACTTCATACAAAAATTAACTCAAGATGGATTAAAGACTTAAATGTAAGACATAAAACCATAAAAACCCTAGAAGAAAACCTAGGCAGTACCATTCAGGACATAGGCATGGGCAAAGGCTTCATGACTAAAACAGCGAAAGCAATGGCAACAAAAGCCAAAATAGACAAATGGGATCTAGTTAAACTAAAGAGCTTCTGCACAGCAAAAGAAACTACCATCAGAGTGAACAGGCAGCCTACAGAATGGGAGAACATTTTTGCAATCTACCTATCTGACAAAGGGCTAATGTCCAGAATCTAGAAAGAACTTAAACAAATTTACAAGAAAAAAACAACCCCATCTAAAAGCAGGCAAAGGATATGAACAAACACTTCTCAAAAGAAGACATTTATGCAGCCAACAGACATATGAAAAAAAGCTGATCATCACTGGTCATCAGAGAAATGCAGATCAAAACCACAATGAGATACCGTCTCACACAGGAAACAACAGATGCTGGAGAGGATGTGGAGAAATAGGAACGCTTTTATACTGTTGGTGGGAGTGTAAATTAGTTCAACCATCATGGAAGACAGTGTGGCGATTCCTCAAGGACCTAGAACCAGAAATACCATTTGACCCAGTGATCCCATTACTGGGTATATACCCAAAGGATTATAAATCATGCTACTATAAAGACACATGCACACGTATGTTTATTGTGGCACTATTCACAATAGCAAAGTCTTAGAACCAACCCAAATGTTCATCAGTGATAGACTGGATTAAGAAAATGTGGCACATACCCACCGTGGAATACCATGCAGCCATAGAAAAGGACGAGTTCATGTCCTTTGCAGGGACATGAATGAAGCTGCAAACCATCATTCTTAGCAAACTATCATAAGGACAGAAAACCAAACACTGCATGTTCTCACTCAGGTGCGAGTTGAACGATGAGAACACATGGACACAGGGCAGAGAATATCACACACCGGAGCCTGTCAGTGGGTCGAGGGCTAGGGGAGGGATAGCATTAGGAGAAATACCTAATGTAAATGATGAGTTGATGGGTGCAGCAAACCAACATGGCATATGTATACCCATGTAACAAACTTGCACGTTGTGCACATGTACCCTAGAACTTAAAGTATAATTAAATAAAAAAAAAATTAAAAAAAAGAATTGGACTGTGATAAGGGGCTAGATTTACCAGATATTAAAGCAAAAATTACAACTATTGTAACATTTTTAGAGGCCCCCCAAATGTTTTAAAAATATAAATCCACTTATTATTACCATTACCTTCTCATATGCAAATGATTCAAAGTACATTCATTACATTTCCCACAGACAAATATGCCTTCCCAATTTTTCTATTTTTGGTAGTGGCTCTAAAAAGAAGTGTAGTACTCATACAGTAGGCAGACAGACCAATTAAATAGAATAAAAATGACAGAAATAGGTCTCAACACAGATAGAAACGTAGTATAAAACATCATTTTAAGTCAAGAGAGAAAATATAACTATTAAGTAAATAGTGCCAGGACCCCCCTCTTTGGGATAGACATCTCAAAAAACTAAAACTGGATCCATAACTCCCAGCTCATGATGATCAATGATTTAAATATGAAAAGAATGAAATCATACAAATATTAAAATAAATTCTATTATCTGACTTCGCAAGAAGTGTTAATATGTTATAAAATCTAGTAGCCATAAATGACAAAAAGTCTGATTAAATTTAACTAATAAACCTTAAACTTTTAGAACTGAAAGTTAAAGATTTATAAATGGTCAAAGCCATAATAGTCAAGTTTAAAAGAAAAACAATCACCTACAGAAAAATATTTGCAACTCATGGGTGTAGTTTCCCTAATATATATTGAGGTCCTTCATATTGAAAGGAAATGATCAATAACTCATGAGAAATGAAGGCCAATGACATGAAAAGGGCCATTTACAGAGCAGACAATACAAGTTATCAGTCAACAATTGGAAAGATATTTAATCTCATTCATAATAAAAATAATGCAAGTCAAAACTATGGTGAGGTATAATTTTTCACTGAGCATATTAGCCAAGATAAAAATAATTGTTGATAAAGGCCTTCTCAACCAGCTGCTCTTATAACTGGATGGTGCCATTGTGAATTGTTCTGTCCTCTTTGGAGGGCATCTGGCATTATAGATCACATTTACAAACATATATACTCTTTGATTCAACAGTTGTATTTCTAGAAATCATCTTATGATACCACTGATGTGCAGTAACACAGACATAAGGCTATTCATTGTAGCGTTGCTTCTAATAACAAAATATGGAAACAATTTAAAAGCCTGTTAATAAGGGGCTGGGTAAAGTAATGATGGTACATTTGTACAATGGATACAGCACAGCCACAAAGAGTAAGAAAGCTCCCTTTGTACTGATGTGGAAAAATACTGAGAATTAAGGAATATTGTTAAATGAAGATATTCAGATGTAGAATAATGGTCACAATATGGTTACCCTTTGTGTAAGAAAAGGAAAAATAAGAATTCATGTATGCATTTGCTATGCAAGAATAGAATAATTTTGAAGGATGCATAAGAAACTAGTAATAATATCTGTGTGTGGGGAAGAAAACGGGGTAGATGAGGGACAGGGAAAAGAGGGAGGTATTTCACTGTATACCTTTTAAATCTTTTGATTGTTGAATCAGGTGAATATATATTTTAAAACATTACCCTAAAATAAATACATAACATCTTTGATAATTCATAATGGAAAAACATGAAGAGAAACATAATGAATGTTTCTAAAACACTTTCCATATAAACCACATCAGTGTGGGGGAACATGATGGCTATTGCTCAGCTCAATCTCTGCTTGATTTGAGATTGCACAATTCTGCAAAGCTCAGGTATTACCAATTCAGGATAATCTTGAAGTTAGCAAATGGCCAGTCCAGTTTCAAGTTAAGTCCAGTTTCAAGTTACTTGCTTTTTTATTTTTTTAGAGTTAGGTATATTGAGGCTGAGTTTACCTTCAGTAAAATTCATCTTTTTTTTTAGGTGTACAGTGTCTTGAACGTTGTTAAATGCATGCAATTATGAAACCATCACAACAATTAGGTTATAGGATATTATCATTACCCCCATCTTCTCCCCCAAAAGTCTTCTAAAAGCCATTTGTAGTCAATTCTTTTTGCCTACTCCCAAACCCAGGTAATTACTAACCTGGTTTCGGTTTCTATAGTTTTTGGTTTTTTTGCTCCCAAGATGTCATATAAAGATTTATAAATGGTCAAAGCCATAATAGTCAAGTTTAAAAGAAAAACAATCACCTACAGAAAAATATTTGCAACTCATAGGTGTCACAAAGGAATCACACAGTATAGCATTTTGAGTATGAATTCTTTCTTTTGTTTTTTTATTTTTTACTTTTTGAGATGGAGTCTTGCTCTGTCGCCCAGGCTGGAGTGCAGTGACGCGATCTTGGCTTGCTGCAATCTCCACCTCCTGGATTCAACTGATTCTCCTGCCTCAGCCTCCTGAGTAGCTAGGATTACAGATGTCCACCACACCGGGCTAATTTTTGTATTTTCAGTAGAGATGGGTTTCGCCATGTTGGCCAGGCTGGTCTCAAACTCCTGACTTCAGGTGATCCTCCTGCCTTGGCTTCCCAAAGTGATGGAATTACAGGCATGAGCCACTGCACCTGGCCGAGTCTGAATTCTTTCAAAGAGCTTAATGCATTTGAGATACAACCATCTTATAGTGTGTATCAGTAATTAGCTTGTTCTTTGTTTTCTGAATAGTATTCTGTTGTATGCATATAACACAGTACCTTTATTCGTTCACCAGTTGGTAGACATCAGGGTTGTTTCTAGTTCTGAGTGATCATGAATAAAGTCACTATAAAGATTCATGTACAATATTTATGTGGATATATGTTATTTCTCTTGGGTAAATAAGAATGGGATTGCTGGGTTATAGGGTAAGTCTATGTGTAACTGTATCAGAAACTGCCAAACTGTTTCTCACAATAGTGGAACCATTTTGCTTCCTACAGCAATGTGTGTGTGTATGTGCATGTGTGTGCATTTATACATACATATGTATAAATTTTCATATATAAATATCAATTATGTATACCTACCACAAACACAGTGGCTTAAAAAATCACAAATGGTTATCTTATAGTTCTGGAAGTCAGAAGTCAAAAATTAGTATCACTGGACTAAAGTAAAGGCATGGGCAGGGCCGTGTCCCTTTCTGTGGGCTCTCAGGACCAGCTATTTTCCTGCCTCTTTCAGCTTTCAGAGGCTGCGCACATTCCTTAGCTGGTAGCCCTCCTCTATCTTCAAAGCCAGCCATTGCTTAACTCTGACATTTGTTTTCTGTCACCACATCTCCTCTGATGGACTCTCCTTCCTCCCTATTTCTCTTTTGAGGACCCTTGTGATTAAATTCAGCCCACTTGGATAATCCAGAATAATTTCCCCACCTCAAGATCACATCTGCAAAATCCCTTTTGCCATGTAAGATCCCACATTCACAAGTTTTGGGAATTAAGACATGAACATCTTTGTGGGTGAGGAAGGCTTTTTCTGCTTAGCAAAGATCATGTCAAGAATCATGATTTTGAAGCATACACACCATTTTATTTTTGTTAGGGTAAAAGTGATGCTCTTTCCATCTTTCTATGTCTTAGGCGGAAGTAACAACCTCCAAATATGCCTTCAGTAAATTTAGCTGATATGAATGAGGCAAAACAGTTTATTACTTGATTTAGAACTTATACCTAACTTTAGTTATTAAAAACTTCTGTGGATATGTTTTTCCTTTCTCATGTGTGTGTGAGTGTGTGTGTGTGCGCGTGTGTGTGTGTGCGCGCGCGTGTATATCCCAAGTCTGGGGAGTCTATTTTTGCCCAGTGGGTGGTGCTGTTGACATAGGTTTACTGCCATCACCTTCAAACTACACTTCTATTTATACTGATTTTTTTTTTTTCTTTTTTCAGCATCACAGGATATTCTTTTCTTTTATTTTAAGTTCCGGGATACAGGTGCAGGACATGCAGGTTTGTTACATAGGTAAATGTGTGCCATGGGGTTTTGTTGCACCCATCAACCCGTCACCTAGGTATTAAGCCCAGCATGCATTAGCTCTTTTCCCTAATGCTCTCCCCTCATCCTCTGTCCTCCCTCAACAGGCCCCAGTGAGTGTTGTTCCCCTCCCTTTGTCCATGTGTTCTCATTGTTCAGCTGCCACTTAAAAGTAAGAACATGTGGTGTTTGGTTTTCTGTTCCCGCGTTATCACAGGATATTCTTATAAAATCTTCCTCACCCCAACACTCAGACAAAAAGTGAATCTAGATTTTAATCTTCTTCTTGGTTAGTCATTCGCTGCTTGGTGGTTTAGAATCACTTTAAATTTTCATTTTAGGACATTCAGTTTTGTTTTCAAAAGCACTGGTTTGTATTCCTTGGTCTGATTCTCATCCTCTCTCCTGCTCCCAGTCCTTCAAGAATGTGCATGAAATGTGTCTTTCGTAAAGTTTTTACATGTTTTCTATGAATGTTGCACATTTCTCTCCATTGTTGTTACCTGGCAATAATGGGATATATAGCCACAGGCACACATAAGAAAAAAGACTCCCTTCTGCAGAATCTATTTGCCAGCTAGGTCTTGATATTTGAAATAAATAAATGTTTTAGAAATGTGAATTCACTTATTGCTGCCACTATCTTCTCATATGCGAATGACTCAAAGTACATTCATCATATTTCCCACAGACAAATATGCCCTCCCAATTTTTCTATTTTTAGTAGTGACTCTAACAGCCTTCTGAATAAAAGGTTTCAGATTCAAATCTTTGGGAATATTTTTATATCATCTCTTTCTTTGTCTTTTGTGTTAAATAAATGATCAAGCCTGCATACTTCTTTCTTCATTCTGCCTTTTCCATCTACCTCTTCTTTCCATTTCTGCTGCTATCCAATTTTTGGAACCAATTACTGCATCTGGATTATACAAATGACTTGTTTTTATTAAAGAAAAAATTTATTATTTTTATCGAAGTAATAAATACAAATGTTTAAAAAGTTAAATAGTATGGAAGTCTTCCTGGGAAAAAGAAAAGTCCTTATTCTCTCAAGTTTTCCACTCCCATTCCATTTCCCATGGTGGGGAACTCTTTAATATTTTTATCATTTTCCATTTTTATTTGTTCTAGGTAGTTCTATCCATACTTATAAATAATATGCATATATCATGATTTCTTCATTCCTTCTTTTCAGGTTTTTCTATTGGATTCCTGCCATGATAGATGGTGGTTAAGCTCATTTACCCCATTTGCTGTTCATTTTCTTTTCTACTGATTGTTCTTAGTTCCTCTTTTCAATACCTGTGTCACTTTAAATAATATATTTGCATTTTTATTTCTTGTTCCAAAACTATAGAAAGGATCTCCTCATTTTGAAAGGTTAGAGCACTAGAGATGTCCTTCATCTCTCCTCTTCCCTTGTCATCTTCTAACACGTCACCTGTAATTTTGCTTTGAAATTGTTAGGGTTGATTCTATTTATATTCTCTGATCCCAATTAAGTCTTGTGTGCTCTGTCAGTATATTGATTCTATAATTGGAAAGAAAAATGTTTAGATAAATTGGCTAATATCTAACCCAGCTGTGCTCTATGATTTCATTCCCCTTGTATACTTGTCCTTCCCACCCTCATGACACCTGCCTTTACTGTTTCTTAAGTGTTTGAAATATCCAAGCATTATGGGATGTTGATGGCACCTTATACATATTTTTCTTCTTGAAAATTTTTTCCTGAAGCCTCCATCCTTTGACTGCATTGATTTCTCTCTAGGCTTGCTGCACAACCATCACCCTGGGGGCCTCTAAATGTCAGCAGGTGAGGGTGGCTGTCTTAGTCCATTTGGGTCATAAACGAATACCTGAAGCTGCGTAATTGATAAGGAAGAGAGGTTTATTTAGCTCAAGATTCTGTGGATTGTACAGGAAGCATGGTGCTAGCATCTGTATTTGGGGAAGGCCTCAGACTGCTTCCACTCATGGCAGAAGTGGGAGGAAAGTTAGCTTGTGCAGAGGTCACATGACGAAAGAGCAGGCAAGAGAGACCGGAGGAGCTGCTAGACTTTTCAAACAACCAGCTCTCATGGGAACTAATAGAACAAGAACTCACCATCCTCCTTTGGTTGGGGGCAAAATAGGAAGAGCTTTAAACTACAGAATGTGGAATTGCGGCTTTACACGGTTGACCATGGGAGCTACTGAAGGTTCCTGGGCAAGCAGAGGCATGACAAAAATGATATCTGGAAAGTAAACTGGCAAATGTTAGGGCAGTGTTTTTCAGACTTTTTTTCATTATTGTCCCCCATCCCAGAACATTCATAGACATTTTTTCCCTAATTGCCACTCCTCATGAAATTTTAAGAGCACAGATAAACTGTATGTCTGCTTTTGGAGAGCGCCTTTCTCTTCATTGGCAGCCTCTTTTCTGTGTATTTCCGGTTAGGGCTTCATCAGTCAGCACTTCTTCAGCTTTCCATTTCTCAAAAATTTGATGACATCTCTCTTGTGCTGATGGCCTTCCTTCCATTCTCTTACAAGTGAGATTTTTACTCCCATTATTCTCATTTAATTGAGTCCACAGCTCAGACTTCCATCTTGAACTGGATGTTCTGAAATGACCTCTTAAGTACCCATGCTGTTTACAGCTTCTTCTGCCATCTGCCAACACTGCCTAATATCTGGTGCCTTTGTCATCCCTAGGTTCCTTTGTATGACCAGTATATCTCGTTTCTTGAAGACTCAGCCTTACTTCTATTAGTAGGCCAAGTCAGCCCGTCATAAAGAAGGTCATGGTTAACCACCTCTGTACCTCCTTCACCAAGTATCACTAGTTGTCCTCCTGGATTGTGGGCCAGGTATGAGTGCCCATCTCTGGGTCCCAGATTAGTCTGCAAATCAGAGCTTCTCTTGTCCCCTATGTCCTGGGTTCCTAGGACTTAATTTCTGCTTTGCTTCTGTTTCTAGCAGCTTTGTCTGTTGTCAACCTCTCCTTTTGCCAGTTAGCAATCTTGTGAATCTGCCACAGCTCCAAGATGATTGTGGCTCTCAGGCCCCAGTCTCCAGCTCAGATTCCCTGTTAGTGGGTGCTGTCTGCCTCCTTGGGACCTCATAGTCTTCTCCTGGAAACCCAGGTGCAAACTGCTGCCTGCATCTACCCTGAGGTGGCCGCCTCTTTAGAACACTTCCTTGTCCCTCTCCTGGTTGACTGCCCTGCTGTAAGCTCAGTCCACCTCCAAACTGTGCTCTGATCTAACATATTTTCTTTCATTAGGCCCTGTCTTCTTTATCCCCTGTGCTCATTTGGGCTTTTCCATGGAATACAAAGATATTTCCTACTCCCATTTGTTGATATATCATCCTCTGCTATGGTCTGAATTTTGTGTCTCTCCAAATTTATGTTAAAATCCTTACCCCCAAAGTGGTGATATTAGGAAGTGGGATCTTGTGGGAGGTGGAGCCTCATGCACGAGAGTAGTACCCTTATTCACAGGCCCCAGGGGGCTTGTTTGTCTGAAGACGTGGTTGGAAAGTACCATTTATGAACCAGGGAAGCGGCCCACACTAGCAACCATATTTGCTGGCACTTTGATCTTGGACATCCCAGTCTCCAGCACTGTAAGAAATAAATTTCGGTGTTTGTAACCTACTTAGTCTATGGTATTCTGTCATAGCAACCCAAATGGACTAAGACATCATCCAATTTTACACATCCTGCATTCTACACATTCTCACATTCTCAGTGGGGGCAATATCACTCATAAGAGGGTGAAAACTGATTATTGGGAGCTGAAAAAATCATAACTCTTTTCATGTTTATATATAAAAAGCACAGATATATACACACAGTCCATAAACAGACATATAGTTTATCTGTGCTATTAACATTTTATAGGGGATGGCAATTAGGGGAAAAATGTCTATGAAGGTTCTGGGGTGGGGGGACAATAATAAAAACAAATCTTTTTTTTTTTTTTTTTTTTTGAGATGGAGTCTCATTCTGTCACCCAGGCTGGAGTGCAGTGGTACAATCTCGGCTCACTGAAACCTCTGCCTCCCGGGTTCAAGTGATTCTCCTGCCTCAGCTTCCCGAGTAGCTGGGATTAGAGGTGCACGCCACCACGCCTGGCTAATTTTTGTATGTTTAATAGAGATGGGGTTTCACCATGTTGGTCAGGCTGGTCTTGAATTCCTGACCTCGTGACCCACCCTCCTCGGCCTCCCAAAGTGCTGGGATTACAGGCATGAGCTACCGCACCTGGCCATGAAAACAAATCTTGACAATACTGTTATCATGTTTGTCAGTTTGCTTTCCAGACACCACTTTCGTCATATCTTCACTAACCCAAACACCTTTGGTAGCTCCCACGGTCAACTGCCTAAGCTCCAATTCCTCATTCTGTAAACAATGTCCCTAACCATCTTTCTAATCCTAGCTCTCACTTCTTTCCTGATATAGATCATCTACTCTAGTTAAGTTGCTATTCATACTCTTAACCACAGTTTCTGCTTTTCTACTTTGCTCTCACCGGTATGTTACCTGAATATCTTCCCCTCATCTTTTTCCCTATGAAAATCCATTCAGTTTTAATGTCCCATCCAAACCTGAATATCATATTTAAAACCTGCTTAATCACTTCAGTCAAGAGATCTCTCATTTTGCTATATTTCAGCAGTATATCTTTTCTATATTCTGCAGTTGACGGAAATTTATTACTATGTACTTTAGCTATACTATTCAGCTCTTTCCTCCAAGAGAATGTAAGTCCCTGAAGAGCATTTCTCTTATTTTATTTATTTATTTTTTTGAGACGGAGTCTCACTCTGTCGCCCAGGCTGGAGTGAAGTGGCGCGATCTTGGCTCACTGCAACCTCTGCCTCCCAGGTTCACGCCATTCTCCTGCCTCAGTCTCCTGAGTAGCTGGGACTATAGGTGCTCCTGACCTCGCCCGGCTAATTTTTTTGTATTTTTAGTAGAGACAGGGTTTCACCATGTTAGCCAGGATGGTCTCAATCTCCTGACCTCGTGATCTGCCCCCCTTGGCCTCCCAGAGTGCTGGGATCACAGGCGTGAGCCACTGCGCCCGACCCCTGAAGGGCATTTCTGAGCCTTATGCTCTTCTCTGCCTAAACAGTCCTTTGTGCAGTTGACACTGATACTTTTTGGTAGTTTATTTAATTATTTCTAATTTTAATTAACACAAAGTTCAAGCATATGTATTGGAGAGAGATGTAATAGGAGGAATTTTGTTGATGAGGTAAAGAAATAGATTCATGTAACTTTAAAAAAATATATTTCTTTATCTTTCTAACTAAGATAAAGGTACATTTATCATCAAACAGAGCACAATGTTTTGCAGACATAAAAAAAACTCCACAGAAGACTGAATTCATGGTATTTTCATTTCTCCTTGTTTAGAAGAAAAAACCTAAGCAAACAATGATTATAACAGCTAGAGCCACGTAGAATTTCAGAGTTCATGAGAACTTCAAGAAATTACAGATAATCACTGCTACTGAGGATCATCTCTTTTTGTGGAGAGAAGCAATCTCTGCTTAAGAGCTTAAAGTAATTTCAGTCTAATGGAGCAGCCTTCCGTGTGGGCCTCCTAAATACCTTGACAGGCTGGGCTGGACTGGATTCCCTACATTAAGTATAAGCTTATGTCAGGAAGACAGAGGGGGAAAAGGGGGAGAAAATGAGATGTTGATTTAGTTTCAATAAACTTTCATATAAATTTATATCTAAAAATTTAGAACAAAATGATTTCCTTTTTTTTTTTGAGACAAGGTCTTACTCTGTCACCCAGGCTGGAGTGCAGGGGCCCAATCGTAGCTCACCACAGCCTTGACCTCCCAGACTCAATGATCCTCTTGCCTCAGCCTCCCAAGTAGCTTGGACTACAGGTGTGTACCATCGCGCTCAGCTGATTTTTGTATTTTTTGTAGAGACGAGGTTTCACCATGCTGCCCAGGCTGGCCTCAAATTCCTGGGCTCAAGTGATCCCCTAGTCTTAACCTCCCAAAATGCTAGGATCACAGGCATGAGCCACCATGGCTGGCCTGAATGAAATGGTTTTTCTTACAGTGTAGTTAAGCTTGTATCATTTCAAAATATTAAATTGTGTTTTTCAGTACATGTTGGGTGGGAATGCCTACCAAAATCTTTTTAGTGTTTAGAGTGTTAAAGGTCTATGTCTACCCTGGGGAAGTGCAGATCACGGTTTCTACTGGAGGATCTGGACAGCGGGATGCATCTGAGTTAGGTGGGTCTTAGGGAAAGGGATGCTGGAATGGGAAACCCCAGGGTTCAGCAGGGGGATGTGGATGGGGTGTTCTGGCAATCATTCTGCTAATATGGGTGCTCTACAGAAATACCTAATATATCTCATTAGGGTACTGATAAAGAGTATGGCTCTCAAGCGAGACCAATTGAGTTAGAATCCCTTCTCCACCAATTACCAGCTCTATGACTGAGCAGGTTACTTGATTTCTCTGACATTTTCCTTATGCATAAAATGAAGGTAATATTGGTGCACTTCACTGAGAATTACATGAGTTAATAATGGTGAAGGCACACCTGGACAGAGGAAATGCTCAAGCATGGACGTTTTTATATTCCCAGCCTCCAATGCCATGGCTGGCATGTAGAAAGCATGTGACAAACATTTGCTGAATAATAAATGTCAGACTGCCTGTGAGATGAATGAAGCAGACCATTCCTGAGTAGTTAATGAATGTTGCTGAGAATATCCTGATTCCAGTGGCTTTTTATTAAAATATTATCTTAAGTAAAATGACTAGTTTTACGTTATCAATGTCTGTTGCTAGATTCTGTTTTTATATATGTGAAAGGATCATTATTATTAATTTCTTGTTTTTTTTTCTCTTGTTGTTGCTGCTGCTGCATCCTCACCAGAAGGAATTAAGATCTCATTTTCTCACTGAAACCCAGAAAGAAAAGGTTGGTGTTGTGTTCCCTTAGGTTTGACCTGTGAGAAGCGTCTCTGGTTCATGAGTTTTGGGTGGTAGGATTGGAAGTAGGATGCGGGGATATGTAATATTACCCCTGAGCAGGAAGTTAGGCTTTGAGTAGAGAAGGTGAGGTAGTGCCCTAAGGCTGGGATGGCAGGGAGAGTACAGAGGAGCCCTTTGTGTGGGATTGGTTTGTATCCCAGTCCCAGTTCCCATGAAGTACCCTGGAAGATGGCAAGGTCTTTGATGCGGTTGCTGATGTTGGGCAGTAGGGACTGAAGAATGGGAGTGTTCTGGAGCTGCCCCTTCAAGTGAATCATCTAAACTTGTATCTTTTTAGAGAGCAAAGATGAACTGATTACCTTAGAAGATTGTGTAAGCTCTAGCGGTTTCTTTTGTGATATCGAGGAAAGGGAAGTGACTCACAAAGCATGATAAAGTTTGGGGAAATATTTTATTAATATGGAAGATGAAGAATTTAGATTCTGCCATAATATGATTTTTAAAAAGAGATAATAGCATGAAATGTTTTCATCTTAGTGTTGTGGGGCAAATTTGAAGCATCTGTAGTATACAGTTTAGCTGATAATTAGCTGAAGTTGAACATAAAAGGAAGATATCTAAAATTAATTTTTGATGATAGACATTGCTCTGTAAATTTGGAGCTTTAAGGTGTATATTCACAGATTATTTTCTCTTTAGGAACTGGATTGCTAAATTTGTGTAGGTTGTTATTGAGGCACAGGCAGCCTAAAACATGCCATAGTGATTTGAAGAGTTTGCTGTAGTGATTTGCTGCATGGTTCACTTAAGAGGCAGCTCTACAACATTCCCCATCCCCTGTTGCTTTCCATCATCCACTGCGTCAAAGGCCTTGCCACATTCCAGGAACCTCATGGGACTTGGAAATGGGGTGCAGGAACAAAATCATTGAGAAGGAATCTCAATTCTTTCCTTCTGTGGCCCCACCTCACTTTCCTCCACTTAAAACATGTAAATACATGGCCTTTATATTTAAAATATTAAACAATTTATTATGACATGGGCTAAATATAAATGACTAATTTTCAATTTCTATGTTTATAAGAGATATAATTTAGAGATGAGAAGATATAGGCCCCATTATACATGTTAAAAAAAAAAAAAAGCGCCTGTAGGCACTCAATGATTGGTTATTGAATGAATGCATCATAGTCCCTAAGTATTTCATATAGCCTCTGTATATAAAACACTTACAGCAAGCAGCATGAGACAGTGTGATGAGCATGGCCTTTGCATCAGAGGAACTCAGATTTAAATTCTGACTCTTCCATCTTGGGCAAATCACTTGTCTTTAATTGGGCAAATCACTTATTTTCAAGATGGTGCTAATGAGAACTACTGCGTAAAATTGTTATGATGATTAAATAGGGCAACATAAGTAACACATCTAACAAAGCACCTAGAATATAGTAATTAGTCAATAAATATTTTGTAATACTTAAGATAAACAGTTCAAGCTGCTGTTAATATCTAAATCCAGAATTCTTAGACACTTAACTTTATAAAATCTATTCCTCACTCATTTCAGTGTATTTCTGGATGGGAGGAATTTTATGTGATTATTTAGGTAATTTCATGTAATCATGTAGGAACTAAGTCTCCTTTCTTTTTATGACTCTGTCCTCTATGTCCTTAGAATTTTCTCCATTTAGCGTATGGAAGGAGAAAGCAGGGTGATGTGTGGGAAGTTTTGTTGGCATGCACCACTTCTCCCCATATTCCGTTAGCTAGAACTCTGTTACAGACACAGCTGTAAGGGAGACTAGTTAATGTAATTTCATCGTGTGCTTAGAAGAGAACATGTGTTTGGTGAGCATCTAGTTAGTATTGGCCACAGTTTTATTGTCCTTCCTCTTCTATTTTTCTCTTTAAAAATCCAGGGATATTTTAATTTATTATTGTTGAATGGTTTTTCTTTTTGAGGGTTCTAATTCATCTAGAATTTCTTACACATAAAAAGTCCTTTTTTGGTACCTGACCAAGTAGTGATCAAAGTTTGTATCAAAACCCTTGAAGGGGATGAGAGAGAGGGACAGGGTAGGGAGGAGAGAGAGGGAACGACATGCAAGCGTATTTAGTGCTCGTGAGGATGAGGTGAAATAGGCACTCTCATTTCTTCGTAATGAAAGAATAAATGAGTCCAATCCTTCTGCAGGGAAATTTGATTTAAAATATTTATACTGCTTGACACAGTAATTAAAGTTTTTGGAAATGACCTAAGGAAATGCTTTGAAATACAGATATAAATCTATGTAAAAAATCTTGACTACATTATTCATAGTAACAAATAATTGAGAACTATCTAAATGAAAACCCTAGGGAAATGGTTAAATAAATTATAGTATGTACACATAATGAAATGTTATACAGCTGTTAGATATAATCCTTAGGAATAGAATTTAACAACACAAAAATGGTTATGCTAAAATGTTACATGATGAAAATAGAATATACAGTTTTAAAGACAGTATAATTCTACCATGGACAGAAAATATTCAAGAAAAATACTGCATGTAACCCATGTCTATATCTAGAGTAGAATGGATAAATTAAATTATTACATATCATTCAATGGAATATTCAGCAATGAAAAAAATAAACTCCAGCTCCACCAAATAATGTGAATACATCTTGCATACACATTGTTGAGTGAAAAAAGAATCAAGATTTATTTAATAAAATTATAATGAAAAGCAAACAAGTAACTAGTAAATCTTTAACAAGTCTAAGAATTCCCATGGGATTTTTGAAAACCTTTAAGGAGAAACATATAAATAAAACATGGAGTTTTCTGCTAGTCAAGCAGGTGTGGGGTCAGAGCATCAGTGTTTGGAGTATTAATGTAAAGGTGACCTCGTTTGTTCATGCAGCCTAGTAAAACTTGGAACACACAGTTCCACAATCTGCTGGTTTATAGTCTTTGGTAACAAGTAGCAGAAATAAACTCAGGTACTTTGTATACAAAATAAATTGATTGTGAGTATATTGGATATATCACTTGGTTTTATTTAACCCCAAAGTAAACAAAAACACAATTACATTACATCTGGCTTAAACAATATGGACCTTCGTTATCTCAAGAACAAGAAGTCCAGAGGTCCCAGAGTTGGCTAATTCAGTAACTCAATCAGTGACTCAGTTACCTTTTGTCTAGCTGTTCTCTCTAACCACAGCATGTTGGCAAGTCTCTTCTTGTGGCTTTAAGACGGCTCTAGGTGTTCCAGGAATCATGTGCAGATATGATGATACCCAGATAATGGGGGAAGAGGGTGATAAAAAGTTTGGTTGATAAAAAGTTGACTTTATCCCAAGCTCTGTAGTGTGCCTGTGCATAAACCAATCAGTGGTAAGGAGAATGAGACTCTCCATACCTGGCTTCGACTTCACTGCCTTGGGTCTGGGAAGGGGCCCAGTGACTCCTAGACAAACTACCAAGGAGGCCTTCTGTTATCAAGGAAGAGGTAGGGAAGAAAATTACTCTTGGATGAACAACCAACACTGATTCATCTCAAAGAAATACGAGAAATAACAACTAAATCTTGAGTATGATGGAAAACAGCAGAGTATATTTTGGGAACTTGGCAGCAGGAATACATGAATTTTTCATCCCTTATGTGTTGCCTTTACTATGACTCCATTCCAACAATTCCCTGTCTCTTTGTCTTTCAGTTCAAAATTTCAAATATTGAGAATGACAGTATTTGAGTGGTCCAGCTTGTGTTAGCTGACCATTCCTGCATCAAGAAGCTATAGCTGTGCAGTGAAGTTACTAAGAACAGTCATGGCTGTTGAATGCCCACCTCCATAGGTAGCCATCCAAGAGGTGTTTAGTATATTCATATTCCTGATTATCTGGTGAAGAGGAAGGTAAGAAGGGAATCCATTTCATGTTTTAATAATCATCCTATTTTTGTTTAGTGTCTTCATTATCCCTGTATTCTGGTAATTTCATCTTTGACACTGTATTTGACACAAAGAAAGTGTCCTTGACACAAAGAAAGAAACTTGTTTAAGGTAGGTAAACTAGTTTAACTATCTTAAAAGAAACTAATAGTAACCATGAGTTCTGACCAATACACATCTTGGGTTTCATCCTGTCAATGCATAAGAAAATAAAGTATGAATAGTTTTGATACCAACCATATGGATGAAAGTCCTAATAAGAAGCACCACCATGCCTGGATAATTTTGGTATTTTTAGTAGATATGGGGTCTCACCACGTTGCCCAGGCTGGTCTCAAACTCCTGGACTTAAGCGATCTACTGGCTTCGGCCTCCCAAAGTGCTGGAATTACAGGCATGAGCCTCTGCGCCCCGCCTAAGAAAGCAGTTTTATCTTTCCACTGCTAACTCTATTAAGGAAATAGCACCATACACTTTAGCCAATGTAAATTTAATTGGGGTTGGGGGAGAGAATAGAAGAGAGAAGAAGAGACAGAGATAGAGAGAAAGAGAGAAATATTGCGGGGAGAAAATTTGGATAGTTCGTGTAACATTGCACTTAAGATTTCTTTACCTGTAGTGAGAGAGGGTGGAGACATCCATTCCTTCTTGCTTCTCATAGCCTGAGCACCCCACCACAAAGTGTTGGATTCTAATGTTTAAGGATAATACACTTTTCATGAAACATGATGTCATGTGAATAAATAGCAATTTGTTGCAAAGCTCAGAAAAACTGGCATCTTGAAAGAGAGAACTTTATCAAATCTTGACATCAAGAACTCTAATAAATACTAAGCTGAATAAAAAAGCATTAGGTAAGAGGTTAGAAAGGCTTTTGGTTGTAAAATTTAACCAAAAAGGTAAATCAATTACAAAGGTTTTTGCTTTCAGATTTTCTGCAGAAGAGAGGTACAAAGGAATTGAAAACCAACTAAGGTGGGCATAAACGTTGAAAAATCTGCTTCAACTTCAAATGTGCAAACTGCTGGAGAAGCTGTAACATTATATTTTGCATGCTTATTCTTTAAAATGTACTTGACATTGCTGTATAGATTATACATTTATCCATAACTTTGTATAATTCAGAGTTATCCACCTAGAGCAAATATATCTTTTATCTTATGCAATCATGATTTAAGAGATTTTCAGTGTGATTCCTATGATTTTCCACAGATGTTGATTCTGCAAAGCCCTCAGATAAATTGCAACTTACCGTGTGTATGTGTAAAGGTAGTTCTCCCCATGACTTCATTATGTAAGAATCAGCTCCTTTCTGACTTTAAAGACAGCAAGAACTTTTGAGCATATAATTTTCAGTTGGTTATAGAAATAATTTTTAAAAATTGTGAAAGTAATAGGATCATATTTTGGAAAATTGAGGATATAGAGAAAGAAAAAGAAAAAAAAACTACTCTAATAATGTTTTGCCATTTTCAAAATAGTTCTTCCTGTTCTTTGTTGGAGCCTCTAAAGGGACTCCATGTACAGAAACACTCCTCCCCACTTGGTTCTGATAAAGTTAATAAGTTAAAACAAAAAATAAGGCAGAAGAGGTCTAAAAGTTATCTTTACTGTTGGGATAAGGGCTCTTGGTCTGCCATATGGGTTTGCTAATATTGAATATTGATTGAACATTGAATATTGCTAATATTGAATGTGCCAGCAATACTAGTGCATGCAGTAAGCCTCTCTTTGAAGGGTCAGACTCCTGGAATATCAGAGGGACATGAGTTCCCTGAAGCCAGGACAATCCTAAGTATGAATTGAGTCAAACACCCTCAGTTATTCTTTCCAAATTTAGCAATCAGTTAACCCAACTGACTATACCTCTCTACGGCCAGTGTGAATAAAGGGAAGAGGGGAGGTTAGGAGGAGAGCTTAGAAAAAAATCCTTTCCATAGAAAATGGAAATGGGAAAAGGTGTTTTATTTTTATGAGTTTTTAAAAAACAAACAGAAGAACATATTTCTACACTCATATAAAGAGAACAAAGCAAGAGTTTCAATGGAGACACGATTGTTGTCATATCAAGATACGTGTGTAAAAAAAGAGTTCACATAGCAGGTTTGGGACTGATAGTCTTAGAAATGCCTGCTTGAAAGATTTGTCTTTGGATGGCATCTGGAAACTCAGGTTTTGAGAGGGTTTTCATCATGACCAGAACTGACAAGAGAAGCTCACTATGCCTAAATTGTTCAAACAATATGAATTATGTGGAACTCCTGCTTTCCTTCTGGGATTTCAGAATTTTGATACATGTTAAGCAGAGAGTGCCAACACAACTAGCCCTCCATAAAAATCTTGAGAAGTGAATCTCTAATGATCTTCCTTTAACTTATTACTGGGATAATAAGTGTGTCCCATAGGAATCCACTGGAAGAGGGTTCTTGAAAGCTTGTGTGTGGCGTCGTCTGGACTTTGCCCTGTAGGACCTTTCCTCTGCTGATTTTGCTTTGGGCCCCTTTGCTGTAACAGTTCCTTGCTGTGACTTTGTACCAGGACCTTTGAGGCCTCCTAGAGTATCACTGAACTGGGAGGTATTCTTGGAGCCCTCCAAAACAACATGGATAGTGTGGTTTCTATTGTTCCTTCAGTTCCCAGTGTTAAATCAAGTTTAGCCTAAAGCTGCCTCCTTACATATGTTAAGTTCGGCCTAAAGGTTTCTCTGTACATTGTGAACTATAACGTAAATGGAACTGTAAACAGACCAGGCTCACCTGGTCAGTGTTGTACCATAGTTGGACCTGCATCAGCTGCAGTTCCTGACTCATCCTCCTTCAGTCTCCCCAACTCCTGGACCAGACATGTATTTCACTTTATGATGAAAAACACTGGTCTTCCCTGCAGGACACACTTATCAGCAAAGTTGGAGACTTGGAAGTGGTGAGAAATAAGGGAAGGTTCCAATCCATCTTTCATGGGTTTCAGCTCAGCCTCAGAGGTATTGGAAGAGGCAATCCACCATGGGCTGTGAGCATGCCTTTGTGTTCTTGTTGAATGTGCCAAGAATTTAAGGCTCCTTTTATTTGGTCATTTCTCGAGGTTGTGTTTATAGCAAGAATGCTGAAAATGACGTATCTCCCACTGTGACAAAGAACAAGCTACTTACTGCTTATTACAGAAGTAATGGATTCTCCAAACTCAGTGTTTCTCAGCTGTGATTCAGATAACGCTGCATGTGCAGTAAGCATCTGAGATTTTCTGTAAAGCCCCTGTGGGACTTGGGGAGCAAGGGGGACTATGACAAGCATGATGTTCATGCCATTTGCTGTATTGTGAGTAACAAAGTACTTTATCTGTGATCCAGGTGTCTTGTGTCTTCTGCCAACATTCATAAAACAGTAGAAGGTGAATCTATCAGTTTGCAAGTAGGGGAATATCCTAGCCTGGCAGCAGCTTCCTGTTTGTCCTTGCTCTTGCCTCTTTGTGTCTATCTTTCTTTCCCAACTGCCCACCCTGTGAACTTAAGGCACTAGATACAGAGGCAACAGAGTCACATAGATTGTTTAACTAGATCCTACAACTGGTTAGGGAAAAATTCCCGTAGTAAATGCATTTTATGTAAATTTCCTAGTGGATTTGCTTCTCTGACCAAACCGTGACTATTATTGTTCCCCTCACAACCAACCTAATCCGTCTTCTGAGATTCCATATTGTTGCAAGTTCTGTATAAACATCATCTTTAATGGCAGAAGAATATTTCATATTGAGTAGATTAGACATACTTTATTTACTTAAACCTTTGACACAAAAATATTTGTTCAGTCTAATTAATCCAAGAGGAAAAGAGATTTGTGAAATAGAATTAAACTTTGAAAATAATCCTCCCTTTATGCAGTACTGATTTAATCCTCCCTTTACACAGTACTGATTAATTACTGATAATCCTCCCTTTATGCATTATAAAGTGTTTCAATAATTTATAATGTACTCTTCTGGTATTTCAAAATTTCACTTACTTAGGTTTGAAGTACTAGCAAAGCAAACTTGGGAGAGAGAAAGAATATTGAGTTAAAATATCCAAGGCCTAGAATCAACATTTTTTTGAAAGAATAAAGGACCCTAAAATGAAGGGGCAATGAAGCCAAGTTCAGTTAAGTCCTTTTATAACATCCATTACCATTTTCATGTGTTTACTTGCTATAAGGGCTTATTTTAAAGTATAGTCAACACAGAAACAACCCAAGTTCTAGATGTGAGGCAAAGTGAAAATGGGCATGGTGACAAATAATATCTGCATTTTTTCCACTTACAGAGCCCAAGGGATTCTGTTCATTAAATGTGAATTTTTTTTTGAAACGGAGTTTCACTCTTGTTGTCTAGGCTGGAGTGTAATGGTGTGATCTCAGCTCACTGCAACCTCCACCTCCCGGGTTCAAGCAATTCTCCTGCCTCAGCCTCCCAAGTAGCTGAGATTATGGATATTTGCCACTACGCCTGGCTAATTTTTGTATTTTTAGTACAGATGGTTTCACCATGTTGGCCAGGCTGGTCTCGAACTCCTGACCTCAGGTGATCTGGCCACCTCGGCCTCCCAAAGTGTTGGGTTTACCGGCATGAACCATTGCACCTGGCCATTAAATGTGATCTTTAAAGTGGGAAAAAATTATTATTGAAGTTTCTTGGCAATGAAAACCGCTATTATTTTGCTCTGCGCGATTCTGCTTTTGTGGAGAGGAAACAAAAGACCTTTTGTAAAATAATTCTTCCGGCACAGTGTCCCAACTATAAAATAATTTAATTGTTTTTCTCAAAATGCTGAACTATAATAACATTTGTTATTATTTTAAGCAGACCTCATATCTGAGAAGAAATTCTTGCTAAATTGGGGGTGAAGAATGTGACTCAATAATTATTTCTGCTAGAAAAGGAACAGAACTGAAAAAATTAGACTGCAGAATGATTTAAAGAAGAGGTTACAACTATCTTATTTACTGTATTATCACTGTATCTCTAGGGACCAACAGTGCCTGGCACAAAGGAGGGGCTTAATAATTATTTCATGAATGAATAAAAGAGAAACTCAGGGAAAGCAGGACCATAATTTATCCACAGAATCTGTTTCAGCATATATTATCCGATTAAGATCCTGAATTTGGAGTTTAATTTCAGCAACGACTCCTCAGTCTTTTAATATATAATTTTCTAATGTTAATGTTTATTACTTTGATTTATCTCATTTTTGGCCAGTGTATATTCAATGAGTATTTTTAACACAGATATTTGTGAAATGTTTTCCGAGTTCATGCATATTTGTGTCTTTGTAGTGTTTTTCTTCATGGAAAACAACTTGGTTGGTTATAAAATTTGTTTTTGTTCAAAAACTGTAGTTTTTTTTTTTAATTTAACATTATAAGACAAAAAAGTGAAGCTAATCTGTAATTTTCCCTTCTCACTCTACCCCATTAGCCTGAAAATTTGATTGTTTTCTTCATTAATGTTAAATAATTACCCATGTGTGTCTAATTATGGATTTATTTTCCCAGAAATGAAGTGAACTGTTTAATCTGTGACCCCAAAGTCTCTTTAAAATTTAGATACTTCTTTAATTACAAGTTCGAATTTTGTCAATTGTTTTGGTCTCTTCCCGAGAGAAAAATAGAATTCTTAGTTTGATTCTCTCTTCTCTGTCCTTATTGGTTTTTATTTCTTTATCATTATTCTCTGTGCTTTAAAATACGTCTCAGTTTTGTCCTCTCCCTCACGTTCTCAGGGTTTTCTAATGTTAATTCAGATCTTTTCTTTTTTCAACATGAATTACAAGTGTTATCGACTATTTGCTTTTTCCGTAATCCTCTTAATTTGCTTCTTTCCTTTCTCGACATTTTATTTCAGGATGTTATTTCCTTAAACCCATTGTACCTCTTTCATGGAGTACATGAAGTCTGACCTCTTAGAAAGGATGCCAAGAAGATTCATCACGTTTCTTTTTCTTATACGGTTACTATTTTCAGAAGACTTCCAAGTCTTATTCCTGCTAACATAGGAGGTGCCCTCAAGGAGAAATTAAGAAAACAAATGGCAGTGCTATAAAAATTATTTCTTGCTGGCACTAATCCTGCTAGCACTAAAACATATTGGATGTTGTTTTGTGGGGGCACCATGTTATTAGTCTGTCTAGATGACATATACATTTAATTATAGCCTAATTCTAAAGATATTTATGGTAGGAAGGAAGGACAGGGCATCTGTGGTGTTTATGTAATTATTTCTATCTATACATTGTTTAGGTCAAGTTCCAGAACTTGGGAAGAGGTTTATCTTTTGGAAAAGCTTATGTGGTCTCCCTGGGTAGGGCAGACCACAGTCATATATCAGGGATAGACAGCTGAGCCCTCTCTGATAGCCAGAAAATTGGTGGGGGTGGGGGAAAACTGGCAGGGGTTGGGAAACTCTGGATGTGTTTGAGACAAAGACAGATTGATGTGGAATTAGGAACTGGGCAAGCAGCAGGAGGCTGGATGTCTCGTTATTTAACTAAGGACGATCGAAGGCTACCAGGTCAAACACTATGAATGTAGTGATTTTTGTTAAAGTTGGATCCAGGTGACTGTCAATCCCCTGTAACTTCTAAGTGTCTTGAGATCTTTATTATTTCTTTTTTTCTTTCTACCATGGTCCTTTTTTTAAAAAAAAAAAAAAAAATTTGTGCTAATTATGGGATACATGAGAAATTTTTCATATGAATGTGATTCACAGTGTTCAAGTTAGGGTATTTAAAGTTTCCATTACCCTAGCACAATACAGTTTTTAAGTATGGTCATCCTACTCTGCTATCAAATATTGAATTTATTCCTTATGTTTTACTGTTTGTTTGTGCCCTTTAACTCACTTCTCTTCATCATCTTCCCTCGCACCCATGATCATTATTTCTTTTGACAAATATACTGTGCCCCTTCTTTATGCAATGCACTTGGCAAGCACAAATTGTTTAAGACACGGTCCCTGCAGTCAAGTGGCTGACAATGTAGATGCATTTTCAGTAAAGCCTTTCGCTCTGAGCCGTCAGTGGTATGTGGTTGAGTACCCCTGCACTAACAGGGCAGTCTGCAGAGCTTGTTGTCCTGGGTTACTCTGTTCCAGCATTCCCAGACTCTCATGGAATAGTGACAAATGATGATACCAATAACTTTTCATTGTCTTCCCGTTTAAAACCACATTTTGAGGGTAGCATGTTTTGAAAAGTAGGAAAATAAAGGAAAGCAAAGCAAAATAAAAACATAAAACTCACTTAACATCATACTGATCAGAACTAACCACTATTAAAAATTTATTGTATGACTTGTTTTTTGAAAAAACCATTTACAGTATTTTTCAGTGTAAATGGTTTTCATAAAATGTTATAGATTCAATCTGCCTCTTGTTTTTCTAAACATATGAGCCCTCAATTCTGAAGTCAATGCTATTATAAATAAGGATAAGACTAAAATTAAGGACACCAACTATTACTGTCGGTGGTACATGCAATCATTTTATGGCTCATGAATTCAAGGAATAGTTAAAAATATTATTACAAGGTTGGCTGAGGTGGGCTAATGCCTATAATCCCAGCACTTTTTGCTTGAGGCCAGAAGTTTGAGACCAGCCTAAGCAACAAAGCAAGACCCCAGTCCGGTCCCCACCGACCAAAAAAAAAAATAAAAATAAAAATAAAAAAGAAATTTCACTTGCATGGGGGCACATGCCTGTAGTGCAACCTATTTAAGAGACTGAGGGCAAGAGGATTGCTTGAGCCCAGGAGCTTGAGGCTGCAGTGAACTATGACATTGCCACTGCACTGCTACCTGGGCAACAGAATGAGACCCTGTCTTTAAAATAAACAAATACAATTATTACATAATTAATACATGTTCATAGTAGAAAAAGAAAATACAATATGAAAGAAGAGAAAAAAAGTAATCAGTAATCCCATAGATAACAGCTATTAACATTTGGTATTATGTCCAAAGAGTATGACCTTTTTGAATTTTTACCTACATGCACGTGCAATTTTTATCAAAATGGAGTCCTGTTTTACAAAATATTTTATCACTTTTCCATTTCACTATTTTATTTCCTTCCATGTCAATAAATATATTTCAACTATACATCACGTTCAACAACTGTATGTTATTTCGTCATCTGGCTATATCATTATTTTACTATGTGGGATGTTTAAATAGTTTGCAATATCTAGTTAAAAATGCTGAAAAGAATATTCTGTACATTTGCTTCTCATCTTTATTTCCTTAGTAATCCAATAGGCTTTTAAAGTGACGGGACATTCTTGTTGGACCCTGGCAGCTGGAAAGGAGAACCCACTGGAAGTAGCAAGATGAACCATCTGTCTTAGAGATACTAAGTTACTAGGGGGCTTCCTAAAAATGGCAAACAAGAGAGAGTAATCAGTGATTGGAACTGGTGCTAGAAGGTACTGGGCTTCATGGTAAGGCTGGCTTGGTACTGAATGCGAGTCCAGCTTGCCCCAAAATGCCAAGGTCTGGGTTGCACCTATGGATGGAAAGGGTAGAGCCTGCAAGTAGGAGCCAAGTGGTTCCAGCAAGGGGGAAAGGAAGTCTTCAGATTAGAGGCAGGGAGTTCAGCCTGAAAACATGATGCACCTACCATTAGTGATGGCACCCGTGATAGCATATGTGCCCTTGGTCTTGTCACCTGGCATTGGATGTGCGCCCTGCCCTCTTAGCAGCACGTGGCTCCTTTTTCATCCAGTGCTTCTCACTGACTGTCAGGGAAAGACATAATTTCACTTTTTCCCCCAGCATAGCAGGGGAAGAGAATGAGAAGAGGGTGGTGGGCATGCTCAGAAAGTACCATACCGCTCTCTCCTTGAAGAGACAGAGTATAATTCCCCTCTCTTTAGCTATGATCTGCACGTAGTTACTTCCTTTCAAATAATACAGTATGGAAAGGAGGAAGAAGCAACTTTGCATTGAAGAAACCTAACAAACACTACCTCAGTCAGGTGATCAAGGTCAACAGCAATAGTGATAAGTCATGTTGATAGTACGTACCCTTGACAGGATGTGAAGAAAATGGGCCGGGCGTGGTGGCTCAAGCCTGTAATCCCAGCACTTCGGGAGGCTGAGGTGGGTGGATCATTTCAGGTCAGGAATTCGAGACCAGCCTGGTCTGGTGAAAGCCCGCCTCTACTAAAAAAAAAAAGTAGCTGGGTGTGGTGGCGGGTGCCTGTAGTCCCAGCTCCTTGGGAGGCTGAGGCAGGAGAATCACTTGAACCCAGGAGGCCGAGGTTGCAGTGAGCCAAGATCCCACCACTGCACTCCAGCCTGGGCGACAGAGCAAGACTCTGTCTCAAACAAAAACAAAAACAAAAACAAAAAAACAAAAAAACTTGTACCACCAACCAACAAAGGGGCACAATGCTAGGTGAATTTTGCCTTTGGTATTTTTGAGGAGGCAACATATGTCATATTTGAATGTTTACGATACCTCCTACCAAGTAACCTGTAGGTTGTCAGTTTTGAATAGAAACAGTCAGAGAAGGCTCTGCAGCAGTGAAAAGCCTAAGGCTCTTCCACTTAGGCTTTAATCAATCAGCAGATTTGATAAACTTGAACATGCTGTGGAAAATAGGGATTCTCTATGGAGTCTTTGGCAAGCACCAAGAAAATAATTACAGAGCAGATATCTAGAGTTTTGAACAAATCCACACATTCTTCTATAGATAGCTATTCTTTTGAGAAATAGCTCCAGGTTTGCTACTGGGCCTCAGTAGAGACTGAATGTCCAGTCATTAGACATCAAACAATCGGGTGACCTAAGGTTCCTCTCATAATCTAGATGTTGTTACCAGTCATAATTTTAGCCACAAGCAATGCAATAGATGATTAAATGGAAATGGAATATAATAAATTGAGCTTGGGCTGGTCTGAAAGGCATAAGAAAGTTGCACGAGTAGATACCCCAGACTCGTTCAAAACTAACTCCTGCTGTGTTGTCTTTTTTCTTCTTCCATACCTGTGGCTTCCTGGAAAATTCTTTGGGAAGTTTTGACCAAGAAGAAACAAACTGTAGGCTTGGTTTATGGATGGTTGTGGAATTGAATATCTGTCACATAAAAGCCTTGTTCAGGAGTGGCTTGAAGGACAGTGATAAAGGAAAATCCTCCAAATGGGCAGAACTTTGAGGTTACATTTGGTTGTTCACTTTGGATAGAGCTGGCCAGAATTACAGATCCTCACTGTTTCTAATCGTTTTGGTTGGATGGTCAGAGACTTGGAAAGAACAGATGATTGATGATAAGGAGGTCTAGGGGAGAGGTTTGTGGTTAGATTCTTTCAGAATAGGTACACAGTATAAAGATACTTGAACCCCATCTGAATTCTAATCAAAGGGCACCAATTGCAGAGGAGGCTCTTAATAGTTGAACAAAATGATACATTCTGTGGGTGCACATCAGCCTCAAACTCAGCCACTCCAGTGTTGCAAACTGAACATATGTACAAAGTGACCACAGTGGCAGGGGTGAAGGCCATTTATGGGCTTGGCAACATGAATTTTACCTCTCAGAGGCTGCTGCTACTGTTGATAAGCTGCCCTGTCAAGAGCAGAGGTCAACACTGAGCCCTTGGCATGGCACCATTCCCAGAGGGAATTAGCCAGCCACCTAGTGCTCACCTTTTACCATCATGGGCAGGGGGATACTTGATTTCACTTGAAGACACATGTATTCTTGCTATGGATTTGACTTTGCAGTTCATAATGTCATGGTCATGATATTCTCTCCAGCATCTGTGTTACTATCAAGGTAATCTGCCTGTTATTCTTCTGATTAAGTAACTAATGTCACAGAAAAACAAGTCTGACAATGGGCTCATGTCCATGAGATTGACCATTACCTTATCACCCAGATCAGTTGTCCTAACACAGTGCTAAAATAGCTTATTGGAGATTCAGTTATGACTTCAGTTGGGAGGTAACAAGCTGAAAAGATTGTGGTTCTGTCATATAGGAGGCGGTATTGTATTGCAACAAAACTTCATTTTTATTTTTATCCCCACAAACAGGCTATGACCCCTTCCCAGGTACACTGGTGTGATAAAACTGGTCCCTGCCCCAAGTTCCATGTCTTGCATCCCGGGACTGTAACCTAGTGACATTCAAACACACCTGTATAACCCCACCACACCTTTTGCTTGTGTACTCCACCCTCCCCCCAGTAAAGTTTCTTGCTGAAGGGTTCTCCCCCTAAACCCTCTCTTGGCTCACCCCTGCTTGGTTGAATGTGCTCCTTGTGTGGTGTGGGGTGTCATACCTCCTGTCTCTAGGACCTATGAGTATAATAAATCATTTAATTTCATAGTTCTCTTTGAGTATAATTTCCCCAGCCATGTTGAAACTATCCTTAAAGACCCTGTAAGGGAGACTCACTCCTCCATTTACAACACAAGGGTGTACTTTGAATCATCAACCAATATATGAGGCTTCCTCTTCCATTGGCTGAGTGTATGGACCAATATGTGAGTGCAACAATCAAAGTGTATATGTGGGAACTGTTCCTCTCACTATTACATTAATAACCCACCCTAATCAGAGCTACTCAGGAGGCTGAGGCAGGAGAATGGCATGAACCCGGGAGGCGAGGCTTGCAGTGAGTCGAGATCGCGCCACTGCACTCCAGCCTGGGCGACAGAGTGAGATTCCGTCTCAAACAAAACGAAACAAAACAAAACAAAACAAAACAAAACAAAAAAAACAAAAAAACCCACCCATAGAATTTTCTCATCCCTTCCCTACAACTTTGAACTCTGCTGAATTGGAGGTATTGGTTCCCAAGAAGGATGCAACAATTGTTCTAATATTGAACTTAAGACTGTCACTTAGCCATTTTGGCTAATATGTCAAGAAGGAGGTTAACTACTATCTGGGGACATTGGTACTGATTTACAATAGGAAATTGGGTGCCTGCCAGACTATGGGGACAATAAGAAATATATTTGGAACTCAGAAAATTCTGTGGAGTTTTTAATACTTTCTTGTTCGAGAGTAAAAGAAAATAGAAAACTACAGTACCTAAAAAAATAGTACAACTGGAGATTTAGAATCTTCAGAAATGAGGGTTTAGTTCACCTGCAAGGTGGAGAATCCTGACTAGCTGAGGCCTGACTGTGGACAAGGGAAACATGAACAGAAGGTAGAAGAACGGAGTTATAAATATCAGCTATGGCCATGTGACCTTACAGAAACGAGGAGTGCAGCAGCTATGTATTCATTTTCTTTCGTGTGTGCGTGTATACATAAACATATACATCTTTTAAATTTTCCTTTTTAAAATAATCTTATGCAAGTTTTGTAAACTTTGCGACATAGTCTAGATAGAAGAACAATTACATGTGACTGTGACTGAATTTTAGGTATAATTAATATAACTCAGAGAGTTATATTATTAGTTGTCCCAATGACAACTGGGACTTTGTAGCCCCATATTTTGGGGAGAGGATGAGAATGCCTTCATTTGTCTAAGGAACAGTTTCATTATGTTCGGTGCAAATATGGAGGTCTTTTTGTTGTTATATGAAATCTCAAATATAGGTAGAAAGATGTGTATGGATATGTGTATGGATACCGAGTAGACAAAGAGGTAGATTGTATCAATTATTAAGCTATTGTGTCTCAGGTCGAAATCCACTTTTTATACTCTGCTTTGTGATATTAGGGCCTGATTCTGCAAATAGGATAGGATTCCTTTGCAATCTGGTTCTCTGTTAGACTCTGACAAATGGGGACATGAGAGAATTGCAAGGCTAGAGAAAAAAGAAGGAAGGAAATCCTTCCTGTTTGCTGACAGAATGGGTTCCAGTCGCATCACAGCGGTCTCATTTCTTCAGTGTGGCAGTAGTACTTTGTTTTTATAGAAGCAATCAATTTTGGAGATTTTCCAATATTTGCAGAGCCAGCCTCATTGTGCCCCTCAGAGACACCAGCAGCCACTAGCGGGAATTCACTTTTTTGTGAAGTCTGAATTCCTGCCCCATGGACTTCCTCCTTCATGCTCAGAGATACCTCCTCCAGCTAAGAAATACACTCTTTTCAGAGGTCTGAGAGTCAGCTCCCTGGGGCCCCTTGTCCGAAGCCTAAGAAGCTTTAATAGTTCCAACCTCATCCTTGTGTTCTTTTAACCCTAGGGATTGTAGCTGCTTCCTGTAGTTGCTAGTTTAATGATACTTTACTGTTCTTTAACTTTTTTTGTTGTTGTTGAAAATTCTTTCACCTAATTTAGTTCTTTATATTAAACTCTCCCTGTTAAAATACCTTATGTGACTTTTATTCTCCTAACAGGTCTCTATCCCATATATATAAAACTGTAGTCACTGATTTTTAACACTGAGTGGATTTAAAAAAAATTCAAAAGTCTTAATTGACCCATCCTTGAGGATTCATATTATTATTCATGAACCATTTGTTTTTGTTTGTATATGCATCTTCCCATTGTCAGTCCCTTGGAGATATGTTCTATCATTATCACCTGGTTTCTAAGGAAAAATTTTAATTGATATAGTTGATCTGAGGTCTTTCTATTCAACCTTTCAGATTTTCCACATGGGATCATTACAAATGAATTGAATTAGAGTTGGGCATATGCTGATTTAGGTCAAGCAAGAATCTAATGCATTGCTGACCTTTATTTTTTATTTTTTAGAACAAATAGAATAAAACAATAGGTAAGTTGCTTTTGAGAAGTCAGGCTAATGGAATACTATTATTTGAAACTCAAGAACAAGATTTTCTTATATGTATTTGCTCACCTTGACACTTGATGATGAATATACAAACCAGGTCTATATGATGGAAGGCAGGGGAGCCTATGACTTAGGCTTACTTTCAATTCGCCTTCTTCCATAGACTATGTTAATAAGACTATTCCAGTCCTTAAATCTCTGATGGGCTGAAGATGCAGACATTCCCATCTTGAGTTTATAGGGAGGACCTTTCAGAGACTTCATCTGTAAGGGCATAGGACAGGCAGTAACTGACACTCTGCAAAGTGTTAGCTAATCAGCAAAGTCAGCCTCCCCAAATCCCTGTTTGAAGAGTTGCTGAACTGTATAGTAGTTCTAAGTTTAACTTTTTGAGAAATGGTAACATTTTTTTCCACAGTGGCTGCACCATTCTACCAGCAATGAACAAACATTCCAGTTTCTCCACATCCTCACCAACTTTGTTTTCTAACTTTTTGAAGAGCCATAACTAATGGGTGTGAATGTATCTTGTTGTGGTTTTGATTTACATTTCCCTAATGACTAATGATATTGAACATCTTTGCATATGCTTATTGCCCATTTGTATATCTTCTTTGGAGAAATATTTTTCAAGCTCTTTGCACATTTTTATACTAGGTAGTTTGCTTTTTTGTTGCTGAGTTGTAAGAATTCTTTATATATTCTTGCTATTAATCCCTTACCGGAGATACGATTTGCAATTATTTTTTTCCATTTTGTGGGTTGTATTTTTATTCTCTTGATGCACAGAAATTTTAAAATTAGTTAAAATTCAATTTGTCTAGTTTTTCTTTTGCTGCTTGCACTTTTGATGTGTACAGGCAGATTTTAAAGCTGGATTGGCTTACTCTTTTTTAATCAATTAACTATTTAAAAAATTTTTAAATATGTAACTTTTATTTTAGGTTCAGGGATACATGTGCAGGTTTGTCATAGAGGTAAATTTGTTTCATGGGAGTTCATTGTACCAATTATTTTGTCACCAAGGTATTAAACCTAGTACCCATTAATTATTTTTCCTGATCCTCTCTCTCCGTTCACCCTCCACTCTCTGATAGGCCTTAGTGTATTTTTCCCCTCTATATGTCCATGTGTTCTCATCATTTAGCTCCCAGTTATAAGTGAAAACATATGGTATTTAGTTTTCTGTTTCTGTGCTAGTTTGCTAAGGATAATGGCCTTCAGCTCCATCTGTGTTCCTGCAAAAGAAATAATTTTATTCTTTTGTGGCTGCATAGTATTCCATGTTGTATATATACCACATTTTCTTTATTTAGTCTACCACTGATGGACATTTAGGTTGATTGTATGTCTTTGCTATTGTGAATAGTGCTGTAATGAACACACGCATGCATGTGGTTTTATGATAGAACGATTTATGTTCCTTGAGATATATACCTACCTAGTAATGGGATTGCTGGATTGAATGGTATTTCTGTTTTTAGATCTTTGAGGAATCACCAAACTGTCTTCCACAATGGTTGAACTAACACTCCCACCAACAGTGTATAAGTTCTCCACAACCTCACCAACATCTGTTATTTTTTTACCTTTTAATAATAGCCACTCTGACTGGTGTGAGATGGTATCTCATTGTGGTTTTGATATGCATTTCTCTAATAATCACTGATGTTGGGTTTTCTTTTCATATGATTGTTGGTTACATGTATGCCTTCTTTTGAAAAGTGTCTGTTCATATTCTCTACTCACTTTTTAATGAGGTTGTTTGTTTTCTTCTCATAAATTTGTTTAAGTTTCTTTTAGATGCTGGATATTAGACCATATGTCTGATGCAGAGTTTGCAAAAATTTTCTCCTGTTTTGTGCATTGCCCATTCACTCTGTTGATAGTTTCTTTTGCTGTGAAGAAGCTCTTTAGTTTAATTAGATCCCATTTGTCAATTTTTTCTTTTGTTGTAACTGCTTTTGGTGTCCTTGTCATGAAATCTTTGCCCTGTTCCTATGTCCAGGATGGAATTGCCTAGATTGTCCTCCAGGGTTTTTCTAGTTTTGGGTTTCACATTTAAGTCTTTAATTTTTGTATATGGTATAAAGAATGGATTTATTTTCAATCTTCTGCATATGGCCAGCCAGTTATCCCAGCATCATTTATTGAATATGGAGTCATTTCCCCATTGCTTGTTTTTGTCAGTTTTGCCAAAGATCATATAGTTGTAGGTATGCGACCTTATTTCTGGATTCTCTATTCTGCTCTGTTGGCCTATGTGTCTGTTTTTGTACCAGTGCCATGCTATTTTGGTTACTGTAGCCCTGTAGTATAGTTTGAAGTTAAGTAACAAGATGCCTCCAGCTTTATTCCTTTTGCTTAGGATTGCCTTGGCTATTCAGGCTCTTTTTTGGTTCCATATGAATTTTAAAATAGTTTTTTTCTAGTTCTGTGAAGAATGTAACTGGTATTTTTTTTTCCAGGCTTAATTCACTTTATTTTTCTTGTATAAAAGCCCTATGTTGTAGCCACAGCTGGAGCCTGGGTCCGCTGCACGGAGACTCTGGTGTGAGTCTTGACAAGGTGGTCAGTGAATTCCTGATAGGGAGACTTGGTAAACACAGTCTCCTTCCAGAGGTCAGGGGTCAGGTAGCTGTAGGTCTTAGAGATGGCATCAAAGGTGGCCTTGGTGAAGTTGCCCAGGGTGGCAGTGCAGCCCCGGACTGAGGTGTAGCAGTCATCGATACCAGCCATCATGAGCAGCTTCTTGGGCACAGGCGCTGAGACGATGCCAGTGCCCCTGGGTGCAGGGATGAGGCGCACCAGCACAGAGCCCAGCGGCCTGTCACCTTGCACGGGACGGTGTGGGACTTGCCGATCTTGTTCCCCCAGTAACCTCTGCGCAGCAGGACAATGGAGAGTTTGGCCAGGATGATGGCCCCACGGATGGCGGTGGCCACCTCCCTGGAGCACTTAACACCCAGGCTGACGTGGCCATTGTAGTCCCCGATAGCAACAAACGCCTTGAACCTGCTGCGCTGGCCAGCACTGGTCTGCTTCTGCACCCGCATAATCTTCAAAATCTCGTCTTTAAGAGAGGCACCCAAGAAAAAGTCAATGATCGCAGATTCCTTAATGGGCAGGGAGAAGAGGTAGATCTCCTCCAGGGACTTGATATTTATGTCCTTGACCAAGCGGCCCAGCCTGGTGACGGGCATCCACTCCTTATCCTCGGCCTTGCCTCCGCGAGCTCTGCGGCCTCGGCCCCTGCCCCGTCCACAGCCACCATCCTGGCCCCGGATGCCACTGCCGAAACCTCCGCGGAAGCCACCGCGGTTCCCCATCCCAGGGCCACCAGGGCCCTCCAGGCACCCCCGCTGCACCGGCGTCATCCGCCATTTGGTGTTTTCTCGGAGAAGAAGAGCATAACTAGTAGTTTAATAGGAATAGTATTGAATCTATAAATTGCTTGGGCACTATGGTCATTTTAATGATATTGATTCTTCTGTCCATCAATATGGAACATTTTTGCATTTGTTCATGTCATCTCTGATTTCTTTGAGTAGTGTTTTGTAGTTCTCTTTGTAGAGATCTTTCACCTCCCTGGTTAGCTGTATTCCTAGGTAAAATACCTGGAAATTTTTCTGTGGCAATTGTAAATGGCGATTGCATTCCTGATTTGGCTCTTACTTTGTTGTTGGTGTGTAGTGGGTTGGCTCATTCTAAAAGTCAGCTCGTCACTCAAATCTTATCTTCAACTATAGAAGTGGGTTTGCATATATTAATTATTTTTAATTAAAACATTGTAGTAAAATTTATTAACATAATTAGCTTGGCTTAATTCAGAGGAAAAGCTCCATGTGCACAGGTGTTTTTTTTTTTCAACTATCTACTCCGTGTTTCTAGCTGTGCCCATCATAATATCATGCAAGAGCCTATCAGAATCTAACAGAATACTCTTACCTAACTCCATTAGGTAGGAGTTAGCCCTCTTAGGCAACTGGGAACTGCAATATCTGTTCTAACTGCAAATGGCTGTTAATAGAGGAGAACTCAAAAACCAGTGGCTTATTGAACCACATAGAGGGCAAAACAAGCATCACTGTCACCACCACCACCACCGCCACCACCACAACAACAATAAAAACAAACAGTGGTTTAAATAAGATAGCTTATTTTCCTTTCACATACCGTGAAGACTGATAGTAGCCAACCTTGGGCTGTTTCTTTTCTATGATCCCATCAGCAACCCAGACTCCTACCTTCCTATTCCTCTATTATTTAATTGTGGCTTCATCTACAAGATCATTCTGTGATCACAAAGGGTTTCTATCTACCATATTTGCATTCTGGAAGGATGCAGTAGGAAAAGAAAAATGATATGCCTTGCAGATGAGTCACTCCTGTTTAAAGAGTTTCCCAGAAGCTCTGCCCAGTGTGTTAGGTTCATATACCATAGACCACATAAGCAAGGGCATCTGGGAGATGGTTAGTAATTATTTTTTAGCTGAGCTTATTGCTGCTGCTATGGACATTTTCAGGTGCTTTGTGTAAAATTTGGACTTCCCAAATTGTTACTCTTAGATTGATAATACCATTTTTTTTTTGTACGAAAGGATATGTATTCAACAGTTTTATGGTACCCTCTCACTACAGGCAGTTGTTTCTCACATCCATTCCGAAATACCATGCCTGCAAATGTGAGTACAGTGTGTTTTCTGCTACCCAACCCCCACAATACAGAGGGTTCTGTTGTAGAAAGGAAGAATAGGTATTGTGTAGACAGCAGCCTTTTCCATACCTCCTGTATGGAAAATAATATCCCAAGACCCTTGGCTGCCTTGATTACATTTTCTCTAGCTATATTACAAAAGCATTACTTGCCTTGTCTCTTTTTATCATCAAATTGCCTCTTTTTCTAATCAATTTCTACATTTTGTACTATAGTACACAGTGCATAAATTGTCCTTAAATCAATTTTCTTTCTTTATTTTCCCAACTGAAATGATATGTAGGCCACTCAGTTACGCTTTCCTTCTCTGTAATCATTCTTAAACCAATCTTGAATCCTTTAGGTGGATAACTAAAGGCAGGTTGATGGAGTTGTCATAGCATTAGTGAAATATACTTAAAAGGTAGGTTAACAAGAACTTCAAGTCAGTGTTAAAAAAAATAGATATTCTGATTTTTAAATATCCATTAAAGTTTAGAAAGAAGAAATTTAGGCCAGGTGCGGTGGCTCGCGTCTGTAATCCCAGCACTTTAAGAGGCTGAGGCAGGCGGATCACAAGGTCAGGAGATCGAGACCATCCTGGCTAACACGGTGAAACCCCGTCTCTACTAAAAATACAAAAACTTAGCCAGGCGTGCTGGCATGTGCCTGTAGTCCCAGCTACTCAGGAGGGTGATGCAGGAGAATCGCTTAAACCCAGGAGGCGGAGGTTGCAGTGAGCCTAGATCGCGCCACTGCACTCCAGCCTGGGCAACAGTGAGGCTTCGTCTTAAAAAAAAAAAAGGAAGGAAAGAAGAAATTTATTTTTTATCCTTTTAAATTTTGCAGAAATCTAAATAATGGTTTAAAAAAGCCCTGGTGTTCCACTTTCTCACGACTCTCTTCAGTTCACCATACCTACTAGTTTGTATTAATAGGCTCAGGTCAGTTCTAATTCAAAAAGTCCGGGTCCTGAGCAGGAATTACACAGGGACCCCACTCAGAAGGTCTTGGTCTTTGTATAAAACTCCACTTTTTATATAATACCCTGTAGCTGTTCCCATACGTCTTGAACAAATACTTTGTTTTCCAGACTCCTAGCATGAGGACTTGGGCAATTATTTCACTGCTTTCTATCCTGTTTTTTGTTGTCTGACCTGAACTTCTGTCTTTGTTTCCGTGAAATCATTGTACCCAGTTCTTACTCTCTGAGTTTGCTGATTTTTTTCTGAATTTTATCTGTGGTGAAATTACCTTTTGATTGTTGTGTGCATTATGTGCATTTGGTTTTGTGGTATGTTTTAAATATTGTGCATTTATATTAAGAGCTTCTTTCTCCAGCCCATTTCTAAGTGGGAGCCCTGAGTGAACCTGCCACAGGAATTTTATGATTGTTTATAGTTTTTTTTTTTTTGAAATGGAGTCTCGCCCTGTCACTCAGGCTGGAATGCAGTGGCGCGATCTCGGCTCACCGCAACCTCCGCCTCCAGGTTTTCAAATGATTCTCCTGCCTCAGCCTCCCCAGTAGCTGCGATTACAGGCACATGCCACCACACCCGACTAATTTTTATATCTTTAGTAGAGACGGGGTTTCCCCACGCTGGTCAGGCTGGTCTTGAACTCCTGACCTTGTGATTCACCCACCTCAGCCTCCCAAAGTGCTGGTATTACAGGCGTGAGCCACCGTGCCCGGCTGTTTGTAGTTGTTTTTAATATGGGCTAGCTGTTGTTAACTATTATTTATTTTGTTTTCAACTTCATGAGGTTAACTTGGTGTGGAACTGAGAAGGAAAGTTAAAGTAAAATTGCACTAGATTTGTGTAGGCTTTCTAATTTCTGGGCTCTTTTCAGATATTTCTGGATCTTTGCTTTTTCTTTCTGGAGGTTTTATCTCTCTTTTCTGGCATGTTTTAATTATCCCAGTACATAACCATGACAGTGGTAGGATCTTTTGTAAGAATGTATTCATCCTTGTCTTCTGTTTTTCTTCTGTTTTTTGTCTATCTTCTTTGCCCCCAGAGGACTTCTTCTATGGTTCTCACTGGGCCCAGACTTGTAATGGTAAGCTTGTTCTCATCTGGGTTTACATTTTCTCATGAAATCCTTCATGAGTGATCAGTCCACCCCTGCAGTAGGTCACTCTGAGCGTCCCCAGGGGCAGTGGATCTGCTTCAGTGTTTGCTTTCCATGTAGCACTGTGGATCTCAACTGGAGGCTATTGTGCCCCCACTCAAGGGGACATTTGGCAATGTCTGGAAACATTTTTGGCTCTCACAGTAGAGGGGGCTGCCTGCTGGTATCTAGTAGGCAGAGACCAAAGATGCTGCTAAACATCCCACAATGCCCGGGCCAGCCCCACGCAATAATAATTTGGCTCAAAATCTTGGTATACATGAGGCTGAGGAAACTTGACTTAGCAGATGACTCAGGGATATATTGAGGCTCCCCCAGTTTCTGCTCCCAGTGCCTTGGTGGTAGGAGAGCCCTCTTTAGAGGAATACTCCTGTTTTACCACTGGTCACTGCTGCCGAGAGGACTCACAGTTCTGAATTTCCCTGTGGCTTTCTGAGTCTTCAGAAATGGGAAGAAGGTGTTCCTGGACCTTTTAATTTGTGGCATAGCCCACGTTCACGTTTTTCAAACATCACAGTGTGACTGCTGGAGACCAGTGGACAAAATGGTAACAGAACTCTGTAGTTTTTCGTTTGTGTTTGTTTGAAAGGTCAAACTTAGTGAGATATATTTTAGATGTAGTAGAATCCTTTTCAGGTGTATAGTTTTATGAATTTTGACAGATGCATGGTAGCTATATAACCACTAGCACAATAAGGCTGCAGAACACCTCCATCACCTCAAAGCATTCTCCTAGGCCTCATTTACAGTCGATCTCCTCTTCCTGTCCCCAGCCACAACCATTAGTCTCATTTCTGTTCCCACAGTTTTGCTGATTCTGGAATGGAAACTTTTGGTTTTTGCTTCTTCCACTTAAAGTAAGGCTTAGGAGATTTATACATGCTGCTGTATCAATTGTTTATTCCTTTTCATTGCTCTGTAAGATTCCACTTTATGGAGGTACCATAATCTGTTTATCTATTCACCAGAAAATGGACACTTTTTTTGCAGTTTTAAAACATCTTTTTGCAGTTTTAAAAAAATGTTTAAATAGGTTTCTATTTCCCTGTAAATAACTTTTGGGTATTTTGGGTTCACATGTTTAACTTTGAGCTTACGTTTAACTTTATGCAAAACTGACATACTTGTTTTCGGTGTGGCTGCACAGCTTTGTATTGCCATCAGTTATGCATGGGTTTCAGTTGTTCCTCATTCTACTCAGCACTTGGTATTGCGAGCTTTTATTATTTTTTTGAAAAGCTATTCTAATAGGTGTGTAGTAGTATCCATAATAGGTGTGTAGTGGTTTTCATTTGCACTTCTAGTAATAACAGCGCTGATCATCTTTTCATATTCTTATGTGCCACAGTATAGCCTTTTTGGTTGAAATGTTTGTTTAGCTCTTTTGCCTATTCTTTTGCCTATTTGTTTTCTTGCTGCTGAGATTTGAGAGTGCTTTATATATTCTGGATACCAATTATTTATCAGATATGTGTTTTTCAAATATTTTCTTCTAGTCTGGGATTTATATTTTCTCTTTTTCTTTCATGGCTCATATCCTTTTTCCTAAGAAGGCAGAGAACTCGGCATAGCCCAAGGTCACAAATAATTTCTCTTATGTTTTCTTTCAGAAGTTTTAAAGTTTTAGACTTTGTATTGAGGTCTATGATCCATTTTAATCTAATTTTATATATCATGCTACTATGTATAAAATATAGTTGTCCAATTTTACTCCCAACTTTAGAATCACGTTATGTACAACCCTTGGACTCCTCTGCTGTGGGATTCTTCTCGACAAATCCCCTTCTTCATTCCTGCAGGCAGGCAATGGGCTCTGCAGGGGATCTCACTGGAGAGGGTTTTCATAATATTTGCCTTTTGTCTTATCTTTCATCAGTGGGGAAGATGGCAGAGAAAGGCATACAAGCATCTGGAATTTTGAGAGGTTAATTACCTCAGTAATGAGGCTTATAGACTTAAAAGTCATGATCGCCAAATAGACATACTGGACATCAGCTTTCCTCTGCCTCCCTCAACACTAAATGAAATTGCCAAATCTTGGGAAAGTCTCCCCTCCCATGGAAACATGTGAGTCTAGAATAGGAAAAGAGAGTTAGTAATCTGAGTCCAGGAAGTCTTTAGAAGCCACTGGGCTCAAGTACTACTGTAGATGCTGCTCTGAAAATCGAGTGCAAGTTAGAGATACTTGGACCATGTGGCTCAGAGTATCTGATATCAGGGACCTTAGAGTCCTAAGGTATTTGAGCAGATGTCTAGGAGAGGCCAGAAGAAGCCATTGTGAGAAACTCAGTCAAAAGGGGATTGTTGAGGGGTAGCATCTGGTAGTGAAAACCTAGGCAAAGGACAGTGGAGAAAGACTGATGGTGTTGATTTTGTCTCCTAATCCCAGGGATGTGGAAATATCAGACAAAACAGTGGAGAATTTTGCACTAGTGAACAAGAAGGCAATGTGCTGGACATTTATGCATCATTTTCACTTACCCATAACTCATTTGTGCTCATAAAAACGGTGTGGATATTATTCCCAGTTTGTAGATGAGGAAAAAATATAGCTATGGAAAACTAAGTGGTTTGCTCCCAAGGTCACATAGCGAGTAATAGTAGAGTTAGGCTACACCTTCAGTGTTGGCTTCATCTTTGTTATTTCTTTTGATGAACAAAAACCAGAGTGGAAGCAGTGTGTCTATATGTGTCTACAGTATATCTATTTCTCCATATATATTATGGAGAAAATGTACTATGTAGAGTATTACATGTATAGTTAAACATATTTATAAAGAACATTGATCCTGGAGGCCAGAATAGGACTGTGTCTAATGGGTTAAAGTAGCCCCAGCTCCAAGGTTGAGGGCTCCTTGGGTCAAGAGCCAAATGTTTAATTAAGCCATCCCCTCCTGCAATATTATTCAGGGTCCTTGGGTGGACTGTGTTATGTTGTGTAAGCACTTGGAGCTATTTCCTTCTATAGTAGTTGGTGCTCTTTTCTCTCCTTTCTAATAGTTGCTTTGAATCCTTAAGACAATCACAGTGTCTTGTCCTAGGCCTGGGTATATCTTACCAGTAGATTTGCCAAGTATTCATCTTGCTTCTCTTAAAGATTTGAGTGATACCTCAGGACGCTGAATGTCTACCTCTAGTGCTGAGTTGATTTCACTCAATCCTATTGCCACTTGGGTTGTCATAATTCTTTCAAAAATATAGCTGTCAAGAAATTTTTTCTTGATGTTTCTCTCTCTATGCAAAAGACACTGTAAGTCAAATATAAATAATGTAATCAGAAAGTGCAAGCAAGACCTCATGCCTCATTGCCACTGTTTACATGTATCTTAAGATGTGTTCCCTTATGTTATGCTGTGCTGCAGATTTTTTTTTTTCAGCCTGACCAGATTGTCCCTTCCTTGTGGCTTATGTATTGAAACACACATTCAACTCTTTGTTCCCCAAGAGCTTCCTGTTACTCCTTCTTGTGGGTGGGTACCTTGGATGGTTGCCGGTGCTGGTGGTTGAACTGCTCAGATATGTGGCCTGGAGAGAGATGAATTCAATTCACTTCAATTGCCTCACTGGAACCATAACCTGGGTAAAAGGCACAATTTCTAAGGGGGACTCCTTTTAAAAATTTCCTATTTTTCTTAAGGCCCCTGAAAGTGAATGATTTATGCACTAAGGAGAGGCACAGTGGGATCTAGGGCAATGGTATTGGAACTAGGCTGTCAGGAGTTTCTTGGTAGGCAAGTCTGTGCTCAGCACATTTACTACCCCAGGCCTGACCTTTGGGGAAGCAGAGCTTTACGATGATAATGCTGCAACAGTTCTACCTCCTTCCTAGATTGCTCCAGCTCGTGTGCATGTGAATGAGAACTCTTTGAAAGAGTTCAGCATAGGAGTTTCTTTAATCTCATGGGAGGAAGTGGCTGGAGCTTCCCTATGAAGATGGACTCTGGAGTCTCTAGTCACTTGTCCAAGTCCTCTCTCAGCCATTAGAGAATGGGTGTCCAATCCTTTGTCCTCTCTGAGCCGCACTGGAAGAAGAATTGTTTTGGGCCACACATAAAATATACTAAAATTAACAATGGCAGATAAGCTAAAAAAAAATTGCAAAAAGCCCTCATGTTTTAGAAAATTTAAGAATTTGTATTGGGCTGCATTCAAAGCTGTCCTGGGCTGCATGTGGCCCACGGGCTGTGGGTTGGACAAGTTTGCATTAGAGGGTTCATATGTGTCCTGATCACTTGAACTATGGGCTGAGGTCTCTGTTCTTTGAAAACTAGCTCATGATCTACCATTGTTTAGCATTTGGCACCTCTTTCTCTCTGCACCAAATCTTTTGTCTTAGCAAAGCAGCCTAACACATTGGTGATTCTGCAACATTCCTGCACAAGAAGTGAAGTAAGTTATAGAATGTTGATAAACTAGTAGATAAAAGTCACTGAAATGATTTTATAGTTATTCTGAAAGTATCATTATTTGTTGGATAAGAATATAATATTCAGACCAGTGTGCAAAAAAGAACAGCGTATCTTGATAACTAGTGCTTTTACCTATTAATAAGAACCTAATTATTACCACATACATTTTATAATTCTGTGACAGTTTGAGGATACTGTAATCATGTTTAGAAATGCTACCAAGTCTTAGAAGTCTCCAAAATATTGCTGTTTGTGGAAATTGTAAAACTTGAAAATGATTGCCAGAATATCTCAAAATGTTAATAGAATTTTCAGAGCAGAGCTGCCTCATTGATTTTTGCAACCTCTTTTACTGTCTTTGTGATCACCTAAATTGTTACATTTGGAACTATTTCTCAGCTTATCTGCTTGTATGCCTTCTTTATTCCCTTTAAGTTCTTCCAACAATCATTTTCTACTTGAATGAAATGATCCTTTACTTTCCTGAATAAACATGTAATACATCTAGTTAAAAAGAAATTCACACACACAAACAAAACCTTAGAAAAATAAAAACACTCTTCATATGGTTGGAAGTTTAATCCAAGTCCTATCCCAATATGTATATCAAAACTTCTTCACTCTCACATTGGAGAAATGAATTAGGACCTTAAACTCCACACTTTAATGACAGTTCAAACAAAAAAATCTAAATGTTAACACATTGTGCAACTATCTGGTAAGACAGGGTTGACATTCAAAATAGTGATCGGCTATTAACAATAGTGGACAGAATGATAGGATGGATGGATGAGCATTGGCTACACATCAGACCTGCATTAAAAAATATCTAATTCCTTACCTTGGAAAGGGACAAATTTCAGGCATTTATTTACAAGGTATGATGAAACTCTACTATGCCTTAGAGATGTAGCTAGGACTTCCAAAACCCAAATATATGAGTTAGTGTCATAGTTAATTTTATGTGTCAACTTGGCTAGGGTATGAGCAAGCTGACTTTGCCCAGTTGTTTGGTCAAACACCAGTCTAGATGTCACTGTGAAAGTACTTGTCTTAGATGTGGTTAACACTTAAATCAGTAGACATTGAGTAAAACAGATTATCCTCTGTATTAGTCTATTTTCATGTTGCTGATAAAGACACACCCAAGACTGGGCAATTTACAAAACAAAGAGGTGTAACTGGCTTACAGTTCCATTTGGCTGGGGAAGCCTCACAATCATGACAGAGGAGCAAGTCATATCTGACATGGATGGCAGCAAGCAAAAAGACGGCTTGTGCAGGAAAACTACTTATAACGACCATCAGCTCTCGTGAGACTTATTTACTATCACGAGAACAGCAAGGGAAAGACCTGCCCCCATGATGCAATTACTTCCGACTGGGTCCCTCCCACAACATATGGGAATTCAAGATAAGATTTTGGTGGGGACACAGCCAAACCATATCATCCTCTATATTGTAGGCGGGCCTTATCCAATTAGTTGAAGGCCTTACTAGAACAAATATTGGGGTTTTCTGAAGTAGAAGAAATTCTCCCCAAGACTGAAACATGGAAATCCTGTCTGGGTTTCTAGCCAGTGCCTGCAGAATTTAGACTCAAGTGAGCAACATCAACTCTTACTAAGCCTCTAGTCTGCTGATCTGCTCTACAGACTTTGCACTTGGAACCCCTATAATCATGTGAGCCCATTCCTTAAAATAAGTCTCCCTCCATACCCACCCCCCACACAAACACACACATAGTCCTATTGGTCTCTTTCTCTGAAGAACACTAACACAGTTAGAGACCAAGATTAGTGGTAACCTGCCTTAAAAAAATGCCCCAGAAAGGTTGAACTTGGGCAAATGGGCACTGGTGATCCTCAGCCCTCAGTTGAAGACTGGATTCTTCTAGAACTTGACTACATAGTCTTCTCTTTCTAGTTGAAGACTGGATTCTTCTAAAAATTGACTGCATAGACTTCTCTTTCTATCTCTGCATTCAAATTTGGATTTCCTAAGTACTGTGTTCAGGAAACGCTATCATTCCTTACAAGCACCATCAGCATAATAATTTACCTGAATGACCCTATGTGGTTGTGATTCTGTATTTTCAGAGGCTTTCAGAAGGATGTTTTCTTGCAGTTTTTCTGCTTTCATGCCTACTGTCTTAGTCCAATCTGGATGCTATGACAAAAATACCACAGACTTCGTAGCTTAAACACAGAAATTTATTTTTCATAGTTCTGGAGTCTGGGAAGTCCAGGATCAAGGTGCTGGCGCTTCTATTGTCATGAGGGCCTGCTTGCATCCTGAACAGATAGCAGTCTTCTTGTTGTACCGTCACATGGCAGAAAGCAGAGAGAAAGGAAGCAAACTCTCTCCTGTCTCTTCTTACAAGGGCACACCTTCATGATCTACACACCTCCTAAAAGCCCAATCTCCTGTTATCATCACATTGGAGGTTAAGATTTCAACATATATGTTTTAGGGGGGCACAACATTCAGTCCATAGCATTCCACAATTCTTAACCCCAGGAAGCAAGCCTCCAAAGAACGGATAGACAATGATGAATATCTGAGGATGAATATCATGCTCTTGTATTTTATGTTCAAGGATAAGAGACAAACTTTCTGCAATTTTTTGCCAATTTGTTAAGACACTTAGCTGTTTAGTTCCGATTATCTTAAATTTATGACTTCTATAAACCTAGATGCTAGATCACTTCATTCTATTTTAAGCATAACACATTATTAAAATGATTTATTCCTTAATCTCTTTTCTTGATTAGCCTGTAAGCTTCTTGGAGTCAGGGACAATGACTTACTCATGTTTGAATTTGTAGTACCTAACATAGTGCCTGTTAATAACACATGTTTAATAAAAATTTGAATAAATGATTATCACCAAGGTTGAACATTTTATAATATATTTTACTGCTGAGAAGAAACAATATGTAAAATTCTGAATAAATGAGTAACATTATTTATCCCAAATCAGTTTCTTTCTTTACGTGTATTCAGCAAAACTCTATTCAAACAGCAGAAAACAAAAGATCCCAAGGGCTTTAATTTATATCCTTCTTTACTGAGCTCTATGTATGTGGTTTCTATATTATTTAATATCTTTATTTTATGAATAATCCAATGAATTAAATGACAGTTAAGGGAATTTTAGCATGTGCTAGAAGTCCAACTGAAATTTGATAATACTTAATGCAGTGAAATTTACTTATAAGGTACAATTTAACAGTACTATTTAAATTGTGCATCCTTCACTATAAACCAAACCAGTTAATTGAATATACCCCCAAACTATATATATATATATATATATATTTACTGCACATGGCTTTTTATCAATGAGGATCCTAGGGAAAAAATGGGGCTATTAACTTGAATTCAGATTACAAATAATAAAGTAAAGACAAGGCACTGTGAGGGCAGACACATTGCTATGGTGTTCAATTATCCTACCGGAAAAATGGGAACTTGAAGGGAAAAATTTGTGCTGAATGAAGCCATTTCTTCTAATTACTTTTTTGTAGTTGAGTGAGTGAAGTTGGGGGATAGGCAACCATCAGGCACACAGCTAAGAATCTGAAGTAGTCACAGCTACATTTTACATCCTGTTCAATTGAGAACTTCTCGCATAGCTTGTTACACATCCATCAGTCCAGATATAATTAGAGGCAGAAAGTATTTTACAGTCTGGAGGAAAGTTATTGATTGTTAACAAACAATAACAAGAGAAGGTAAATATTAAGCCAGCCAGGACAAGAAAGTTGTGGAATACAGGAAACAGAGTCGGAAACCAACTCTAAGATGGGAAATAAAATATTGAATATGCTATATTATGGGAACATGGAGAACTATGGTCTAAAAGCCAATGTCATGCTTGTAGCCAATTAGCTATATGCTTCAGCACTGTGGACCGGCAGGACTCTGCAGGTCTTTGGACATGCCAGATCCCATTAGAACCTCTGAGATGTCCCTGATGATTCTGGTGTCATGCTAGGGTGCATGGGGACATGTTTTTCTTATGCTCTCTGTAATCCCCATGGAGATCTTAGCTATGTGTCCGCAATATTGAATACCAGACTGAATCCAAGGAAAGTTCTTACAGAAAATAGTGTCATCAAAATTGACAAGAAAAAAGACAAAAAGAGCTTGAGTTAAACAGTAAGTGTTAAGTAAATTGACATTATAATCAAAGTACCTCAAGCCAAGATATTTCTACAGATGAGTTCTCATTTTTCAAAGAAGAAAAAATTCCTTTCTTATTTGAATTACTCTGAAAAAAATAAACATGAGTAATCTGATCACCTTGCTTTATGAGGCTAGTTAAATTATGACTCTAAAACCAGGTAAGAGTAATGCAAGGAAATCATTGCTTAATTTTCCTTATGGCAATAGAGGTAAAAATAGTAAATAAAAAATCAGCAACCAAATCCAGTTGTGTGAACCAGAGTATATTATGATAAAAGAGGCTTTATATTAGTAATGCAAAGATGATTTTACATTAGAAAAATCTATCAATGTAATTCCTACATTAAAATATTAATGGAGAAAAATAGTTATCTCAGATGATACAGAAAAGTACTTGATACAACACTGATTTAAAATATTTTTTTTTGGTAAGTAAAAATAGAAGAGAATTTCCTTACTGTGGTGAAGGTATGTATCAAAGTCCTGTAGCAAATATTATGGTTAATGAAGAAACTCAGATGCAGTCCTTTTAGGATCAGGGATAAGAAAAGTTGCCTGTTCTCATTGCTACAGTTTAATATAGAGCGACAGGTTTTGGCTAACTCTACAAGGAAAAAAAAGCAACTAAAGTATGTAAATATTGGAAGAGATAAAACACCTTATTTGGAGATAATAATGTTATATAGAAAAAGCATCAGGATCAACAGCAACTTGTAACTAATAACAGAATTCAACAAGTTTGCCAGAATTAAGATCAACCTAAAAAGTCAACAGATAATTGCACATTTATTGGCAAAGAAAACGAACCTCAATCTAAGCTTCACACTTGAAACAGCAATTGACTCAAAATGGATCACAGATTTAAAATATAAAAATAAAGTATAAAACTTCTAGAAAAGAATATAGGTGAAAAACGTCAGGACTTAGAACTAGGTAAAGAGTTTTTAGACTTGACACCAAAACCATGATTAATAAGACAGAAAATTGATAAATTTTACTTCCATTAAAAGCTTTTCCTCTGTGAATAACCCTGTTATAAGAATGAAAAGATAAATTATGAACTGGGATAAAATATTTCCAAGTCACATAACTGGCAAAGGCCTTTTATCTACAATGTGTTAAATTCTCAAAACCAAACAGAAGAATACAAACACTTAGACACCTTCATCCAAGTGTTCTCATTGTTCAATTCCCATCTATGAGTGAGAACATGTGGTGTTTGGTTTTCTGTCCTTGTGAAAGTTTGCTGAGAATGATGGTATCCACCTGCATCCATGTTCCTGCAAAGGTCATGAACTCATCCTTTTTTATGGCTGCATAGTATCCCATGGTGTATATGTGCCACATTTTCTTAATCCAGTCTATCACTGATGGACATTTGGGTTGGTTCCAAGTCTTTGCTATTGTGAATGGTGCCACAATAAACATACGTGTGCATGTGTCTTTATAGTAGCATGATTTATAATCCTCTGGGTATATACCCAGTAATGGGATTGCTGGGTCAAATGGTAATTCTAGTTCTAGATTCTTGGGAAATCACCAGTCTTCCACAATGGTTGAACTAGTTTACAGTCCCACCAACAGTGTAAAAGTGTTCCTATTTCTCCACATCCTCTCCAGCACCTGTTGTTTCCTGACTTTTTAATGATCGCCATTCTAACTGGTGTGAGATGGTATCTCATTGTGGTTTTGATTTGCATTTCTCTGATGGCCAGTGATGACGAGCATTTTTTCATGTGTCTGTTGGCTGCATAAATGTCTTCTTTTGAGAAGTGTCTGTTCATATCGTTTGCTCACTGTTTGATGGGGTTGTTTTTTTCTTGTAAATTCGTTTGAGTTCTTTGTAGATTCTAGATATTAGTCCTTTGTCAGTTGGATAGATTGCAAAAATTTTCTACCATTCTGAAGGTTGCCTGTTCACTCTGACGGTAGTTTCTTTTGCTGTGCAGAAGCTCTTTAGTTTAATTGATCCCATTTGTCAATTTTGGCTTTTGTTGCCATTGATTTGGTGTTTTTGTCATGAAGTCCATGCCCATGCCTATGTCCTGAATGGGAATGGGATTGCCTAGGTTTTCTTCTAGGATTTTTTTTTGAGATGGAGTCTGGCTCTGTCACCCAGGCTGGAGTGCAGTGGCGTGATCACAGCTCACTGCAAGCTCCGCCTCCCAGATTCATGCCATTCTCCTGCCTCAGCTTCCTGAGTAGCTGGGACTACAGGCACCTGCCACCACGCCTGCCTAATTTTTTGTACTTTTTTTTGTTTTTAGTGGACGGGGTTTCACCGTGTTAGCCAGGATGGTCTCAATCCCCTGACCTCGTGATCTGCCTGCCTCGGCCTCCCTCTTCTAGGATTTTTATGGTGTTAAGTGTAACATTTAGGTCTTTAATACATCTTGAATTAATTTTTGTATAAGGTGTAAGGAAGGGATCCAGTTTCAACTTTCTACATATGGCTAGCCAGTTTTCCCATCGCCATTTATTAAATAGGGAATCATTTCCCCATTTCTTGTTTTTGCCAGGTTTGTCAAAGATCAGATGGTTGTAGATGTGTGGTGTTATTTCTGAGGGCTCTGTTCTGTTCCATGGTCTATATCTCTGTTTTGGTACCAGTACCATGCTGTTTTGGTTACTGTAGCCTTGT
>NW_012105620.1:1378505-1387317 GCF_000951045.1 Mandrillus leucophaeus
TGTTCTGTTCCATGGTCTATATCTCTGTTTTGGTACCAGTACCATGCTGTTTTGGTTACTGTAGCCTTGTAGTATAGTTTGAAGTCAGATAGCGTGATGCCTCCAACTTTGTTCTTTTGGCTTAGGATTGTCTTGGCAATGTGGGCTCTTTTTTGGTTCCGTATGAACTTTAAAGTGGTTTTTTCCAATTATGTGAAGACAGTCATTGGTAGCTTGATGGGGATGGCATTGAATCTAAAAATTACCTTGGGTAGTATGCCATTTTCACAATATTGATTCTTCCTGTTCATGAAGAATGTGTTCCATTTGTTTGGGTCCTTTTTTATTTCCTTAAGCAGTGGTTTGTAGTTCTCCTTGAAGAGGTCCTTCACATCCCTTGTAAGTTGGATTCCTAGGTATTTTATTCTCTTTGTAGCAACTGTGAATGGGAGTTTACTCATGATTTGGCTCTCTGTTTGTCTGTTATTGGTGTATAGGAATTCTTGTGATTTTTGCACATTGATTTTGTATCCTGAGACTTTGCTGAATTTGCTTATCAGCTTAAGTGGCTGAGAAAATGGGGTTTTCTAAATATACAATCATGTCATCTGCAAACAGGGACAATTTGACTTCCTCTTTTCCTAATTAAATAACCTTTATTTCTTTCTCTTGCCTGACTGCCCTGGCCAGAACTTCTAACACTATGTTGAATAGGAGTGGTGAGAAAGGACATCCTTGTCTTGTGCCAGTTTTCAAAGGGAATGCTTCCAGTTTTTGCCCATTCAATATGATATCGGCTGTGGGTTTGTCATAAATAGCTCTTATTATTTTGACATACGTTCCGTCAATACCTGGTTTATTGAGAGTTTTTAGCATGAAGCGCTGTTGAATTTTGTCAAAGGCCTTTTCTGCATCTGTTGAGATAATCATGTGGTTTTTGTGATTGGTTTTGTTTATGTGATGGATTACGCTTATTGATTTGTGTATGTTGAACCAGGCTTGCATCCCAGGGATGAAGCTGACTTGATTGTGGTGGATAAGCTTTTTGATGTGCTGCTGAATTCAGTTTGCTAGTATTTTACTGAGGATTTTCACATCGATGTTTATCTGGGATATTGGTCTAAAATTCTCTTTTTTTGTTGTGTCTCTGCCAGGCTTTGGTATCAGGATGACACTGGCCTCATAAAATGAGTTAGGGAGGACTCCCTCTTTTTCTATTGATTGGAATAGTTTCAGAAGGAATGGTACCAGCATCACATTGTAGCTCTGGTAGAATTCGACTGTAAATCCTTCTGGTCCTGGACTTTTTTTTTTGGTTGGTAGGCTATTAATTATTGCCTCAATATCAGAACCTGTTATTGGTCTATTCAGAGATTGAATCTCTTCCTGGTTTAGTCTTGGGAGGGTATATGTGTCCAGGAATGTATCGATTTCTTCTAGATTTTCTAGTTTATTTGTGTAGAGTGTTTATAGTATTCTCTGATGGTAGTTTGTATTTCTGTGGGATCGGTGGTGATATCCCCTTGATCATTTTTTATTGCATCTGTTTGATTCTCTCTCTTTTCTTCTTTATTAGTGTTGCTAGTGGTCTATCAATTTTGTTGATCTTTTCAAAATACCAGCTCCTGGATTCATTGATTTTTTTTGAAGGGATTTTGTGTCTCTATCTCTTTAAGTTCTGCTCTGATGTTGGTTATTTCTTGCCTTCTGCTAGCTTTTGAATTTGTTTGCTCTTTCTTCTCTAGTTCTTTTAATTGTGATGTTAGGGTGTCAATTTTAGATCTTTCTTGCTTTCTCTTGTGGACATTTAGTGCTATAAATTTCCCTCTACACATTGCTTTAAATGTGTCCCAGAGATTCTGGTACATTGTGTCTTTGTTCTCATTGGTTGCAGAGAATATTTTTATTTCTGCCTTCATTTCGTTATTTACCCAGTAGTCATTCAGGAGCAGGTTGTTCAGTTTCCATGTAGTTGTGCAGTTTTCAGTGAGTTTCTGAATCCTGAGTTCTAATTTGCTTGCACTGAGACAGTTTGTTGTGACTTCTGTTCTTTCACATTTGCTGAGGAGTGTTTTGCTTCCAATTATGTGGTCAATTTTAGATTAAGTGCATTGTGGTGCTGAGAAGAATGTATATTCTGTTGATCTGGGGTGGAGAGTTCTGTAGATGTCTATTAGGTTTGCTTGGTGTAGAGCTCAGTTCACGTCTTGGATATCCTTTTTAACTTTCTGTCTCATTGATCTGTCTAATGTTGACAGTGTGGTGTTAAAGTCTCCCATTATTATTGTGTGGAGTCTATGTCTCTTTGTAGGTCTCTAAGGACTTCTTTATGAATCTGAGTGCTCATGTGTTGGGTGCATATATGTTTAGGATAGTTAGCTCTTCTTATTGAATTGATCCCTTTACCATTATGTAATGGCCTTCTTGTCTCTTTTGATCTTTGTTGGTTTAAAGTCTATAAGTCTGTTTTACCAGAAACTAGGATTGCAACCCCTGCCTTTTTGTTTTTTGCTTTCCAATTGCTTGGTAGATCTTCCTCCATCCTTTTATTTTGAGTCTATGTTTGTCTCTGCACATGAGATGGGTCTCCTGAACACAGCACAGTGATGAGTCTTGACTCTTTATCCAATTTGTCATTCTGTGTCTTTTAATTGGGGCATTAACCCATTTACATTTAAGGTTAATGTTGTTATTTTTGAATTCAATCCTGGTATTATGATGTTAGCTGGTTATTAAATGGCTTTAATTCATGCCATTTCTTCATAGTATAGATGGTCTTTACAATTTGGCATGGTTTTGCAGTAGCTGGTACCAGTTGTTTCTTTCCATGTTGAGTGGTTCCTTCAGGAGCTCTTATAAGGCAGGCCTGCTGGGGTCAAAATTTCTCAGATTTGCTTGGCTATAAAGGATTTTATTTCTCCTTCACTTATGAAGCTTAGTTTGGCTGGATATGAAATTCTGTGCTGAAAAATATTTTCTTTAAGAATGTTGAATATTGGCCCCCACTCTCTTCTGGCTTGTAGAGTTTCTGCAGAGACTCTTCTGTTAGTCTGATAGGCTTCCCTTTGTGGGTAACCTGACCTTTGTCTCTGGCTGCCCTTAACATTTTTTTCTTCATTTCAATCTTGGTGAATCTGATGATTGTATATCTTGGGGTTGCTCTTCTCGAGGAGTATCTTTGTGGTGTTCTCTGTATTTCCTGAATTTGAATGTTGGCCTGCTTTGCTAGGTTGGGGAAGTTCTCTTGGATAATATCCTGAAGAGTATTTTTCAACTTGGTTCCATTCTCCCCATCACTTTCAAGTACACCAGTGAAACGTAGATTTGGTCTTTTCACATAGTCCCATATTTCTTGGAGGCTTTGTTCATTTCTTTTTACCCCTTTTTCTCTAAACTTGTCTTCTTGTTTTATTTCATTAATTTGATCTTCAATCATTTATACCCTTTCTTCCACTTTATTGCATCGGCTACTGAAGCCTGTGCATATGTTATGAAGTTCGCATGCCATAGTTTTCAGCTCCATCAGGTCATTTATGTTATTTTCTACATTGTTTATTCTAGTTAGCCATTCATCTAACCTTTTTTCCAAAGTTTTTAGCTTCCTTGTGATGGGTTAGAACATGCTCCTTTTGCTCAGAGAAGTTTGTTATTATTGACCTTCTGAAGCCTACTTCTGTCAACTCATCAAAGTCATTCTCCATCCAGCTTTGTTCCATTGCTGGTGAGGAGCTGCCATCCTTTGGAGGAGAAGAGGCACTCTGGTTTTTAGAATTTTCAGCTTTTCTGCTCTGGTTTCTCCCCATCTTTGTGGTTTTATCTACCTTTGGTCTTTGATGTTGGTGACCTACAGATGGGGTTTTGGTGTAGATGTCCTTTTTGTTGATGTTGATGCTATTCCTTTCTGTTTGTTAGTTTTCCTTCTAACAGTCAGGTCCCTCAGCTGCAGGTCTGTTGGAGTTTGCTGGAGGTCCACTCCAGACCCTGTTTGCCTGGATATCACCAGCGGAGGCTGCAGAACAGCAAATATTGCAGAACAGCAAACATTGCTGCCTGAACCTTCCTCTGGAAGCTTCATCCCAGAGGGGCACCCATCTACATGAGGCATCTGTCAGCCCTTACTGGGAGGTATCTACCAGTTAGGCTACACGGGGGTCAGGGACCCACTTGAGGAGGCAGTCTGTCCAGTCTCAGAGCTCAAATGGCATGCTGGGAGAACTAATGCTCTCTTCAGAGCTGTCAGACAGGGATGTTGAAGTCTGCAGAAGTTGTCTGCTGCCTTTTGTTCAGCTATGCACTGCCCACAGAGGTGGAGTCTATAGAGGCAGTAGGCCTTGCTGTGCTGAGGTGGGCTCCGCCCAGTCTGAGCTTCCCAGCAGCTTTGTTTACCTTCTCAAGCCTCAGCAATGGTGGATGCCCCTCTCCCAGCCAGGCTGCCACCTCACAGTTTGATCTCAGACTGCTCTGCTGGCAGTGAGCAAGGCTCCTTGGGCGTGAGAACTGCCTAGCCAGGCATGGGAGAGAATCTCCTTGTCTGCCTGTTGCTAAGACCTTGGGAAAAGTGCAGTATTTGGTCAGGAGTGTCCTGTTTTTACAGGTGCAGTCTGTCACAGCTTCTCTTGGCTAGGAAAGGGAAATCCCCTGACCTCTTGCATTTCCTGGGTGAGGCGATGCCCTGCCCTGCTTTGGTTCGCCCTCTGTGGGTTGCACCCACTGTGCAACCAGTCCCAGTTACATGAACCAGGTATCTCAGTTGGAAATGCAGAAATCACCCATCTTCTGTGTCAATTACACTGGGAGCTGCAGACTAGAGCTGTTCCTATTCGGCCATCTTGGTCACAACTTTTAAGTTTACAAATAAATGAATATGCAGAAAAAGAATACATCCATGTAACCAGTCCTCATGTCAGAAAACATAATCAGCACCCATGAAGCTCCAGTTATACCCTTCCAGTGACTGCCTCCTCGTGGATAACTGTTAGTCTAACTTCTAACGCTATAGATTAGCTCTGTACATATGTGAACTTTTTATAAATGGAATCATCACAGTAGGTGTTATTTTGGGTCTGGCTTTTCTTGCTTAACATTATGTTTGTGACATCCGACCATATCATGGAATTGTAATTTGTTCATTTTCATTGCTGTGCAGTTTTCCATGGGATAAACCCATAATTTACTTATGCATTATACCATAGATAGTTCAGCTGTTTTCATTTACTTGTCAATTAAAATGGTACCAAACTATTGGTAGATTGATTAAATTTTTTTTTTGTAACGATGGGGCCTCACTATATTGCCAAGTCTGGTCTTGAACTGGCCTGAAGCGATCCTCTTGGCTCAGCTTTCCAAAGTGCTGGGCTTAGAGGTGTGAGCCACTGCGCTCAGCCTGGTAGTTTAATTTTTAAAATAATTTTTTTATAGACACAAGGTCTCACTATATTATCCAGGCTGGCAGTTTGATTTTAACAGTATTCCAACTTCTGTCTGGTTGCCTTTCACGTGAAAGTGCTAATTGTGATGTTCTATGTCACAATAACAAATGAAAGGAACAGTGAGTTTGTAGTACTTGGCAGTACTAGGTGACAAATTCTCCCTTCCTCTACCCCAAATTTGTGTCCTAATTTAAGCATTGCCAACCTTAGCCAATATGTATATATAGAGACAGAGAAATGATTAAATCATGGGGGTTACTTCCACTCTGTGAATCAGGGAAAAGACTGACTGCATTATCCATGTAATGATATTTGATAGTCTACACCAGGATTATCCACTAAGACCTCCTTGAAAACTGCCATCCTTAGGGGATCCTAAGGATAGCTGGCTTACAATGGTTGAAGAGAAACACATTTTGAGATGGATGTGTACTGGGAAAGTGTTGTGGCATCATACATAATTTTGCTCAATGAGAGAATATCTTTTTTGCATAGATTGCAAACTTCCACACTACTGTTAAGAAATGTTTAAAACAAGTCTCCTTTTCTTAGTGACAGGGATTATGCAGGAGAATTATGGATTTCCCAGGATCATGCTGGGAAAAAGAGTGCAGATGCAGGACAGGTTTAGAGAAGATTCTGAAGGGAGTAATAATGTGGGAAGCAAGAAGTGTTTATTTTTCAGAATGTGTGGATGAAAGGGAGTCTGTTTTGTTTACTGGTCTATTCCCATTGCCTAGACCAGGGCCAGGCATATAGTAGGTATCAAATACTTCTGAATGTGGACTAAATAGAAGCAGAGGCGTCTGCAGAAAATCAACTAATAAATGCTGGTTACCCGAATACTTTGCATATGGGCATAAGCAAAGACTAAAACTACAATTATATAGAGGTCCCGGAGCAAGAAATAGCAGACCTTAGTGCAGACCACAGGGTCCATAGAGTGAAGGTAAGTATTCCCCTAATCTTGTTGATTTAGGATCCTTATCAGCCTAGAGTGAAGAGAAACAGATCTTCACACAGATCTCCTTTTTGGCTCACTACTGTTCACTGATGGATAGAACTGGTGCCATTACATCTACTAGCAACATAACTGAGTCTGGAATCACAAAACAGCACAGTCTTCATATTTTGGCTTGTGTTTGAGGTGACAGGGCCTGCAAAGCCTGTAGCAGCTCAGGAAATCTCTGTGCTCATAAACAAGTGATATAGCCCTTTATATGCAAATTTGGCATTTTCTTATAATTAAAACTTGCAATATAACTTTGCAGAGGGATGCTCTTATGGCATTTCAGATGTTCATCTGAAACAATAAAGGAAATTAGCAGAGTTTTAAAGAAATAGGTATCTATAAATTGGCACAGTATGAAGAGTAAAATAACCAAAAGGTTGGCTAGTTGTGTGTTGGGAAGACTTGTTTTTATAAATTTGGGGCAGGTGACGGAATTAAGGGTCAGTGGTTCTTGAACCTGTCAGCGAACGAGGCAGAAAGTGGGAGATTCAGGCTTCAAGATATGCACATAACTCCAGAGAATTAGAAGAGGGAACTGAGAATAGTATTTTTTGGTATGTGATTCTGCAAATATATTGCTCATAATAGACTGCAAGCACAGGAGACAGAATGTCAGAATATTCTGCAATAGGAAACTTGTACTTGTTTTTCTTCCCTTGAGAAGTGCTACCTCACTTGAATTGGCAGGATTTTAATGAAATGGCAGAGTGTAACCCCTCAGATTCGAATCTGGCCTGCACTGTGTAGACAGTGTGCTAGAGCTCAGATGTACATGAAACACTTTGTACGGAGAGGTTGAAAATTAATGTTTTCTTAGGGGTTGAGTTTTCAGGGATTACCTATCCCTTTGAAAATACTCCACAATGAAGGCTGGGCGCGGTGGCTCACACTTGTAATCCCAGCACTTTGGGAGGCCTAGGCAGGTGGATCATGAGGTCGGGAGTTCAAGACCAGCCTGGCCAAGATGGTGAAACCCTGTCTCTACAAAAAATACAAAAAAAATTAGCTGGGCGTGGTGGCAGGTGCCTGTAATCCCAGCTACTCGGGAGGCTAAGGCAGATAATTGCTTGAACCTGAGAGTCAGGGGCTACATTGAGCCGAGATCTCATGACTGCACTCCAGCCTCGGTGACAGAGCGAGACTCCATCTCAAAAAAGAAAAACAAAAAAACTTCATAATGATTGGTAAGGTATAATTTAGGGGCCACAGAAATGATTGATCCAATTGTGCTCCAAGGTATATGAAAGTGTAACATTATTTTAAAGGAAGGGATCAGTTGGAGGCTTAAAATAACTATCAGCTGAATAATTATATATTTAATTATTGGACTTATTAAATAAGTCCAGCAGCACAAATGTGCCAGGACAAATCAATTGTTAGAAATGATTTATTCAGTCAACTTTTACTGGACAGAATTATACTCATTTCAATAGTTTATTTTCTGCTTCCTTCAAAGAACTCTCCCCTGCCCCTTCTCTCCCGCCCCGCAGCTTCTCTGACTTCTGATGAGGTGCTGTCAGAGGGGCCTGGCAGCGGGAGTGAGATAATTACACCACACAGTGCCATACTCCGATTTATGAATTTTCAGGTTAGAGAGTCATCTGCAAACTGAAGGCTACTTTTTTTTCCTTCAGCCCTCTGATACTAAATTAGGGCAAGGTGTTTTTTTTTTTTTTTTTTTTTAAATTAATTATTTAACTAATTTGTAACATATGGAGTCTTAATATGTTGTCCCAGCTGGTCTCAAACTCCTAGGCTCAAGCAATCCTCCCACTTCAGCCCCCTGAGCTGGAACTTCAGGTGTGCATCAATGAACCTGGCTAAGGTGGGTTTTTAAATAACAATTAATTTGGAGAATGAAGGTACAATTTGTGGATTTCTCATGCCCATATTTTTTATCCATTATTTCATTATTTCATCCATTTTGTGATTTCTCTTTTGGCCTTTTCTCCTCGTATTTAACACTTCTTACAGAGGTAATCTGGGGAGGGAAAAGGAGGTAAAATTTGTATCATTCCATTACTCACACATGTTAAGTATTCGTGGATGTGATCAGGGTTGGAAGAAGGCAGTTTGTTTACTACTCAAATGATTTTATATTTTATAAATGATACTATATTTTGATTATTTACAGGCTATGGTATTCATATTATCTTTGTTCTCATGATATCATATAATAACAAATTTACTGATTTATCCAGTGTTCCATGAGAACTGGGGCAAGATCCAGCCAGCTTGGAAGCTGTAATGGAATCTGACTTTGAAAGTCAGTCTATCTGAGATTCGTATTATTATTCTTTTTTTTTTTTTTTTTTAATAGAAGGAGTCTCACTCTGTCGCCCAGGCTGGAGTGCAGTGGCATGATCTCGGCTCACTGCAAGCTCCGCCTCCC
>NW_012105620.1:1387388-1421010 GCF_000951045.1 Mandrillus leucophaeus
GCCAGGATGGTCTCGATCTCCTGACCTCGTGATCCACCCGCCTCGGCCTCCCAAAATGCTGGGATTACAGGCTTGAGCCACCGCGCCCGGCCCGTATTATTTTTCTTATGGCTCCTCAGCATATGGTCTATTCTTTTTCAAAAAGTTAATGGATTTTATAACTTAGAGCAGCTTTGGGTCACAGAAAAATTGAACAGAAAATACAGATAGTTCCCAAATACTTCCTTTTTTTCCCCTCCCAGTTTCCCCTATTATTAACGTTTTGCATTCGTGTGATACATTTGTTACAACTGATGAACCAATATTGAAATATTATTAACTAAAGTCCAGAGTTTACATCAGGGTCTACTCTTTATGTTGTACAGTTGGGTTGTGACAAATGTATAATGTCATGTATCTACCATTACGGCATCATACACGATAGTTTCACCACCCTCAAAATTCCCTTTGCTTCATCTATTCATCCCTTCCCTATTCTCCCTCACTCCTCCACACCTCTATCAACCACGCATCTTTTCAGTGTCTAATTTTCCCTTTTCCAGAATGCCGCATAATTGGAGTCATAGGGGATGTAGCCTTTTCAGACTGGCTCTGTCACCTAGCAACATATGTTTAAGGGTCATCCATGTTTTTTCATGGCTTGTTGGCTCATTGCTTTTTATTACTGCATAATATTCTGTTGTACTAATGTCCCACAGTTTGTTCATCCATTCACTTATTGAAGGGCATTTTGATTGTTTCCAATTTTTGGCTATCCTGTTCTTTTGATGCCAGTACCTACACTCTGCCTGTGCCAGTGGTAGGCTGAAAAATGTCCCCACAAAAGTATCAAGGTCCTAATCCCTGGAACCTGTAACTGTTCCTTGGTATAGCAAAAAAAAAAAAGTTTGCAGATGGGACTAAATTAAAGATTTTGAGATGGCAGATTATCCTGGATTATCCTAGATGAAACCATATCTATCCTTTTAAGAGGGAGGCCTAGTCCCTGCCTATACTTTGATTTCAGCCCAGTGAAACTGATGCTGAACTCCGGCCTCTAGAACTGTGAGAGAATATATTTTTGTGGCTTTAAGCCAACCGATTTGCGGTGATTTGTTGTAGCAGCCATAGGAAACTAATACACTGCCTCCGCCCCATTGGAATCAGTGTGGTGGATGTCACTCAAGGTACCCAATGGAGTAGCTGGATGCCCCCTTTCCATCCTTGCTGTTGAACAGGAATTTTGTGAGCAGGAGAAAGGGTGTAAGGACACTGGAGTTCATTCCTTCTAGCAGAAGAGACTGTCAGTTCTTTCCTGCTACTGTGTTGAAGTTGCCTACTTTCTATTTTTTTCCGAGACTGATTCTTTAACTTTTACCTGAATCCTGAGCATATCCATATCCTTATAATAAATTCACTTATTACTTAATGTGGTCAGAGGTTTTTTTTTTTGTTTATACCCTGGTTATTCTATATAGTTACATAGAAATATTGTTCTTTAGTTCTTTGTTGGGGTGAGTTACTGTCTAATGTTACTCTTGGATCAACTTTCAAAATTCAAAATTAGGGTTTAGCTGTTGCCACTGAGTTGCTTTCATAAGGCAGGTGAGAAGCCCTAGAGCAATCTTTTCACATAAGGATATGTAAGGGCTTCTGGAATGAAAGATCTTGATAAAATGAATTTTTATTTGTTTGCAAGATAATAAATATGTATAGGATTTTTGTCTGTAAAAATAACACAGGCTTTATTAAAAAATAGAGTTGCAAAAGGGAAAAGATGAAAGGTGGAATACACATTACAAAATTATAGATTATTTATCACTTTAGATTATACAAGTATCTCTATTGAGAAGCAATAATAGCGCACAGAACCAAGTTTGCCTTATTTTTTCTAAGGTTCGTTTTAATAAATAGCAGTCTATGACAGTTTCCTGAGCATTGAAGGAACAGACTTAGGACACAGCCTCAGCACAATGCATTCAATGGATTCTCAGTTGTTATCTATTTAATTAATGGTTGAATGAACGCACATGAATCTAATGAGAAAGCACAAAGGTGAAGGTTTGCCTATTTAGAATGGAATAATTCCTAACAGCTGTTCTGACAAACTCTGGTAGGAAAGCTGTGAGTCACTGTCATTGTATTTTATTGATCTGAAAGGTGGCAGAAAAGATCAAGGAGAGAAAATAAGTAGAAAATCATTTTCAGCCTCATCTCATAAAAGGCAAAGCAGTAGGATGAAAATTTTCCCTTGTACCACCATAAAGCAATGATGACCTGCTTATGTAATCTACAAAGGAAATGCTTATTTACGTAACCTCTTAGCTACGCTGTTAATGTTTAGAAGGGCAAAAAGTACTGTCCATTACTAAAAAAATCTCACTATTAAACATTGAGGCACATCTGAGAAAGTAGGGAGTAGTGAAGTCAGTTTTTTTTTTCTCTTTTCTACAGTTGCACAGCCGTCTCGACATCAACTGCAGATGTCTTCTCTTCCCTGCCTCCACCACTGGCCCTGAGTGTTTTCATCCACCTGCCCCTGCCCCTGCCCCTGCAAACACATGCTCACACAGTCCTGCTTCTTTATTCTCTCAGGCTTTGGCCTGACCCATCAGTTGTTAAATTTGTTTTGTTTTTTCCCTGGAAGCACCTGGGGTGAGGATGGTTCAGACGTAGCAGGTAGGAAGAGAGAGTAATGAAAAAGACAGCTTCCTGATCTAACTTCCAGGTGACAAATAATAAGAGCAAGCTGCTCCCTTGCTAAGACTGGGCGCCTCTTACGGTATAATCCCAGTGTCTTATTATGTTGATAGTCTTGATCTTCCTTGGATTTACAAAGGTCTCCTAAGCTTGCTCAATTTTTCATATAGTGCATTATTATATTAAAAATAATGTCAGTTTTAAATCTTTGAGATATTATGCTAAATAGAGTCTCTACTCTTTTCTTTTGTCTTGCACCTGTTTATTATTCTAGCAAAACAAGTTTTGTTAAAGAGATAGTAGAGGCATAGATGCGGTGTGATTTGGGACATGGCAAAAGGCCTGTTTACTACAATATTTCTTGGCTTCAATACTTCCTGTTATTTTTCCATTAATCTTTTCTCTTAATGTTGTTTTAAATGAGACATGCATTTTAGGCTTTCAAGAACTGATTTACATGATTACTGCCAGAGAGGAAGGTCTTCTGGGTATGAGACGCAGGGGCGTTGTTTTAATAGAAGAGAATGAGAATAGGGAAAGTTCAAGAACCTCAGAATAGTGCACAGGAAAGACATGTCCACATGAGATTCCATAATTAGTTCTGGGGCAACCAAGGGACCACATGAGGCAGGGGCAAAAGGAGGCCAAAAGGAGATGGAAGGCCAGCACTGCTTAAAAGTAGAGAGACTGACAAGTTACGGGGATCTGAATTGCTAACAAACAAAGCTCTTCTTTACTAAAGTTGACTATTATTTTAACCTTTTTATTTGGAAATAATGTCAAACTTACAAATTGATACTATTTTAAGAAAGAATATATTTTGGCAAATTAGTGAAAGACTTAGGGAGTAGCAGGTTGTGGAAGCATAAAAATGAGTTCCTGTTGCATATGTGGTTCTAGCACTGTAGAGCTGGTGGAAGTGGGTGCAGTATGGAGAGTGATCTACTTCCCATCATGCTTCTCTCTCTGTTTCCCTAGACTTCTCTCTGCCTCCTGTAATCCGTGCTCCTTCTCTCCCTTTCTTGCCTTCCCTCATCTTTTCCACACACCTCTCTATCTTCCCTCATATTCTTTTTTCCTCTGTCTCCCTTCTATGTTCAGATTCTGGTTAAAATTTGCTTAACCATATGAGCTTCAGCTTTTTAAACTATTAAATGAGAATAAAAATCTTCCTGTCAAAGCATCATACACCACAACAAAGTGGGGTTTATCCCTTGCATGCAAGGATGCTTCAACATATGCAAACCAATTAACATGATACATCACATAAACAGAATGAAGGATTAAAAACCACCGTCCTTTTAATAGATGTGGAAAAAGCATTTGACAAAGTTCTACTTTTTTTCATGATAAAAATGTGACAAATTAGATACAGAAGGAATGTACCTCAACACAAAAAAAGGCCATATATGACAAACCCATAGCTTACATCATACTCAATGGTGAAAGGTTGAAAACCTTTCCTCTAAGACCAAGAACAAGACAAGTATGTTCACTCTCACTACTTCTATTCCCTACAGTAGTGGAAGTCCCAGCCGGAGCAATTAGACAAGGAAAAGAAATAAGAGGCATTCAAATCAGAAAGAAGTAAAATTATCTCTGTTTGCAGATGACATGATCTTATGTGTAGAAAATACTAGAGTCTCCAAAAAACTGATAGAACTGATAAACAAATTCAGTAAACAGACAGGATTCAAAGTCAACATACAAAAATCAGTATTTTTTTTATATATGAACAACAAACTGTTGGAAATTAAGGAAAGTAGGAAAATAATCCTATTTATAATAGCATCAAAAAAGATGAAATAGGAATAAACTTAACAGAAGGTGAAAGACTTGTACACTGAAAACTATAAAACATCGATGAAAGAAATTAAAGAAGACACAAATAAATGGAAAGATATTTCATGCTCACAGATTGGAAGATTTAATATTGTCAAATGTCTATACCACCCAAAATGATCCATAGTTTTAATGCAATCCTTATTGGAATCTTGGTGGTTTTTTTTTTTTTTTTTTTACAGAAATAGAGACAAAAATCTTATAATACATGTGGAATCACAAAGGTCCCAATGGCCAAAACAATCTGGAGAAAGAAGAACAAAGCTGGAGGCATCACACTTCCTTATTTCAATATATGTTATGAAGCTATGGTAATTAAAACAGTTTGGTAACTGGCATAAAAATAGATCTGTAGACCTGGCATGGTGGCTCATGCCTGTAATCCCAGCACTTTGGGAGGCCGAGGTGGGCAAATCACCTGAGGTCAGGAGTTCGAGACCAGCCTGGCCAACATGGTGAAACCCCACCTCTTCTAAAAATACAAAAATTAGCCATGCATGGTGGCACGTACCTGTAGTCTCAGCTACTCTGGAGGCTGAGGCAGGAGAATTGCTTGAATCCAGGAGGCAGAAGTTGCAGTGAGCCAAGATTGCACCATTGCACTCCAGCCTGGGTGACAAGAATGAGACTCCATCTCAACAACAACAACAACAAAGATAGACTTGTAGACCAGTGGAACATTGTCTACATCTTGTAAACCAGTTGACCATATGTGGTCAACTGATCTTCCACAAGGATACCAAGGATATACAAACGGGAAAGGTGTTGAGAAAACTGGATATCCACATGCAAGAGAATGAAGTTGGACCCTTATCTTAATACCATAACAAAAGTCAACTCAAAATGCATTAAAAACTTAAACATAAGACCTGAAACTATAAAACCCTTAGAAGAAAACATCGGGGAAAACTTCATGGTATTGATCTTGGTGATGATTTCTTAGATATGACATCAAAAGCACAGGCAACAACAACAAAAAACAGACAAATGAGACCACATCAAACTAAAATTCTTCTACACAGCAAAGGAAATGATAAAGAGTGAAAAGACAACTTACAGAATGGGAGAAAATATTTGCAAATCATGTATCTGAGGAGGGGTTAATTTTCAAAATACATACAAAAACAACTCAGTAGCAAAAACTTAAATAACTCAATTTAAAACAGGCAAATGACTTGAATAGAAAATCCTACAAAGAAGACATACAAATGGCCATCAGGTATATGAAAAGATGCTCAATATGAATAGTTTTCAGGGAAATGAAAATCAAAACCACAATGAGATATCACCTCACACCTGTTAGGATAGCCTTTATCAAAAACTCAAGAGCTGAGAAGTGTTGGTATGTTGAGAAATTGTATCCTATCTACATTCTTTGGTGCAAATATAAAATAGTGCAGCCACTATGTAAACAGGGTGGAGGTTCCTTAAATAATTAAAAATAAAACCACCATACAATGCAGCAATCCAACTTCTGGGTATTTATCCAAAAGAATTGGAATTATGGTCTCGAAGAAATGTTTGTACTCCCATGTTCACTGCACCATTGGTCATAATGGAGAAAGTGTGAAAACAACCTAAATATGCATTGATGGATGAATGATAAAAATGTGGTATATACATACAATGGAATATTATTCAGCTTTAAAAAAGGAAGAAATTCCACTATGTACAGCAGCAAGAATGAACTTTAAGGACATTTTGCTAAGTGAAATAAGCCAGTTACAAAAAGCAAAATACATATGATATCACTTATATAAGGAATACAAAATAGTCAAACACACATAAGCAGAGGGTAGAGGGGAGGAGCAAATGGGAAGTTATTTTCAACACTATAAAGTTTTAGTTATGCAAGATGATTAAGATCTTAGAGATATGCTATACAAACAGTGCCTAAAGGTAACAATACTGTTGTATATGTAAACATTTGTTAGGAGGGTAGATCTCATGGTAACTGTTCTCTCACACACATACACACAGAAAGCCTTCTCTTCGCACTGAGATTAATATATTTGAAGTGAGATAATATGTGGAGTCCTAGTTCAATACCTAGAACAGAATAATGACTCAACAATCCCTTTCCTTTCTGATTCTAATTTTTATACATATAACGTCGATTAATAACAAGTGTTTCTTTGTGTTGTGGTGATATGCGTAATTGAAACACACCAGATATTACAAATACAAAGTGTAGCATGATACTAGCAAAAAGCAGTTAGAAATGCAAAGGAAGTAATATGTGACTTAACAATAGCAACAAAAATATATAGGAATAAATCTAACGTAAAATGTCCTTGGCTTCTATCCAGAAAGTTCTAAGTCTTTATTGAGAGGTAAGACTCAAGAAGAACTCAAATAAATAGAGAGACATACTACATTTGTAGTTAAAAAAACTCAGTATTTTACAATTTCAAGGTTAGATATTGGCATAAGCAATCTTTTCAAAGATTACTTTTAAAGAACAATACAGTAATTTCTTTCCATCGAAAATATTCAATTACAGCACAAATTAAAGAAAAAAAAAAACTTGCCAGAGACATGTATAGACATTTCATAGAGAAGGAAACACAAAAGGAAAATGAACTTGCGAAAAGATATTTAGCTTCATTAATAACGAAGAATATACAAAATAGCAAAATTATCACATAGCATTTCATCTTTATGAAATTGATTAAAGAGTCTAACAATTCCAAGTGTGATTGAAGACTAGAAGGAACCGAAATGCTTACACTCTGCTGTGGCACTGTGTACTAGTATTTCAGAAAAAATTAGCATTACCTAACAAAGTGAAATATATGCATGCTCAATGACTCAGTTATTTACTTCCAGGTGTGTACTCTATATGAGCATACATGCCAGGAAACATACACAATAATATCCATGGTAGCATTGTATATAACAACTAAAAACTGAAAACAACTCATATGCCCATCAACAGAATGGTTATATTATGGTATAGCACACAATAGCATACTGTAAAGTAGTGAAAATGAATGAGCTACAGCTACATATAACAACATGGATAAATCTCAGAGATAATATTGATTTTTGAATATGATCCCATTGCTAAGCTCTTTTCTTATTCTGGTAACTTGTCTATATATTTTTAAACCCTAGGTGGTTGAATTAATCACATTTCTCAATCTATGGCATTTCCAGTCCTCTGTTGCTTTACTATTTATTTACTACTTTTAAATCTCCAAATCCTCTTCCCATTCTTCAGTTATTCTCCACTGACAACCACGAATTTTCTATGTAGACAACTATAGCTTTGCAAATAATAAGGTAGTTTACTTTTTTTCCCAATTATATTTTGTTTCCGTTTCTTGTTATATCTTACTGCCTAGGATCTCGACAGTAATATCAAATAGAAGAGTTGATGGAGTGTTTCTTAAGCTTGTTCCCAATTTTTTGGTAATAATTTTAATGTTTTTGCCACCAAGTGTGAGGTTTGTCATAAGTTCTTGTCAGATACACTTATTAAGTTAAAGAAATTCTGTTTTGGGGTGCTTGTCAAGAGTTTTATCAAGAAGATAATGTTGGATTTCATTGAATGCTTTTTTGTCTGTTTACAGAGATGATTATATGATTTATCGCCTTTATTTTGCTAACATGGTGAATAGCTTTTCCATTGTTAAGCTTCCATTACCCTAGAGTAATCCTGACTTGATCATGTTTTACTATAGACTATTGATTGGATTTTGTTTTCTAATGTTTTGTTTAGGATTTTTACACCTACATCCATGAGTTTGAGGATATTTGATTTCCTCTATTGTCGTTGTTTTTGGCGTAAAGTTTGTATCAGTGTGATAGAAATCAAGAGTCTGTATCAGATTAGAATGATCTGTTTATTGACTGTCTATAAAGTCCTCTGGGCCTCTTACCTCTTTCGTGGGAAGATTTTATTGATTTAATTTCTTTAATGACTCTGCCTATTTACATGTTTCTCTGAGTCAATTCTGGTACACGATATTTCCTAGGAATTCTAAATTTCAACTAAGTTTTCAGACTTATTGATGACATTTTACAGTGTTTCTTATTAAAAAGCAAAATACTGAGTTGAACAGATGTTGTGTATAATAAACAATACATTTCTCTCAGACCACAATTTAAAGTGTGACATTTTACTAGGATTAAATAAAGTACAATATACAAAAATATTTAAAAATTGTTTGTCTTTCCTTTTGGAGGCTTATAAAATTATTTCTCAGGAAAAGCCATATTGGGTGATAGCCTTTACCAGGCTTGAGAGTTTTTTTCTCATTCTGAAACAAATTACTTATTCACTTTCTAGCTTAGGGCAGATATTATGTTATTCCAAGAAATAGATTTAATCATGACAAACCCTTATATTTCCTTTCTCATGCATTATCTCACTTGATACTTTAATAACTTTATTTTGTTCTTCTGCTTAAAATCTACAAAGGTTTGGTTGTTAAATCTGACGTCATTTTGAGAAGGGGCTCTGGAGTGTTCCCTAAGAATAATTTGCTTGAAGTATATAAGTTCATTCTTAATAGAACAAAACTCCTAAGTCATTGCCAGATCTTTAGAGTTTAATTCTTTAGATTCTAAACAAGCCAAGGCCTTGTGATACCGAACCGTTTCAATAGTCCAGGGTCATTCAAGTATGAAGGCAGGAATGAAACACTTGTTCCCTGCTCAGATTTTATCTGTGTGGCCTTGAGAAAATAACTCTATGTTCCTTGATTTCCTCTTCTGTCAGACAAAGAGATTGAACAGTTTCTTCCTTCTTGTGTTATGAAAGTACTGTGTTCTTTAACTTTGCATTTCTAGGCAAGCATTCAGAAACTCCTTCCTTTAGTCCTGGCCCACAATTATATTTTTATTCAATTACACTCATTCATTTTCTTTTCATTTTTTTCTTAAACGGACTTTACTTTTTAAAATTTTATATAAGTTTGTGGTTTACAAGTGTAATTTTGTTACATGGATATATCGTATAGTGGTGAAGTCAGGGCTTTTAGAGGATTCATCATCGGAATAATGTACATTGTACCCATTAAGTAGTTTCTCATCATTCACCCCCTCCCACTTCCCACCCTTCCAAGTCTCCATTGTCTATCACTCCACACACTTTACTTCCATGTGTCCCATTATAGATTTTAATTTTTAGGGCATTTTTAGATTTGCAGCAAACTTGAGCAGAAAATGCAGAGTTCCCATATACCTCCTGCCACACACATCAGAGTGGTTAACTTGTCAAAACCAATGAACCTACACTGACACATCATTGTCACCCAAAATTCATAGTTTACATTTTGGGGTTGTACATTCTATGGGTTTTGACAATGCATAATGACATGTTTCCAACATTCTGGCATCATGTAGAATAGTGTCATTGCCCTAAAAATCCCCTGTGCTCTGCCCATTCATCCTCTCCCTGCAGTCCATTTATTTACAAAGAATTTGTGTGTGTGTGTTAGGCATTATGGAAAGTACTGGGGTTATAGAGGTAGATAATAAACCTTACCTTAGTTATGGTCTAATGTGGAAGACTGAAAAATAAATCAGGCTAATGACGGTTCCATGAAATGAGTGCTACAAATCAATATGCATAGAATATTATATGAGATCAGACGGGTAGACATCCCATCGTATCACAGGGACTGGGCATCTTTGGGAACAAGTGATAATAGCAAAGCTAATTGAAGTACTAGTAGGAATTAGTTAGGGAAAGAAGACAGAGAAAGATGTTCCAGGCAAAGAGAACAGAATATGCAAAGATTGGGAGGTCTGAAACCACATATTGACTTTGTAAATGCATATATGAGGGAAGGAGATGAGGCTATAGACCTGGATAAGGGTTGAATCATCAAAGTTTTATAATGCATGTTGAAGAGTTGCCATGTTGAATGATTTCATAATTCCCTGAAGGATTTTATGTCAGGAGTAGCAACATTCCGGTTTGATTTTAAAGACCATTCTGGCCTCAGTAGAAATGTAAGAAAGTTATGAGTTATACTATTGGATTGGGCTTGATCAACTCTCATTTCAACTCCCTTCTATCATATCTTTTTGTGCTGTAGAAACTAAAACACCTAAACCTGTATTTCCCAGACTCCTCTGCAACTAGGACATTGCATATGCATTAGGGTCCGTCCTGTGTGCAGCTGCACTTACACAAAACCGATATGGAACTGAGTCACAAGGGAGAGAGGCAGACATGGGGCTACATTTTGTTGGAAAAGGGTGGAAGAGATGATGCAATTCTGGAGCTAGAACCATCGTCATAGGAGCAGCACTAGTATCAGCCCACTGATTCAGCCACAAATCCACAGGGGCAGAGGCAAGTTAAAGGTAGAAACTCCTTGAGAGGCCTAATTCTTTGTTGTGGTTAATGAAGTCATCATAGTCTGTTTTCTCAGCTCTCTTAACAATTCTGTGAACTATTCATATCACTTAGTAATTCCTTTTGCATCAATCAGGTAAAGAAGATTCTGTTGTCTCCAACTATGAATCCTGACTAAACTGGCAAAAATGTAAATTAAGGGAATGGTTGTGGAATTTGATAGGTGGATAAAGATATAAACCAAATTATGGGGTTAATATTTATTATTTACATGGAATTGTTTTTTACAGGTGTAATGCCTGTATGTATTCTCTTATGCTAAATGAAATTGTCAAAGAAAAATGATCTCTATTTTGTCTTTGCCTTGGCTTAGAAGTATGAACTATATAGAAATGGGTGAGCTTTGTTTATACAAAATTATGAGTTTGATACCACATACATCTTCTAAATATTTGTGTGGCTCAAAGATGCTAACAAAAACAAAAGAAAAATAATAAAGTGACTATTGGTGTTTTGGAAGTGTACAAAAAGACTCACAAAATGGTTAACAGGAAGTAAACTCTAGTTTTATGTTTATTTTATACAAATAAAAATATGATGCTAAGTCCTGTAAAAAGTTGTTATCTAATTAGCTGGGCACGATGGCAGGTGCCTGTAATCCCAGCTACTCGGGAGGCTGAGATGGGAGAATCTATTGAACCCGGGAGACAGTGGTTGCATTGAGCTGAAATCGCGCCACTGTGCTCCAGCCTGGGCAGCTGAGGAGACTCCATCTCAAAAAAAAAAAAAAAAAAAAAAAAAAAGTTATTCTCTGTAAGGTTGAGGCAGTGCAAAATTATTGAAGAAGATTTATTACATTGCTGGCACAACATATCACACAAAACACATAATATTGTTTGTATGGTTCAATTCAGACTAAACAATGGTACTAGTTCTCTTCCTTGCAGATGAATGTGAACAGCATCCAGTGAGATTCAGTGTTTCTAAAGCTCCCTGCAATCTGAGCGATGGTTATTTATCACCATTATAAATGATACTTATTTGTGGTTTTGAGGTATTTTATGCAGGCAGGACTATTAATAATGAGTATACTTCATACACTAGGATTTGAAAGGGTATTTATTTCATATCAAGGTAGGTTTCTTTGTTTTATAGGAAAGAAAATAAAAGAAATTCTTTGTGTAAGCATTTTCCCCACTATCATTCAGGGTTATCCGTTGTCAAAAGGACCTTCTTTTACTAGCTATAGCAGAATATAAATTTATTAGCATGAGTGGTGTGGTTTGCAGAAATCTCTGGCAGGTTTGGACTACCAGAAGATTGCTCAAACCATGCTCTGCTGCTGGTAGACTCAGATATGGCAGTTCACTATTACCCAGGGCTGGCTTTGGGTATCCCCATTGGGCCTCCTCAAAACAAATGAATGTCTGTCACATCATGTTTCCCTTGCAGGGGTGAATTTTACACAGCTTCTTCATCTTCCCGTTAGTTTTCCCTTGACCAGGTGATAGGCAAGACCCTCATTCCCTGTCTGAGTCCTGTCTGCTAGGGACCAGGGACAGGTATTTGCTGCAACAAGTTCCCATACACTGTAAAGATGGGCACAGTTGCTATGCAGCCTCAACGTATAACAAATATCCATTCTACTATATCCTTTGATGAAGAAAGCACAGTCACAGAGATGGGAACATAATTCGCTCTGAATTTCCACCCTGTTTCATTTGGTTCTCTTTATCTAAATCATTTCTTGAAAGCAATTCAGGAGTGAGAAACTAATGTGAAAGTGGGAAAGTGGTGATGGCTCTTGGATGTTGTGATATTGATTGATTTTACCTTCACAATGATGAATTTGTAAAATCAAGTATAGATATACCTAATACAAAATAGTCAAGAAATAGAATACTTGACTATTGATAAAACAGCAGAATGTAGAGAAGGATCTTTAAAAATCATTTCCAGATACCAACATGCTTATACATTTCACCTTTCACAAAGTCCCAAAGGAGTTTGGAAAATGTAGGCTGACTTTTTCTCTTTAAACAGATTTTTTTTTTTTTTTTTTTTTTTTGGAATGAGAGTAAAGGATTCCAAGGGGAAAGGGTCAACTAACCAGGTCCAGTTTATGTGGAATGTTCTGGGAGTGATGGAAATTCCAGAGAAGCGGAGGGTGATGTGGAGAGATGGGAATGATGGGAATTTTCTTCCTTCAGTAAAGTAGGTTCATGGAGAGGTAGTGTTAGTTTTCTCCAGGTTCCAACTGGACAGAAAAAAATAAAAATGTAGTGGGAGGGGATCAGGGTTCCTAGTTGCATACAGCAGAAACCACATCTGGATAGCTTGGGAGAAAAGATATTTGTTGGGAAAATGTTGAGTAGCTTGTGAATCAAGTTTAGGAAATAGTCAAGAGTCAAGGAAGTCTGTGTAGCTGAGAATATGACCAGATTCATGTCTCAGGATAGTCCGGTAGAATGTCACTGGTGGTGCTACTGGACACTTGCCACCATTTCCATGGACACTCAATTTTTCAATCCTCTTATGAAAAACTGGATACTCCTGTATCTTAATATCATCCCCTCAGGATTCCAAGCCTTGTGTGGAAGTTCCTACTGGGAGAGTTGAGGCCACATGCTATTCCAATAGCTGCCAGAGACCTTTTTGGCTTTCTCAGTGAAAGGGGAGACCCTATCATCCATCAAGATCTTCAAAGAAAGATTCCTTCTCTCCGATAGGAAGGATGATTGAATACCATGTAATTAAAAGTAATAGCATCAACCTTGACAAGTATCCACCACTTGGGAGTCAACAACCCTCAACTGTGAGAAAAATGTCATGTACTCAAGCTGCCCACAGTCTTCCTGGATTCAGGTTGGCTTGAGGTGGAAAAGGGACATCTATATTGAAATCTACCTAAGAGGCATCCTGTCCAGATCAATGTGGGTGGCCAAAATCAGCTGGAATCACAGCTGCTGGAAAGGTGACTGGGAGAAGTGTGAGGAGATATAGTAGAGGAAGAACAGCCAAAGTTATGGGATCCTGAAGCAGCATCTTGCCTGCAGTGAGTTATAGAACGTCTCAGTGATGCCCTCAGCCATTAGCAGCACTGCAGCTGGTGAACAGAAAGGGAGAAGGAAGATGCAGGCATTTCAGAATGATCATGGCTATGGATTTTATTACAAATATTGAATCATACAAACCCATTCAATTATCCTTGAAAGGGATAGTGTCAGCCATGTCATGTAGATAGCTTTATTTATTCATTTTTCTTTAAGAAAATGGCTCTATAATTTTTATAAAAATGACATATGCCATCATTAAGAATTCAAACAATATAGAAAGGTCTATATCAAAAGTAAACTATTGCCCTCTGGAAAAAATAATTAATGTTTGGTGAATAATTTGTGAATATTACTTAGACATCTCTATCCATATATATAGCTAAAACAATAGCTATATAACTAGAAATAATTTTAGAAAAATGCTAAATATGTAATTTAAAAGTAAAAATATTATTTTTTGAATGAAACCCAAGAAATAATATTTGAAAGAGTTACTAAACTTCAGGTATATCTTTCTTCACTCATAAAAATTCGGGGGATAAATTTTAAAATTGATGTGTCATGCAATACAGTAAAGTTTAATAAAATTTTACAAGTAAACATGCTTTTTATTGACAATAGACATTATAATAAAGCTCGATGCATTTTTATAAACAAATATACCCATATAACTACAATCCAGATCAAAATTTAGAACATCTCCAGCCTCCCAGCCAGTATTGTGCTCCCACGGGTAACCCACCATTCTAACTTCTAGCACCAAAAATTAGTTTTGCTTGTTTTTGAACTTCAAATAAATGAAATTGTACAGTGCATATTCTTTTGTGTCATTCTTCTTTTGCATACCATTAGCATCTCTGAGACCCATTCACAATGTTGAATGTAGCAATAATTCAGTCTTTTTCATTACTATACACATTCCTATTGCATAACATACTACAATTAATTTATTCATCCTACTGCTGGTAGACATTGGGATGGTTTCTAGTTTTTGCCTCTTATAGATAAAACTGCTTCAAACATTATTTTATGTTGTTTGGTGCACATATGCACTCATTTTGTTGGGCATATACCTAAGAGTGGAATTGCTGGATTGTAAGGCCTATATACGTCCAACTTTTAGCAGATACTGCCAAAGAGTTTTACAAAGTGGCTGTACTGCTGTACATTTCCATTAGCAGTGTGTTTTGGCTGGTCCACAACTTTACCAACATATGGTAATTTTGAAAAGGCATCCTGATAAATTGTAGTGTTATCACATTTTGGCTTCATTTCTATAATCAAAGTTGTTGAACATCTTTTCATGTGTTTATTTGTTATTTAGATGTTGTATTTTTAAAAAGTCCCTTTTCAAGTCTTTTGCCCAGTTTTTAAAAATTGGATTTTCTTCATTTATTTTTTAAGATTTATGTATTCTGAGTATAAGTTATTTGACAGAGTTGAATTCAAATGTCTTTTTCATATAACCTTTTGAAATATCATCTTCATACAATTTTATAAAAACCTGAGATTTAACTAACCCATTTACAATTAAAAAAGATAGAGCTACCAGGGTAAAATGATTTGTCCAGGATGCTAAAGTAGGTTACAGATAAGAGCCAAGGTTATTTTGTCTCAAAGTTTTTCTTAGATTTTAACACTTTGCTTTTCCTAAACAACTAAAAGTAAATAATGTAATCAAAATACAAAGTTTTCACAATAAAAAATCAGCCTTAAGTTTACAGAGCTTTTTTTTTTTTTAAATTATACTTTAAGTTCTAGGGTACATGTGAACAATGTGCAGGTTTGTTACATAGGTATACATGTGCCATGTTGGTTTACTGCACCCATTAACTCATCATTTACATTAGGTATTTCTCCTAATGCTATCCCTCCCCCAGGCCCCCACCCCATGACAGGCCCTGGAGTGTGATGTACCCTTCCCTGTGTCCAAGTGTTCTCATTGTCCAATTCCCACCTATGAGTGAGAATATGTGGTGTTTGGTTTTCTGTCCTTGTGAAAGTTTGCTGAGAATGATGGTATCCACCTGCATCCATGTTCCTGCAAAGGACATGAACTCATCTTTTTTTATGGCTGCATAGTATTCCATGGTGTATATGTGCCACATTTTCTTAATCCAGTCTATCACTGATGGACATTTGGGTTGGTTCCAAGTCTTTGCTATTGTGAATGGTGCCACAGTAAACATACGTGTGTATGTGTCTTTATAGTAGCATGATTTATAATCTTCTGGGTATGGACCCAGTAATGGGATGACTGGGTCAAATGGTATTTCTAGTTCTAGATCCTTGAGGCATTGCCACACTGTCTTCCACAATGGTTGAACTAGTTTACAATCCCACCAACAGTGTAAAGGTGTTCCTAGTTCTCCATATCCTCTCCAGCATCTGTTGTTTCCTGACTTTTCAATGATTGCCACTCTAACTAGTGTGAGATGGTATCTCATTGTGGTTTTGATTTGCATTTCTCTGATAACCAGTGATGATGAGCATTTTTTCAAGTGTCTGTTGGCTGCATAAATGTCTTCTTTTGAGAAGTGTCTGTTCATATCATTTGCCCACTTTTTGATGGAGTTGTTTGTTTTTTCTTGTAAATTTGTTTGAGTTCTTTGTAGATTCTGGGTATTAGCCCTTTGTCAGATGGATAGATTGCAAAAATTTTCTCCCATTCCATAGGTTGCCTGTTCACTCTGATGATAGTTTCTTTTGCTGTGCAGAAGCTCTTTAGTTTAATTGATCCCATTTGTCAATTTTGGCTTCTGTTACCATTGCTTTTGGTGTTTTAGACATGAAGTCCTTGCCCATGCCTATGTCCTGAATGGTATTGCCTAGGTTTTCTTCTAGGGTTTTTTATGGTTTTAAGTCTAACATTTAAGTCTTTAATCCATCTTGAATTAATTTTTGTATAAGGTATAAGGAAGGGATCCAGTTTCAGCTTTCTACATATGGGCTAGCCAGTTTTCTCAGCACCGTTTATTAAATAGGGAATCCTTTCCCCATTTCTTGTTTTTGTCAGGTTTGTCAAAGATCAGATGGTTGTAGATGTGTGGTATTATTTCTGAGGGCTCTGTTCTGTTCCATTGGTCTATATCTCTGTTTTGGTACCAGTACCATGCTGTTTTGGTTACCGTAGCCTTGTAGATAGTTTGAAGTCAGGTAGCGTGATGCCTCCAGCTTTGTTCTTTTGGCTTAGGATTGTCTTGGCAATGTGGGCTCTTTTTTGGTTCCATATGAACTTTAAAGTAGTTTTTTCCAATTCCATGAAGAAAGTCATTGGTAACTTGATGGGGATGGCATTTAATCTATAAATTACCTTGGGCAGTATGGCCATTTTCACAATATTGATTCTTCCTATCCATGAGCATGGAATGTTCTTCCATTTTTTTGTTTCCTCTTTTATTTCGTTGAGCAGTGGTTTGTAGTTCTCCTTGAAGAATTCCTTCACATCCCTTATAAGTTGTATTCCTAGGTATTTTATTCCCTTGTAGCAATTGCGAATGGGAGTTCACTCATGATTTGGCTCTCAGTTTGTCTGTTCTTGGTGTATAGGAATGCTTGTGACTTTTGCACATTGATTTTGTATCCTGAGACTTTGCTGAAGTTGCTTATCAGCTTAAGGAGATTTTTGGCTGAGACAATGGGCTTTTCAAAATATACAATCTTGTCATCTGCGAACAGGGACAATTTAACTTCTTCTTTTCCTAATTGAATACCTTTATTTCTTTCTCTTTTCTGATTGCCCTGGCCAGAACTTCCAACACTATGTTGAACAGGAGTGGTGAGAGAGGGCATCCTTGTCTTGTGCCAGTTTTCAAAACGAATGCTTCCAGGTTTTGCCCATTCAGAATGATATCGGCTGTGGGTTTGTCATAAATAGCTATGGAGCTATTTCTTTTCATACTTTAGTTTGGATCTTAAGGGTATCATTAAACTTATTTTTAGTCCTCTTACAGTGAAAGCAGAGAAAGCTTATGTTTTCTTAAAGAAGAAAAATATAATCCAAGAAATAGTTCTTGAATCTCATTTAGTTGGTAAGCTGCATGAAGCAAAGGTTTTCTTAAATAGGAAAATTTGCTTCAGGCAGTGGCTGTGTACTTTGTGGTTTTCTTTATAATGCTTTATATATACACACATATAAATATATATGTGTGTATATATTTACATATATATAAACATAAACTTCAAAGGAAGAACTGGTCTGGAAACTGGCTTCAGGCTCATCATGTGCTCTAGCAGATCGTTGCAACATCATGTTGTTAGGTACTCCCCCACAAGAAGGACTGATGCCCACCTTCTCTGTTAATTGGAGATTTACAAATGTGTGCAACTGGTTATTTAGTAGGACTTGTCAGGAAATGAAGATTGAAAAACCCATAAAAATGACTGTCAATGAAGGCGGACTCACATGGAAACACCAAATTCAGAGTGGGCCAAATCTGAACTGCCTGCTCCATCTTGAATTTGCAGCCAGAGGAACTGAAGGCATTAAAACAGCTTTAAACAGCTAGTGTTTGAGGAAACAATCTATCCTCATGTTACAGATCTGCTGGTCCAGGTCTAAGCATGGCCCTGGTTATCCTGGCATCCGAAGCATGATCACAAGCCTGTCTTATGAGTGAATAGACCATAGGAGCCCATGTTTTGGCAGTTGGTGGTTTTATTGGTGTTTGGGGGTCATTGCTCTTGCAAAGCCATCTGGCAGGGTGCTGAATTTCATTCTAGAAGTTTATTAGTTGCCCAGTCAAGAGCATGGATGTGCTGCTCAGCAGCAAAAGAATATAGGGCTGAGCTAACCCTGAGCATCAGCATTCTGTGTGACACTGGTGCTGCTGCTTTGTTCTCAGCGCCCAGCTAAAGACTGACTTATTTACCATCTATACCCAAAGATAAGGTAAGGTTGCTTACAGATTTGTTTTTAAAAAAGGCAATGACACTCATAGATTTAATAGTTATGCCTGAAGTCCAATCTCACAGTTTCAAAGTTGGATATTGCCTTAACAAGTCTTTCAAAGAAACTTTTTAAAAAAGCAATAGAGTAAATTTTTTCATCAAAAGTATTCAGCATACATTTAAAAAACAAACCCAGCACCTACAAGCTTATGGGAATGACTGATTTTGTTTTGAACAAAATTTCTGGAGATAGCATCCTACAGAGATTTTTAAAAATGCAATATCTCAGACAATTTAGAAGGAAATAAAGATAATATGCTCTAGAAACGGTTAGATGACTTGAAAATGGTTCAGGTGATGATAAAGATGATAAAGATATTGAAATTATGTGTGAAGAGCTTGAAGAAATTGTTTCATGCAATATAAGGGCAGAAAGTAAGCAATGTTTGAAAATTATGATGTTATTTTTCATTTATGTGATTTTTATACAATATATAATTTAAAATATGTATATAAAGTGAATAAATTCTAGCTTATGAGTTGTTTAACTATTTCATCTATGTCCCTAGAAAGCTAACTAATCAAGGTAGCCAAAAATCTTTTTATTTGGAGGCTATTCTCATAGGGAAAATGGAGATCATTTTATATTTGGCATCATCTTCTACTAGAGCATATTTGCTTCTTTTGTGCCTTTTGTGTTTTCCAGAGCCCAGTCAGGGAAGAGTATTCTATCAGTGACAGTGCTTATAATTGCTGCCCTCGTCAAGCCTTGTGCAGGCAAAGAAGGGCATGCATTGTCTTTGCATTGAAAAATAATAATAATAATAAAACCAACCGAAATGTGGCCCTGCTTTCTTATTTCCATATGCTGACAGTTCTAATGATATCAGTTGTAAATATTTCTCCAATGGGGCTGACCTCTCTTGCTGACTCTCCCTACCCCACCTTATGCCACTGATCACTTTTTAGTTTTTGAAGAAACAGCATAATACCTTTCTGAGAAGAAAAAGATTACAATAATCACAGTTTTTCATGCAATTAAGTTTGGCCAATCTGCTCCTAGAGTAAGAAAGGATTCAATTGCAATTTCTCAGAAATCGAATGGGAAATTAACATAGGAATCAGGAGACCCAAGAAACCTGTTTCTAACACTAATCAGCAGTGAGGCTTTGTGTAAGACATTTCACCTTTTTGTACCTTATTGATTTCTTTTCTTTTCTTTTTTTAAAGAGGGAATAAAGAGGGTTGGCTTTGTTGATTTCTAAAATTACTCCCAATTCTCAGCTTCTGGACCCTGATGTAAGATTTATATCAAATAAAACACTGGACTTGATATAAGAAAACCTAGATTATAGTGTTGCTCTGTTCCTAATTAATGTGATCTTAGAGAATTAACATACCTAGTCCCAGTTTTATACATTACCTCATGTATCTCAGCGCTTTCTGCCTCCTCTCCCATGCCACATATTTTGTACTTGATATTCCAGGAAAATCTTATTTTAGAAATAGTTTCTGCAATTCTATTTCTTTATATTAGCTCTGTCCATTTATATTATTTTGGGTATGAAGGGAAAAATCCATTGATTTTGTGCAGAGAATTTTAAAGCATATATATTTTTTATGTAAAGATATTTGGTGACACCATTGAAGTAGGTACGTTTGGATGAATGTTTGTATAAGTTTAAAAAAATATTCCTTTCCACATTTTTTCATTTTGCAGTTCCCTCAAAATTCAGCCTCTTTCGTCACAATAACAATCCACAATTCATGACAAATATAATCATTATTAGCAAAGATGGGAGTAGGAAGCCTGCCAATCTTTGCATACATTTTTAAAAAATTAGATTATATTTATTTAGATCATTCAGCATATGTTGGATACAGAGCCTTCTCATGAACCATTAACACTTCTAATTAGGGTCTAGGATTTTTCGCTATCTTGGCGCAAAGGCTATCTTTGGGATCTTTTTTATCTTTTCATGCTAATTTGGTGAACAAGCACCAAATTACACAAATCCTAGAAGGGTAAGAGCGAAGGTAAAATATTTTAAACCAAAGGGGAGGCAATATGGTATAGTGATTAGGAGCGTGAACTCTTGACTAGAGAGCTTGGGTTCACATCTTAGCTCTGCTGTCTGTTAGCTGTGTCTTAGGTGAGCTACTACACTGCCCTGGGCCACAGTTTCCTCAACTATAAAATAAGGATTATAATACTTCCTACCTCACAGGATTGTCTTGAGAATTAAATACGCTAAAAGAAGGGAAGCACTTAGAGCTGTTCTTGTGCTGATGCTCAGTACATACTAGCTATTGTTATTATTACAGGTTTTCTATGGATAGCCTTGTTTGCTGGCTATAGACTGTGTAATGTTAGGAGGCTGTAAAGGATGTTAAGTTCTCCACCAGAAAATAACTGGGCAGGACAAATTAGATATGGCAGGTTTGATTCCAAATCTGGCCTCTTTGGCAAGATTCCTGTACAGCTCACCTATTTGGGCTACAGTCATCTTCACACACCATACTACAGTATCCCCTCTGTATACCAACCATTTGGATACCTAACTAGTACCTCTCCTTCAAGACTCACATCAGAGATTAGATCTTCTAGGAAAACTCCCATGACTGTCCTCCTCAACACTGCTTCCCTACATTCACTATCACCATCACCACACTAAGCAATAAGCTTCCCCTATGTGCTCTGATAGCCATAAGGGCACACATCCATCATTACCATCTTCATCTTACATCAAAGTTATATGTTTATGTTTTGGTCTACACAGACAGACTATAATATCCTTGGAAAGCAGGCAGGCACCATATCATCTCCATATTTACATCTCTAGTGCCTATTACAGTACCAAGTTTGTAGTTTGTACAAATGTGAGACCAGGGAAAAGGGAGCCCAGTGCCTGGGTAATTGGAGATACTAGGAGTGGAAGTAAGGAACACAAGAAAGACAGTAGGCTTGGGTAAGGGAAATAGTGACTTTAGGTGAGAGTGTTTAACTAAAGGCTTCTACAGAGCATCCACTGTGGGAAATAAAAGTTGGAATTAAGGAGAAGTCAAGCTTAGAGAGGCTAAATATGGGAGTCATCAAACGTGTGAGATTTGAAATCTTGGGAATGATGATTTTGTAGTTACAGAATATGGATGCCCCCCCCGCCAAAAAAAAAGCCAAGGAAAGAATCCTAGGGAATATCTACATTCAACAGGTAGGAATCAGATATGAAGAATGAGAAGGACTAGAAACAGAGAGAAAAGAGAAAAACCAGAGATATATAATGTCCCAGAAGCCAGAAGAGTGGTGAGATTTAAAGAAGTGTTTAATAGTATCAAAGGGTTAATTACTAATTAATCAAAAATTAATTGAACATCAACTCTTGCTAAGTATTTACTAAGTGCTGAGATAAAATGGTCACAAGATCTCTGTTCTTACAAGAAGTTAAGTAGTATGAGGAGTGGGATGAGGAGTCGTTAAGAGATGCAATAAATTTATAGTTAAGAGATGCAATACATTTGTGGAAATCAGGTTGCAATACTAAGGAGAAAACAGGAGGTGAGAAATGATCAAGAACAAAGGAAGTCTGCTATGTTAAACAGTTTGGAAATCATGGGAAGGACAGAAATGGTTGCTTGAAGAAAAGCTTAAAGATTTTTGTTTCATACTTATTGAATTGTTTGCTCTTTTAGAATGGAGAGACGTGAGCTTATTTCTAGGCTGAAGAGAAATAGGCAGGGGGCAGGCAGAGGAGAGAGAGAGAGAACAAATGGGGAGGATGAGATCAGGAGTCATTAGCCTTGGGACAGAGGTCACTTCTGAGGCAGAAATGGCATAAACAGTGCAAGAATGTTAAATTGTGAGAGAGTGAAAGAGAAATCCAGAGAGCTCATATTGGATAAATGCATCTAGCTACTCTGAAAAGCAGGGAACTAGGCTGCTGAAGAGAGCGAGGGCCAGGTCCAGGTTCAGAAAGAAACAATGAGCTTTGGAATAGCAACTTTTGGTCGGGACCTTCCCCTAGGGACAATCACTGAGCAGTACTGAGATGGGACAGGCCAGATTGTGAAGTGAACCAAGTGGGCACTGTCAGTCACAGAAATGATGGTTTAAAAGTGAAAAAGAAAATCAGTAAGAAGCCAAAAGTGTATTAAGAAATGTGCATTTTATAGATACACTGGAAATCGTTTTGTTTTAGATCCCAACATTATGAAATGCAGAGTTGTCAGTTTACTTTTAGAAATGGAAATACCATTCCTGAGGCTAATGAACAATATCAAAATAAGATCCAATGGTGGGTTGTGGCTGCAGGCAGTGACCACAGAGTGCTGACTCCAAGGACAAATTACTCCTTTTGAAGTTTGAGTTATAATGAAGTGGAAAGTGAACCATGCCGGGATCTAGTCATGGGAAAAACATGCTTCCCTTGGTGCCGAGATTTGTGGAAGGAACCCCCTCTAGCATGAATGGTTCAAAATTGTATTCTGCAGGTAGAGAATTCCCTCTGCTCCTTTTCTTACTGTGTAGCCTCAAGCAGTTCAAACATGGATATCTTATTTCTGTGTCAAAATCATGCTGAGTCCTAGAAGAGGGGCATCGATGTTGTGGGGGGCATTCTTCCATGTTTTTTTCTCATGCCTGATCAGTTACCTCCTCTCCCAAGCTGCCAATGTGATTGCTCCTTGGGCTGTACAGATGGTTCCCAATTTACGATGCTTTGACTTATGATTCTTCAACTTTGTGATGGTATGAAAGCATTGCCACCTCAGTAGAAAGCATACTTCGAGTATCCATACAACCACCCTATTTTTCACTTTCAGTACAGTATTCAGTAAATTATCCCAGATATTTAACACTTTATTATAAAATAGATGTTGTGTTAGATGATTTTGCCCAACTGTAGGCTAATATAAGTGTTCTGAGGATGTTTCAGTTAGGCTAGGCTAAGCTATGATGTTTTGTAGGTGAAGTGTATTAATTGTATTTTCCACTTATGATATTCTCAACTTACAATGGGTTTACTGGGATGTAACTCCATTGTAAGTTGAGGAGAAACTATATTTGGTCATGGGCTGAATCACTGTGTACAGTACTTCCTTGTTCAAAGTAAACCCAAGTTTTCTGTTCTCCCTCTTCTGTCTCTGGAAATGATCAGATCAATAAGCCAGGGATAATTCTTCAGGACTCACCATCTAAATTGGAGGGGAGAGAAAGCCAAAAACCTTACTAAGGCTTCCAGGACTAAGAAATGTCCTGTAATCCCGGTCTTGCAGGTTTTTGGGGGAAAGAGAGACACTGGCATTTTGTTTCTCATTTGGCTATTGTTTCCTGCATATATCTCTCCTGGTTGGGAATTGTGTGGAGAGGAGAAGAGTAAAGGATATCTGTTATTTGGTTTGATGAGAACATTGGGAAGAGAAAAGTGGTCCTTTTCTTCTGAGGCCAGGAGCTGTAAGAAAAACATTTTCCAAAGATTGACATTAACACCGGGAAAAGCAGAACAAGGGAAAGAAAGGACAGGAGAGATCTTTTAGGACATTGTTTTGAACATCTGCTCCTGGTGTGTCTGAATGCAGACCAAATCCTGAACTTTTCATTATATAAGCCAACATATTCTTATATTTTCCCTCAGAGTAATTTGAGTTGGCTTCTTGTCACTTACCTTGAAAGAATCCTGAATAAAATGAGAAGTGATTGGCAAGGCTGAATCTGGGCATGTTTGGGTCTCCTGCTCTAATATCACTTTCTCAAATCATTGAAACTTCACTCCTACTTTACAAACCTACAAGCCATTTTCTTTATGTAAATATAGACATGAACTTAAAATAATATCTTTTGAACAGGACGGTTGCAGTGCATGGGAAAGGGCCTAGAGAAGTGGATAGAATCTTTCCCCCGGTGAGCTCTAACAATAAGACACAGACGATCTTGAGTGGTTTAAATGCTATCCTGTCTAGAAGCACGAGGGAGAAGGGAGCAGATCATCACAGCCCAGCAGTGTCAGAAGTTTCCCACTGTGTTGTCAGAAATGAGTACAGCCAGTTTAGCCCATGTTGAGGGAAACTGGCTACTGACCACCTCCCACGTGCCCACCTTTTTTTTGTTTGCTCGTTTGCTTTTTGATCAGGAATTTAGGCATTCTCCTGAAGTAGCTTATTACTATTTTGATAATGTATCTAGCACTTTTCTTTCACTTAAGTTCAGATAAAATAAAAACCCAAACCAAAATACTTACTGTGTATTTATTACATGTCACAAACATTTACATGCGTGACTGCACTCAATCCTTCTCATTACATCTATTTTAAACAAGAAGAAACAGAGGCTTTCGGATGTGAAGAAACTTGCTCAAGGTCACTTGGCAGAGTTGAAATTCGAACTTAAATCTGTGTCTACAACCCCTGTTCTGAATTGTTAAGCCTTCCTGTGCCTAGGCACAGACAATATCAAGGTAGTTCTTAGCCTTATTAAAATTTCCCCTGTCTTTTCAGGGTTTTATCCTTTGCTTAATGTCCAGTGAAATAGTTTAACTTGTATCCCATGCTTCTGCAGTAAATCAAGTGTTTTTGCCAACTCTTGGGGGTGTGTTGAGGTTTGCTGGATTGTCACTTGCCACTTCTTACTTTGAATAGCAATTTGCTCTCCTCTTGCCATCTCTTCATAGCCACGATGTTCTAGGGGACAACTTGGGACCCATCTCCATTCTCAGAAGCACACTGACATTGGTTTCCAGAATTTAAAATTCTGTAAGCATATCAGAAGGAAAGTAGAACCCAGGGCAGGAAGTTTTAAGCTCGGTCTCAGCTATTGCTGTACTTGAGACCCGTCGCCATTCTCATCTCTGGAACCTACTCTGACCACCTCTCTCCCTGAGTCTTCACTGCCCTTGGGACTCTAATTTTCCCATTCGACAGCAGCATAGTGTCTGCCCTAAACCACATCTCCCAGCTCACCAGAGAAAACCAGAAATCCCTTAAATTAGTTGGCGTGGTGCCACATTCTGCCCACGGGACAGCCTTTCACACTATTTATGTTTTACTCTAAACTATCTGCATTTGGACAACTTCAAGGATTTTTTTTTTTTTTTTTTCGGTATCACATGTTCACTCTCAAAGTATTGTTGGAAGAAGTTAGATAAAGTAAAACGGGAGCATATTTCTCTCTTCACTACCAATCCTGAGTGCCCTTGCCAATGTTCTTGCAACTAAGTTTGGTACTCAAAACACTAAGAAAAAACTTAAACACATTACTGTATAAGCATGCCTCATGGAAATTGTGCATTGTGAGATTTTAAATAGAAAAGACAGGATATGTTTAAAAATTAAATCACTGTTTTGATTTGCTGAGAAATAGAGCCTTTTGTACATCGACCCTATTTAATATTGCCGTATAATAGAAAAGCTTATATTTTGCCTTTATTCTGACCCAGCTTTGCTTTCATATGAGAACCTCTCTAAGACATGAGATAGAAGGACTTAACACAGGAAATTTAATATTCAGCTATCTTAAGATGCAGCCAGGGTGTAACTTAGCTATCTAAAATAGAGCAAGGAGCTTTTAATCATCAAGTGAAATTACCAAGATTCTTAATTTTTTTTTTGTATGTACCTGTGTAAATCAGGTTTCTCTGATCCTTAAAGGGTAAGAGCTGCTAAACTATGCTATGGTGATTCACCAGGGAGGTGTGTGTGTGTTGGAGCAGGGAGAGGTTCATAGGGAGTGGGCATGGTGACATGTTGTTCACTTATATTTCATTATTCTCGAACAGTCTTATGTAAATATTTTCTTCTGAAATATTCAATAGCCTTGAAATGCAGGTAAACAAGGATTAGTAGAAAACATGAGATTCAGAGTTAATGGATCATCCAATAAGCCTTAATTTGAATATACTTTTGATGCTGCAACAGTAACCATGAACACAATTTAAATAAATTTTGCTTCCAACAGAATCAGGGAAAGGAAATTGGGACTCTAACTACATTCCTTCCTCTTTTTTTTTTTTTTTTTTTTTTTAGTAGTCTAGTTCTATTACCCAGACTGGAGTGCAGTGTTATGATCTCTTTCACTGCAACCTCCATCTTCTGGGCTCAAGCCATCCTCCCATCTCAGCTTCCCAAGTAGCTGGGACTACAGTTATGCACCACCATACCTGGCTAATTTTTGTATTTTTGTTGGTAGTGGCTGGGTTTTGCCATGTTGCCCAGGTTGGTCTTGAACTCCCGGCCTCAAGCAATTCACCCACCTCATCATCCTAAAGTGTGGAGATTAGAGGGACTCTAATTGTTATCACATATTTCCAGTTAGTCACAGGGAGAATGATTAGAGATCCTATAGTCAGGTAAAGAACTATGTAGGCACATTTTAGGATGGAAGCAGCAGCAGTCCACCCAAAATCAAAGGTAATTCTCATCATCTCCTTGCACCATCATCATCTTCAAATATTTTGTAAAGATCATATCTGAGCTGGGATGTTCTAGGATCTAGGGATCCATAGCCATGTGAGACTATGATTTCCAACCTGGTTGAGAGGTAGGGAATACATGTACTATAAAAGCAAAATCAATGCATGAGAAAAACTAATGCAGGGTTTCCCTATGGCATAGGGGTTTAACAGGATTAATCAAAGGAGTCCAGGACATATTAGAATGTGAGAGGCAGGCTGACTGTTGGGGAACTATTGCAGTAATCTAGCTGTGAGATGCCAAGGATGTGGCTCAGAGGAAAGGGTGGGAGCAGCAACCATTGCGCAGGGAGATTCTCTGGATAAAGTACGGCACAATACTCTTAATTTGCTGTGAGTCATATGTACACGGTCTCTCTTCAATATTACCACATAATAAAAGAAAATTAATTATTAGAAAGTAACTACTGGGAATAAAACTGAAAGATGATTTCAAAAGTCCTACAGACATGTCTTATAACATACATTCCAAATAGTAGCCTGGCAACAGCATACTTCATATTAATGTTTGGCTAATACATGGGGAATAAGAAGAGATCAGGTGATTTGAGTCACTTTATTAAAACTGGGCTATTTTACTTGCTAATGAAACACAGTACAGGATTCAGTCTTCTTGCTCATTGAATTGAACAAAGCCAACCAATTCTGAGCACAAGAACACTGGGCTGCCTTTTTATACTCATTAATCAATTCTCTATTGAATGCATGTTTTTGTGTAGCTCAGGTTAAGGAAAGGGGGCTGTATCTTGGTAACTGAAAGGGGAGAACTGTATTTTGAGATGAAAAGTGATCATTCATCTTATGCTCATATATTTTAGGTAGGAAGACTGTCAGGTAGCATCTTGTATCCCTCTCATTTTTTGGACACAAAGATTTGAGGTCAAGAAAGGCTAATCTTTCCCAAAGCCACAGCATCTGTTGGTTGACAGGGACATTAGCTGTGGGTGGACCTGAGGTCCTCTGAATCCCAGGCATATCTTCTAGTCATTTCTCAGGAGCCCATGCTAGCTTTGTTCTGAAGCAGTAGTTGAGTGACTTCCATTCTTACTCTCCTTGATTTTTGCTCTTCAAATCCTTCGAGCACTTGGGACAATTCCTTGTCTCAGATTCTGGTCTTTTGTGAAAGAAGAAATATTCACTTATTCATGAATATTGTATTTATTCTATGACAGGAATTAATACCTGTTCCAGGCACTGAGTTAACTATTGTCTATGCCATGATGAATAAGTCAGGCATAGTCCTGCCTTCGTGTAGCTTGTTATCTAGTGTGGGGCACAGATGTTAAACAAACACATATTTCACTATGACCTATGGAAAAAAAAAGTATAAAGCTTTTTTTGTTTGTTTGTTTGTGTTTTTGAGATGGAGTTTCGCTCTTTCAGCCAGGCTGGAGTGAAGTGGCACGATCTAGGCTCACTGCAACCTCTGCCTCCCAGGTTTAAGCAATTCCCCTGCCTCAGCCTCCCGAGTAGCTGGGATTACAGGCAGGCACTTGCCATCACGCCCGGCTAATTTTTGTATTTTTAGTAGAGACGGGGTTTCACCATGTCGGCCAGGCTGGTCTCAAACTCCTGACTTCAGGTGATGCACCCACCTTGGCCTCCCAAAGTACTAGGATTACAGGAGTCAGCCACCACACCCAGCCAAAAAAGTCTAGGGTATTTTGAGGGAAAGAATAGGGAAAACTAAATTAATTGGGGAGGAAGGAAGGTCTTGGAGAAATTATTCAATATGAAATTTGAAAGTTATGGAGGAGTTGGTTAAAAAAACAAATAGAGTGAAGAGTGCTTTAGTCAGAGGGAGCAGTGTGTGTGTAAGAAGCTCATGAGGTGGGGGAAGAGCCTGAAGTGTTGAAAAAGTGGCAGCGAAGTCAATTTTTTTTGTCCCCAGGACTTCACTTGGAGCTGAAAAACAACAACAACGACAACAACAAAACTTTGAAGTAGGATAAAGGAGATGAGTGTAATTAAAAACAGAGCGTGTTTTTTGTTCTGTTTTGTTTTGTTTTTTAGAAATGAACCATTTATCAACTCAACTTCTTTGATTAGGTTTATTCTTTTATTTAAACTCAGCCTTGTTCTCAGGAAGAGATAAGTTAGCATCTTGTTATTAATAGAAAGACTTCACTGGATTGCAATTTTTCTATGGTGATTGTTACATGAAATAGAGATAAGGCTGCCTATTGACTTTGTGCTGTGTGGCCTACACTGTGGATTAGTCTGACTTCTGATTTACTTTAGTTCCTTTTGCCTTCAATCCAAATTCTACTCAATTGCTATTAATGTTTGGATCTTTATGAAAGTTGCAGTATGGAAAATGAAGCCAGAAAGCCATAGAAATTTAGGTGAAAGAACAAAGAAACTATTATTTGATTTTTATGATGGCTTGCTACAGAATTCTCTAAGAAACATTTATTTTCAATTTGATCTGATGTTAACTAACTAGAACAGGGAAAAATCAATGATGCATTTTTCTATTTATCATTATACCTTTAATTTATTTTTCTTGGGTTGTGCTTTCCATTTCATAGAATATGTACTAAATGGGAAAAACAGAGAGATGTCCTCAAAAGGAGCCTTGTCCTGGGAGCCAGATCTGAGGTCTAGCCCAAGATTCCATTTGTCTTCTCTAAGCACAGAATCTCCAGTGATAGACCTACTGACTGGGAAGGGTTTCATAAAAAATGGAGGCAGGAGATTAGTTTTGTTTCTTAAATTGTGTAGAATTCAGACAGAATGGAAATGGCTGGAGAAAAGTATACAACTAAGCTGACAGGTCTGTCTTAAATCAGTGATTTCGAGAGTGGCTCTTAGAGGATTCAGAAATCCTATTACATTCCCATATGAATTCACTCTCTCATCTCCAAGACAAATATTTCACACTGATTTTTCTTCCCTCAAGCCTTTACTATTTCCTGTCTCCTTTATTCTTATTTAAAGCCGGGTCTTTAAACTTTTTATAAAAATTTAAAACTTGTAAAATTTTAAATGAGAATTTAAAAATTATATTATTTATTATGCAGTAGCAGCAATCAAGAGAGAACTTGTTTTTCCACCAACAACCTACCAGCCACCACACTCATGTATTCTATATTGTAGTTAAAATGAATAGACCATCGGTGCTTCTGTCTAAAACCAACCCTCCACTTGTGCACTAGATTACATCCCCTTTGGCTATTTTGGCCTACACAGGATGTGACTCCCATAAATATCTCCTCCTTGTCTGTCAATATCTCTTCGGCACCCTTCCTATCCTCATATGAACAGGCTGTAATTTTTCCCACTTTAAAAAATCTCCTCTTGAACTTAAATGTTTTCTCTACCTACTACCCACATCCTTTGCGATTCTTCAGAGCAGTAAGGCAGTCCTCATTTTGCATATTGTTAATATGCACAAATTACAGCTACCGCAGTTTAGTTCAATAACACCAGTTCCTCCAAAACACAGTTCAATTTTCAGTTGCCGTAGTATATTAATTGAATAATTGCATAAAATACAAACTTGGCTGTTAGCCCTTCAGTTTAGAAATTGTTACATAAATAACAAACACACATCATGGTCAGTGACCAAATATGTCACTTCTATCAAAGTCTGTTGGTGACTGGGCACTGGGCATCTGTGTTCACGCATAGACAGCAAAGCATATCGTTGTGTTGACTTCTTGCCTTCCTGTGATAAATCCATGTGGCATTTAAAAATGAAATGGATACCTTAAATTGGAAACTTACCAATGAAGATGAAAATGCATCAGAGAAACAAAAAGTAAAAATGCTGTAAGTGGAATTCAAGTGGAAAATAATGTAGTTATATAAGAAATAGCTGAGCATGAAAATATCAACATGACTGCTGTTCGAGAGACTGGAGATATGTGGCTGCAGGAGCTCAGTGAGGGTGAACTCATCAATGTAATGGAAAAATGTCGTGGTGAATGAGGATGCTCTAGAGGAAGGGATGCTGGCAAAAACTTCACATTGAAGGAATTGTTGGAGATATTTCATGACACTGAAAGCACAAAAGATAAAATACTGGACGGTAACTTAATCTTAGAAACTGAGTATGACAATTTTCCAAGGCAGAGAAAAGATGCTTGCTTCCTGTAGTACAATAAGAAGGCAAGCACTATTCAGGCTACTCTTGATTTTTTTTAACAGAGAAAATAAAACACTTTAATTCTCAGTTTGTCTAATGTTTTAAAATATAGTTTGCCAATTAAATATTAGTTTAAGTACTTTTTCATTTCACTATGTATTTATAGCCAACAGTAAGAAAGTTTTTAATGTTTTGACAAAAATTTTTAAAAATTCATTCAACAGGTATTTATTGAGAATTTCATATGCATCCTCAGAAAATGTACAATCTTATAAGGAAAACAATTAAAAAGCAGTTACAACATGATGGAATAAATATCTTGAAAGGAGAAATGTAGAGTCACTTGGGAGCACATTGCAGATCGCAGATATTAAATCTTTCTGAGGGGAGCAAAGTGTCAGAAAGGAAGAGACACTAAAAGTATAAGTGGAGATGCTCTAAATCCTCCTGAAGGCTGTTGAGGGGTAGCCTGTTTGATCTAGGAAGCTCCCAGTACCTTAACGTTCTTGGTTGCCTTGGGCTGCCACCACCATCAAATACAGAATACCAATTTATTTATTCAATCACTATATAGTTCTGGAGCAGTTCTAAAATCCAGTGTTCTAGGCTCTGGGGGCTCAGTTATAAACCAAATAAGCAAAACACCTGCTTTCATGGCAACTTATATTCTAGTAGGGATAAGCAGATAATGAATAAACAAAAATAGATGCATTAGGTGTTTTGGAAAAAATTAAGCAGAGTAAGATGATAGAGTGTATGTTCTAATATAGGTATGTGAGTGTATAGTATTTTTTTTTTTAAAGTTTAAGTTCTGGGATACATATGCAGAACATGCAGGTTTGTTACTTAGGTATACATGTGCCATGGTGGTTTGCTGCACCTATCAGCCCGTCATCTAGGTTTTAAGGCCTGTGTGCATTAGATGTTTGTCCTAATGCCCTTGCCCCCAGCCCCCGACAGGCCCCAGCATATGATGTTTCCCTCCCTATGTCCATGTGTTCTCATTGTTCAACTTCCCCTTATGAGTAAGAGCATGCAGTGTCTGCTTTTCTGTTCCTATGTTAGTTTTCTAAGAATAATGGCTTCCAGCTTCATTCATGTCCCTGCACAGGACATGAATCCATTCTTTTTTAGAGCTGCATAGTATTCCATGATGTATATGTGCCACATTTTCTTTATCCAGTCTATCATGGATGGGCATTTGGGTTGGTTCCAAGTCTTTGCTATTGTAAATAGTGCTGCAATAAGGAAACGTGTGCATGCATCTCTGTAGTAGAAGAGTGTATACTATTTCATTATTTTATTTATTTTTAATTTTAAATGTTTTTTTCTAGCTTTATTGAGGTATAATTAATTGAAAAATAAAATTGTATATATTTAAGGTGTACAAAGTGATATTTTGAATGACAAAGATTTTTAAAGGTCATGGAACAGTTATACTTTTCCCCACGATTATTAAGATCACATTGCGTAGTTTCAGCATGCATGCTCATTTTTATCGTCCTGCACTACCTAGCAAAGTGTGCCTGTGCGGACTTTAGACCTGTATGAGAGGACCCCCTGCACTTCAGAGGACACTAGTCTGGTCTTTCTCCACTCATGCCCTTATTCATGCCCCTCCCCTCTTATCCCACCCTTTGTGTACCCAGGACCCTGGAGTCTCCTTCCTTGATCCTGCTTCCATGGACATCTTTCCTGGTTAGTCCTTTTGACACCACCAGTGTTTATACTGTTGGCCCAAAGAGTGGTCAAAAGGTAATTCTATGGAGAAGGATGTGGGTGGGGTGTGGGCGAGCTGTCTGGGGTGTCCACATGCATGTGTGTGGTGTTGGGAGGCGGACTAAGGCAAGCACGAACAGAAGAGGCAGGTGGGCCACAGGCCTGGAGCTGCCATTTGAACTCCTGCCCTTAACCCTATAAAGGCTTCACAGTACAATTCCTCTGAAGCAGACTCTTTGTTCTCTGCCTCCACTGTCACTGCTCCCATTCAGATACATGCAGATGTTGTGTCATCAAGTCTTGTCTTTGGGTCCTCTCAGCCCAGACATGGGACATATTAGAGGATGAACTTCAGATGATTCCAACTAGCCAGCACTTAGACATTTCGTTACCCCAGTCTTGAAGTCTTTCCAGCAGAGGCCTGAATAGTGTGCAGATAAGCCAGTTTAGCTGGACTCTTTCTGAATTCCTGACCTACAGACTCCATGTTTATAGTAAAATAGCTATTGTTTAAGGCCACTAAGTTTATGGTGGTGTGTGACATGTAATAGTTGACTATTCTTTTTTTTTTTTT
>NW_012105620.1:1421165-1445024 GCF_000951045.1 Mandrillus leucophaeus
GGGTTTCACCATGTTAGCCAGGATGGTCTCGATCTCCTGACCTTGTGATCTGCCCGCCTCGGCCTCCCAAAGTGCTGGGATTACAGGTGTGAGCCACCGCACCCAGCCAATAGATGACTATTCTTGACTTTACTCCTATCTTTTTAGTACCTGGATTTTGGTCTCCTTTGCTTTCTAAGCCTCTAATTGAGGAGTATCCCAGATCTCAATCTTTGGCGCTCTTCTCTATCTCACTTACTCCTTAGGTGATCTTTCCTTTTTCCTTTGCTACGAATCCTACTTATATTCTGAGAAACCCAAATCTATGTCCTCAGGTCAGACGTCCCCTTTTAGCTGCTGGCTGTTTTTAGTTTCGTTTCTTTTCTTCTCCTTTCTTTTCTTCTTTTCCTTTCTTTTCTTCTTTTCCTTTCCTTTCCCCTTTCCTTTCATTTCTTTTTCTTTTTTGACTTAGTTTCACTCTTGTTACCCAGGCTGGAGTGTAGTGGCACCATCTCAGCTGACTACAACCTCCCCCTCCCAGATTCAAGCGATTCTCCTGCCTCAGCCTCCCCAGCAGCTGGGATTACAGACGTCTGCCATCACGCCCAGCTAATTTTTGTATTTTTAGTAGAGATGGGATTTCACCATGTTGGCCAGGCTGGTCTTGAACTCCTGACCTCAGATGAGCGCCCACCTCTGCCTCCCAAAGTGCAAGGATTACAGGCATGAGCCACCATGCCTGGCTTGTTTTTAGTTTCAACTGTTTACTTGATATCTTGGTATAACTTGGATATATATCATTATATATTACATACTGTGGGGATGAACACATGTTGGACACCTCAAACATGATGTGCCCAAAACTTACATATTGAATTTTTGCCTTAATATTATCCTAATTTCCCACTATCTTAGTAAATGCTACTTTCACCTGCCTACTTGTTCAATCTCGAAACAAAATTATTCTAGAGTCTTCCTTCTTTTTCATTCTTCACATCTGATGCAATCCAAAATTTTATCAATTCTTTTCCTAAGTATGTCTACTCTGCTCCACTAATACCATCATCATCCTGGTTCAAACCAACAAAGGTTCACTGATTTGGTATTGGTCCTTTGAGCTCTACTCTATTTCCTTTAACTCCATATTTGTGGCAAATCACACACATACCTCTCTGACCCCCACCTCCATCCCCTGCTTCCTCATTTGCAGACTGTCAGTGTTTAAGCCAGGGTAAGACAGATGAAACCACCATAACTGGAAGCAAATGTCTCTCACTACCCTATTCTGCTGGGTGGCAGAGGAAATCTCTGCTCAAGAATCTGACCCAGTAGTGAATGCAGCCAAACAATTTGTCACCTCCATAGCTTTTAATTTTAGGGGGAGAACTCTTTATCAAAAAATATCTTGATAAGCTGCTTGGGGTTAGACATGAGACCTAAAAACCAGATGTTGCATGTGCCAGGACAGTTAAAGGAGATGGGTAAACTGCTCTGTCTAAAGCATAGAGAGAAGTTTACTTTGCTGCTGGAGAAGAAAGTGAAAGAGAGAAGAAAGCAGAGAAGATAGGTGAGGACGGAGGAGCCAGGAGATGGTTTGGGGCTGGATCTATTTGTACAGAACATTTGGAAGATCTCTAAAAGAATCTTAGATGAGTAAAAGTATGTGAGAGTGGTTAAAAACTCAATGCACAGATACCTGCAAACTAACCAGAGGAACAGAGAGATTCCAGTCAGAGGAGCCATCCTCTATGTCTGCATATGTTCTGAGGGACTAACTCTCCCTTCCCTGGTGTTGAGAACACTGTGCACTCAACAAGTTCCTTGGCCAACCCAGGCTAGAGGTTGGGGGTGGTTATTGAGATGGGAGTTTTGTGATCATCTTGGATGCCTGCAATGACATGCCTTTAGGTGACTTCTCTGGAAAAATAACTATGAACTTCCACCAACATGGAGGAATTCAGTATTAGCTTGAGAAGACTTATTTTATCATCTTCACTGGTTTTTTTTTTTTTTTTTTGAGACAGGGTCTCACTCTGTCACAAAGACTGGAGTGCAGTGGCCCTATCTCGGCTCACCGCAACCTCCACCTCCCAGGCTGAAGCAATTCTCCTGCCTCAGCCTCCCGAGTAGCTGGGATTACAGGCATGCACCACCATGCCCAGCTAATTTTCATATTTTTAGTAGAGACAGGGTTTCACCATGTTGGCTAGGCTGGTCTCAAACTCCTGACCTCAAATGATCCACCTGCCTCAGCCTCCCAAAGTACTGGGATTACAGGCATGACACACCACGCCCTGTCTATCTTCACTGTTTTTATGTCAAGTGACTGTCAAGAGTAGGTAGCCACATCTTTCTTAAGTCCCAATCCCAGGGGCCCAAGTATTGGGTGGAAGGGAAAAGAATGGCTAAAGTGTATTGCCATTTTGAATGTTGCTCTGATAAACGGCTTCTTCTAAGAGTGTTGGTATAAGGAGTGCTTAATTTTGTCAGCCAAGTACAGAGTGGAAGAAAATTTGAAATACTGGTGAGTATTGACAGCTGTCATATTTTACTGGGTCATTGAACTGAGCTTGCTATTACAGGATGAAATTGGCAATTTTTTTTGTTATACTTTAAGTTCTGAGATACATGTGCAGAATGTGCAGGTTTGTTACATAGGTATACATGTCTCATGGTGGTTTGTTTCACCCATCAACCTGTCATCTACATTAGGTATTTCTTCTAATGCTATCCCTCCCCTAGCACCCCCGACCCCCCGACAGGCCCAGTGTGTGATGTTCCCCTCCCTGTGTCCATGTGTTCTCATTATTCAGCTCCCAGTTATGAGTGAGAGCATGCAGTGTTTGGTTTCCTGTTCTTGTGTTAGTTTGCTGAGAATGATGGTTTCCAGCGTCATTCATGTCTCTGCTAAGGACATGAACTCATCCTTCTTTATGGCTGCATAGTATTCCATGGTGTATATGTGCCACATTTTCTTTATCCAGTCTATCACTGATGGGCATTTGGGTTGGTTCCAAGTCTTTGCTATTGTGAACAGTGCCACAATAAACTGTTGTGTGCATGTGTCTTTACAGTAGAATGATTTATAATCCTTTGGGTATATACCCAGTAATGGGACTGCTGGGTCAAATAGTATTTCTGGTGCTAGATCCTTGAGGAATCGCCACACTGTCTTCCACAGTGGTTGAACTAATTTACACTCCCACGAAGAGTGTAAAAGCATTTCCATTTCTCCACATCCTCTCCAGCATCTGTTTCCTAACTTTTTAATGATCGTCATTCTAGCTGAGGCAATGGGGTTTTCTAAATATTCAATCATGGCATCTGCAAAAAGAGACAATTTGACTTCCTCTCTTCCTATTTGAATACCTTTCTTTCTCTTGCCTGATTGCCCTGGCCAGAACTTCCAATATTATGTTGAATAGGAGTGGTGAGAGACAGCCTCCTTATCTTGTGCCAGTTTTCAAAGGGAATGCTTCCAGCTTTTGCCCATTTAGTGTGATATTGGCTGTGGGTTTGTCATAAATAGTTTTTATTATTTTGAGATACGTTCCATCAATACCTAGTTTATTGAGAGTTTTTAGCATGAAAGGGTGTTGAATTTTATCAAAGGCCTTTACTGCATCTATTGGGATAATCATGTGGTTTTTGTCTTTGGTTCTCTTTATGTGATGGATTACATTTATTGATTTGCATATGTTGAACCAGCCTTGCATCTCAGGGATGAAGCCGACTTCAATGTGGTGGATAAGCTCTTTGATGTGCTGCTGGATTCAGTTTGCCAGTATTTTAATAAGGATTTTTGCATTGATATTGGCCGGAAATTTCCTTTTTTTGCTGTGTTTCTGCCAGGTTTTGGTATCAGGATGATGCTGGTCTCATAAAAAGAGTTAGGGAGGATTCCCTCTTTTTCTATTGATTGGAATAGTTTCAGAAGGAATGGTACCAGCTCCTCCTTGTACCTCTGGTAGAATTCGGCTGTGAATCCGTCTGGTCCTAGGCCTTTTTTTTTTTTTTTTTTTTTGGTTGGTAACTTATTAATTACTGCCTCAATTTCAGAACTTGTTATTGGTCTATTCAGGGATCCAACTTCTTCCTGATTTAGTCTTGGGAGGGTATATGTGTCCAAGAATTTATCAATTTCTTCTAGACTGTGTAGCTTATTTGCATAGAAGTGTTTATAGTATTCTCTGATGGTAGTTTGTATTTCTGTGGGATCAGGAGTGATATCCCCTTTATCATTTTTTTATTGCATCTATTTGATTTGTCTCTGTTTTCTTCTTTATTAGTGTGGCTAGCAGTCTAACTATTTTGTTGATCTTTTCAAAAAACCAGCTCCTGGATTCATTGATTTTTTTTGAAGGGTCTTTTGTGTCTCTATCTCCTTCAGTTCTGCTCTGATCTTAGTTATTTCTTATCTTCTGTTAGTTTTTCAATTTGTTTGTTCTGGCTTCTCTAGTTCTTTTAATTGTGATGTTAGGGTGTCAATTTTAGATGTTTCCTGCTTTGTACTGTGGGGATTTAGTGCTGTAAATTTCCCTCTACACACTGCTTTGGCTGTGTCTCAGAGATTCTGGTACGTTGTGTCTTTTTTCTCATTGGTTTCAAATAACTTCTTTATTTCTGCTTTAATTTCATTATTTACCCAGCAGTCATTTAGGAACAGGTTGTTCAGATTCCAGGTAGTTGTGTGGTTTTGAGTGAGTTTCTTAATCCTGAGTTCTAATTTGATTGCACTGTGGTCTGAGAGACTGTTTGTTATGATTTCTGTTCTTTTGCATTTGCTGAGGAGGGTTTTACTTCCAATGATGTGGTCAATTTTAGAATAAGTGCTATGTGGTATTGAAATGTATGTATATTCTATTGATTTGGGGTGGACAGTTCTGCAGATGTCTGCTAGGTCTGCTTGGTCCAGAGCTGAGCTCAAGTCCTGAAGATCCTTGTTAATTTTCTGTCTCGTTGATCTGTCTAATATTGACAGTGGGGTGTTAAAGCCTCCCATTAGTATTATGTGGGAGTCTAGGTCTCTGTAGGTCTCTAAGAATTTGCTTTATGAATCTAGATGCTCCTGTATTGGGTGCACATATTTTTAGGATAGTTAGCTCTTCTTGTTGCATTGATTCCTTTACCATTATGTATTGTCCTTCTTTGTCTCTTCTGATCTTTGTTGGTTTAAACTCTGTTTTGTCAGAGAGTAGGATAGCAACCCCTGGTTTTTTTTGCTTTCCATTTTCTTGGTAAATCTTCCTCCATCCTTTTATTTTGAATCTATGTGTGTCTTTGCACGTGAGATGGATCTCCTGAATACAGTGCACTGATGGGTCTTGATTCTTTATCCAATTTGCCAGTCTGTATCTTTTAAATGGGACATTTAGACCATTTACATTTAAGGTTAATATTGTTACGTGTGAATTTGATCCTGTCATTATGATGCTAGCTGGTTATTTTTCACGTTAGTTGATGCAGTTTCTTCATAGTGTCGATGGTCTTCACAATTTGGTATGTTTTTGCAGTGGTTGGTATGGATTTTTCTTTCCCATGTTTAGTGCTTCCTTCAGGAGCTCCTGTAAGGCAGGCCTGGTGGTAATAAAATCTCTTAGCATTTACTTGTCTGTACAGATTTCATTTCTCTTTCACTTATGAAGCTTAGTTTGACTGGATATGAAATTCTGGGTTGAAAATTCTTTTCTTTAAGAATGTTGAATATTGGCCCCCACTCTCTTCTGGCTTGCAGGGTTTCTGCAGAGAGATCTGCTGTTAGTCTGATGGGCTTCCCTTTGTGGGTAACCCAACCTTTCTCTCTGGCTGCCCTTAGCAGTTTTTCCTTCATTTCAACCTTGGTGAATCTAACAATTATGTGTCTTTGGGTTGCTCTTCTCGAGGAATATCTTTGTGGTGTTCTCTGTATTTCTTAAATTTGAATGTTGGCCTGCCTTGCTAGGTTGGGGAAGTTCTCCTGGATAATATCCTAAAGAGTGTTTTCCAACTTGGTTCCATTCTACCTGTCACCTTCTGGTACACCAATCAAACATAGATTTGGTCTTTTCACATAGTTCCATATTTCTTGGAGGCTTTGTTTGTTTCCTTTCACTCTTTTTTCTCTAATCTCGTCTTCTCACTTTATTTCATTGAGTTGATCTTCAATCTCTGATGTCCTTTCTTCCACTTGATTGATTCGGCTATTGATACTTGTGTATGCTTCAGGAAGTTCATGTGCTGTGTATTTCAGCTCCATCAGGTCATTTATGTTCTTCTCTAAACTGGTTATTCTAGTTAGCAATTCATCTAACCTTTTTTCAAGGTTCTTAGCTTCCTTGCATTGGGTTAGAACATGCTCCTTTAGCTTGGAGGAGTTTGTTATTACCCACCTTCTGAAGCCTACTTCTGTCAATTCATCAAACTCATTGTCCGTCCAGTTTTGTTCCCTTGCTGGTGAGGAGTTGTGATCCTTTGGAAGAGAAGAGGCATTCTGTTTTTTGGAGTTTTCAGCCTTCTTGCGCTGGTTTCTCCCCATCTTCGTGGATTTATCTACCTTTGGTCTTTGATGTTGGTTACCTTAGGATGGGGTCTCTGAGTGGACATTCTTTTTGTTGATGTTGCTACTACTCCTTTCTGTTTGTTAGTTTTCCTTCTAACAGTTAGGCCCCTCTTCTGCGGTCTGCTGGAGTTTGCTGGAGGTCCACTCTAGACCCTGTTTGCCTGGGTATCACCAATGGAGGCTGCAGAACAGTAAAGATTGCTGCCTGCTCCTTCCTCTGGAAACTGTCCCAGAAAGTACCTGCCAGATGCCAGTGAGAGCTCTCCTGTATGAGTTGTGTCTCGGCCCCTACTGTGAAGTGTCTCCCAGTCAGGATACATGGGGGTCAGGGACCCACTTGAGGAGGCAGCCTGTCCCTTATCAGAGCTCAAATGCTGTGCTGGGAGATCTGCTGCTCTCTTAAGAGCTGTCAGACAGGGACACTTAAGTCTGCTGAAGCTGTGCTCATAGCCACCCCTTTCCCCAGGTGCTCTGTCTCAGGGAGATGGGGGTTTTACCTATAAGTCCCTGACTGGGGCTGCTGCCTTTTTTTCAGAGATGCCCTGTCTAGAGAGGCAGTCTGGCCACAGCGGTCTTGCTGAATGCAGAGTGGACTCCACCTGGTTCAAACTTCCTGGCAGCTTTGTTTATCTGTGAGGGTAAAACTGCCTACTGAAACCTCAGCAATGGTGGACTCCGCCCTCTCCCCACCAAGCTCAAGTATCCCATGTCAACCTCAGACTGCTGTGCTGGCAGCGAGAATTTCAAGACACTGAATCTTAGCTTGCTGGACTCTGTGGGGGTGGGACCCACTGAGCCAGGCACCAGAGGGAATCTCCTGGTTTGCTGGTTGTGCAGACCATGGGAAAAGTGCAGTATCTGGGCCAGAGTGCACTGTTCCTCCCAGTACAGTCTCTCACAGCTTCCCCTGGCTAGGAACGGGAAGTCCCCTGACCACTTGCTCATCCCCTCTGTGGGCTGCACACTGTCCAACCAGTCCCAGTGAGATGAACCAGGTGCCTCAGTTGGAAATGCAGAAATCAACCGCCTTCTGCGCCAATCTTGCTGGGAGCTGCAGACCAGAGCTGTTCCTATTCGGCCATCTTGCCAGCAATTCCTAAATTTCTCTCTTTATAAAGACACCAGTTATACTAGATTAGGGCCTACCCTAATGACCTTATCTTAACTTGATTACCTCTGTGAATATCCTATCTCCAAGTATGGCCCAAATAATTCTCCAAACTCTCCAAATAATTCTACCCATAATGATGGGTGAGCTTACTAGCAAAGAAACCAGATGGAGTTCTCCCTGTAGTTGAAGAACCAAATTCATTTTCAGCTAAACAAATAGGTTATCACTGAATAGAGGAGAACCTGCATTAGCATTGGCTTACCTAAGAGAATGATGTTTTCAAAATCCAGAGAGGAGCTGAAGTAAAGAATAAACGCAGAACTTTTTTCCTGTGGTAATGTTGGGGTTTCCTCAGAAGAAGGAGAGAGAATTGGTCAAATCACTTAAAAAGAGAAGAAATTAAAGGGAAATAGGGGAAAGAGAGGGCTTAGGAAGAGAGAGAACAGCCACATGAGATACCTCCTCTTGAATCCTGCATGCTATAAAGAAAGTACTAAGTTAGGTAAAGTTTTACCCTCCTTTACCCTAGCTCTGTGTGATTTTGCTTTTCAGAGATGCGCTGACCCTTAGTTAAATTATTTTGTGCACCTGCTTCATAGTACTGTGTGTGCTAGTCTGGGAAAGACAAAAAGCAGACCTGCAGGGCCTTGCAGTCATCTTACAGAGACTCCACAGGACACGGGCTCCCTTTCTCCACCTTTCTCTTTTTACTTGGAATCACTATGGGGCTATCAGCATAGTGGGGAGAACCACACACCACCAGTGCAAAGCAGAGACAGTAAGACTGAGCCCCACCGTGGAGATCACAAACCACCTTGGAAGACAGAAAAGGAGGTGTCCTTCCCAATGTGATAAGTCTTGAAAACGATCATCAGGTGAACGTTCAAGTATTCTGTGGACTCCACTGAAGAATGATTAATAACCTTTCTCCAAGGTGAGACAATTTCTAAATTTTGATTTTTCAACTTCAGATGAAACTTGAACCTTTTGAAGGTTGTCATTCTTTTTCTAGGGACAGTAAATGAGGTGAGGAAGTTTTTAAAACGTCTATTACAAAAAATTCTAGACGTTAGAAAGCTTTCATGAAACAATATTTTGATGACTTAAATACAAATGAATTAGAAGTTTTTAGTTTGAAAAATTTTCAACTTCAAAAACTAAATAGAAAAGATAATTTGGAATGTAGGAGAAAAGATAATATAGGTTAGAGTAGATGTGAATGATTCAGATATAACTTGCATTTGTATATTTTGTATTTCTCCACATGTTGCCCTTGTATTTTTCAGGAATCATCATTTGCTTTATTATTTTTTTCTTCAATTTAAAATAAAATACTTTTGTGGCCGAGTGCGGCGGCTCATGCCTATAATCCCAGCACTTTGAGAGGCTGAGGCAGGTGGATCACCTGAGGTCAGAAGTTCGAGACCAGCCTGGCCAACATGGTGAAACCCCATCTGTACTAAAAATAGAAAAATTAGTTGGGCGTGGTGGCACGTGCCTGTAATCCCAGCTACTTGGGAGGCTGAGGCAGGAGAATCATTTGAACCTGGGAGATGGAGGTTGCAGTGAGCCGAGATCACGCCACTGCACTCCAGCCTGGGTGACAGAGCAAGATCTCATTTCAAAAAATAAAAAATAAAAAATAAAAAAATAAAATACTTTGTGCTTGGTGTGTGTATTATATTGTACGTATGTATGCATGCATGTATATACGTGTATTTTTAAGATGAAACTCATCAAGAACTTTGAAAAACTTTAATTATTTCCTTTCTCCATTTGGCCACTATACAAATACTACAGAGTGAAATCACAATCAGCATCTTTGCTTTCAAGAGTCAAAAGATTGAAAACATGCAAAAGACACAGAATCAAAATACAACATAAAAAAAGTAAAAAGGAAATTGTAAACATATTCCATCCCCTCCTCTGGCCTGCACATAAAAGACTACTCAGCAGAGGAGTTTCTTAAGAGGAAGAAGTATGTTTACTCATTTTTCCATCCTTGGCCCCTAGCAGAGTGCTTCGAATCTGTGCAGAAAGTATTTCTTAAGTGAGTCAAAACCTTGGTAGCATGGGACACCAGAATACGCCACTCCAAAATAGACCCTTTTGGCATCAGGATTGTTTTGAGCTGAAGATAATAAAGAAGCAGATGCAGGAGAGCTCTCTGCTGTCCCTCCATTTGCCTAACAGGGCATACATTTACAAAGGCAAAAGGTATCCCTCTACTCCTGCCTACCACCAGGTATAGTTTATTTGCCTTTGCCCAAGTTACCGCCCCTGAAGACTCAAAATTCTTTTCCTTTGTCTTGTTACCCCTTTAAAAATTTATAGTTTTTTTTTGCTGAAGGTGTTGTATAAGCTGAAATTCAAGGCTACTTTTTTGAGAAGTATTCATTCCCTGGGCCTCTCCATGTATGTATTAAATAAATGTGTTAGTAAATTTCTCTTTGTTTTTCTCTTGTTAATCTGTCTTTTGTTACAGGGGTCTGTTCCAACTAAGAACTCATGAAGGTGGAGGGAAAAAATATTTTTTCTCCCTTATGGTTCTTCTGCACAAGATGGGCCTCAGAGACAGTTTGCATTCAACTGTGCGTTCCCCTTCAGAAGCTGAGTTGGGACACTGGCTCAATTAGTGTTGGCTTCAGAATTGGAATGAAGAATGAAAAATCTCTTCTTAGGAAATAATTTTTCCTTTGTGCAGAGATGTAGAAATGAGCACTTTCATATCAAGAGTAAAAGTGCAACCCCAAGGCAAGGTACAATGGTGATGAGTGAATAACGGGAAGAGATGCAGTAAGGGAAGAGTGCTTTCAAAAAGAATGGTGCCAAGAACAGTGGAAGAGGGAACTTTTGTACTTTTATAAAAGTAATTACCATTCATCAAACTCCTCACAGCGGCAGACATATGAATTTAATAATGAATTTAATAGACATAAACTCACTTTTATGAATCCATCAAATAAATTATATCACATAACCTTTCTACTCTATCTTATAATAATACAATCTTTTTCTGTGTTTAAAAAGTTTATATCTTAGTCAGATTCATGAAGAAGCCATTCTATATCTGTTTTAAAATTTATGTTGTTCTGTTGAAATAAAACTTGTGTTATATTATAAAATAAAACTTGTGTTATACCTGTAAATTATTGTATTAAAGCAATACAGGAGAGTGGTCAAGGCCAATAGCTTTGGAGACAGTTCTTGGTCCCAGTTCTAACATTAACTGTGTGATCTTGAGCAATTATCTTACATCTCTGCTGCTCAGTTTTCTCACTTATTAAATGCAAATAATAACATTACTTTATAAATTTATAGATTGAGAGTTTTATACATGTGCAAGCATATTGATATAATCAATAAATTGCCATTGATTATTAGTATGAAAACAAATTAAGGTTGAAAAGTTTGGTACAGCACTTAAATTTTCACTATTAAACAAAGAGAAGAGAAAACACATGAATAAAATTAAGATATTAGCCCATTATTACTTGTTGCACTCTGTTAGGTACTAAGACGGATAAAAGAATACAAAAGAAGCATAAGTAATGATCTTCAATAATAACTGTAATGATTGTGAATATAACTTATTGAGAACATACTATGCCTGAAATGGCCAAGAAAACAAAATGAAAACATGTGAAATAATTTGAGAAAAATAATACATTTGTTCTGCAGTTCAATGAGAATTGGAATTAATAAAAGTCCATGCGAGCTACAGTGACTTAGGAGTGCTCAAGAAGAAAGTGGCCTTGAAGAATAAAGAATCTTTTTGGTTGGGCACCGTGGCTCACACGTGTAATCCCAACACTTTGGGAGGCAGAGGTGGGTGGATCCACTGAGGTCAGGAGTTCGAGACCAGCCTGACCAACATGGCGAAACCCCATCTCTACTAGAAATACAAAATTAGCAGGTGTGGTGGCACATGCCTGGATAAGCCTGTGATCCCAGCTACTCAGGAGGCTGAAGCAGGGGAATTTGTTGAACCTGGGAAGTGGAGGTTGCAGTGAACCGAGATCACACCATTGCACTCCAGCCTGGGTGATAAGAGCAAAACTCCACCTCAAAAAAAAAAAAAAAATTCTTTTAGTGTATGTTCAAAAAGGGCAAGAGACTCTTGGCAGCCGGTGATGGCCAGCAGCCAGTAGAGAAGGATTAAATAAGCAACACCATGGAAACTGTAATGTGAGGGATCGGTGACAGGAAAAGTATGATGAATTTTGTTTTTTTTTTTTAAGAAATGGACACTTTTCAAAAGAAGACATACATGCGGCCAAAAATTATTTAAAAAGCTCAACATCACTGATCATTAGAGAAATGCAGATCAAAACCACAATGAAATACCACCTCACACCATTCAGAATGGCTATTAGTAAAAAGTCAAAACATCACAGATGCTTGCTAGGCTATGAGAAAAAGGAACACTTATACACTGTTGGTGTCAGTGTAAATTAGTTCAACCATTGTGGAAGACAGTGTGGTGATTCCTCAAAGACCTAAAGACGGAATAAATACTATTCGACCCAGCAATCCCATTATTGTGTGTATACCCAAAGGACTAGAAATCATTCTATTATAAAGACACATGCACATGTATGTTCACTGCAGCACTATTCACAATCGCAAAAACATGGAATCAACCCAAATGTCCATCAGTGATGGACTGGATAAAGAAAATGTGGTACACATACACCATGGAATGCTATACAGCCATAAAAAGGAAAAACATCATGTCCTTTGCAGCAACACGGGTGGAGCTGGAGGCCATTATTCTTAGCAAACTAACACAGGAACAGAAAACTAAATACTGCACGTGCTCACTTATAAGTGGGAGCTAAATGATGAGAATACATGGACACATAGAGTGGAACAATACACACTGGGACCTTTTGAAGGGTGGAGGGTAGGAGGAGGGAAAGAATCTGGAAAAATAACTAATGGGTACTATGCATGCTTAATACCTAGGTGAGGAAATAATCTGTATAACAAATCCCCATGACACAAGTTTGCCTATGTAACAAATCTGCACTTAAAATAAAAGTTAAAAAAGAAGCATTTAATGAAGGAGTCTTCTTGCCAGGTGCTTCATTACCCCCACACAAACCTGTAAGGCAGGTATTATTTGCATATTTTATATAGACGGCAGAAGGCCTTATAGGTAGGGGAGTTTGGGATTGATATTAGAGAAAGCTGAGACCTATTGTAGACCTTGAGCAGGAGAGCAGCGGTTGAAAGTCGTGTTTTAAGTAGGAGAAGGGACAGCCCAGTCCCCACTGAAGTATCCATCAGAGTCATAACCTTGAGTGGATAAAGGGAATGAAAAATCCGAGAGGCATGTACAACAAATAAAGTCCAGGTGTCATGTGAGGCCAGACAGAGTAGATGAAGAATGAGGAATTGACTATAATAGTAATGGATCTGGTCTAGGAGAAAAAACGAAATGATGTCAACGACAAACATAAAAAAAAATAGTTGGTAAAGGAAATCTATAATGAATGCGTTTGGTTTGGGAAAGTGATGGGACACTCACGTATCAATATCTTAAAACTTCTGGAAATATGAGTCTATGGCATAAGTGAAAGATTAGGACTGCAGGTAAAGGTTTAGAGAATATTCACCAGGGTAATGGAGGGACTCACAACAGTAAATCTAGAATATGCCTAAAATTCATCTGGTTAAGGAGTAACAAAAGAGAGAGAGAAACAGAATAGATAGAAAGCATAGACTCACTAAAACATAAAGAGGGAGAATTTCAGTGAGTTAGGGCTGTAGTAAGAGGTACAGTTATTAAGACAAGGGGATTTTCATTATCCATAGAGAGTAAAATAATCTATGTAGAAAACCCAAGAGACTCAACTGAAAAATCTCACAGGACTAATAGAGGCATCCATAAGCCACTTACATATAAAATGAAAATATAAAAATCAATCGTATTCATTTAAATCTGCTAAAACCAATTAGAAAGCAAAATGAAAAAAATGATCCTCTTCAACAAGTAATATAAATATAAATACTTAGGAATAACTTTCATAAGAACTGTTAAAAACAAAAAACAGTAAATATGCTAATTTCTCCCAAATTAGTTGATAAGTGGAATGCCATTCCAAGCAAATTTCCAGTGGAATTTTTTTTTGTGGGGAAACATGAAAACATGATTTTAAATATCACTGAATGAAGGAACAGCCAGCAGAATAAACAGACAACCCACAGAGTGAAAGAACACCTTCACAATCTATACATCTGACAAAGGACAAATATCCAGAATCTACAACGAACTCAAACAAATTAGCAAGAAAAAGACAAACAATCCCATCAAAAAATGGGCTAAGGACATGAATAGATAATACGCAAAAGAAGACATACAAACGGTCAACGAACATATGAAAAAGTGCCCAACATCACTGATGATTAGGGAAATGCAAATCAAAACCACAATGCGCCTGTAATCCCCGCACTTTGGGAGGCCAAGGCGGGCGGATCACGAGGCCAAGAGATTGAGACCATCCTGGCTAACATGGTGAAACCCCATCTCTATTAAAAATACAAAAAAAATTAGCCAGGTGTGGTAGCGGGTGCCTGTAGTCCCAGCTACTCGGGAGGCTGAGGCAGGAAAACAGCGTGAACTGGAAGGCGGAGATCACGCCACTGCACTCCAGCATGGGCGACAGAGCAAGACTCCATCTCAAAAAACAAAACAAAAGAACAACAACAAAAAAACACAGTGCAATGCTCTTGTGGCCCATCTTCTTAGTATACCAGTTGGGTTTTTGTAGACTTGCTTTATTTGCTCTCTTTCCAGATATTTGTTCTATGACTTGAAATTCAATTATTCTGTGACTACAGGAAGCTTTTAACTAATTTAGGTTGAGATTTTCTATATTTTTCTGTTTCTCTTTTCATCATTGAGAGTAAATTCTTGATTTAACCTTTATTAAGTATCTCAGTTTGGGAATCTTGATAGAGACTGTTTCTAACACAGTGCCATTTCTAATGGGAGAGGATACTTAGAAAAGACAAGAACTCAGGAAATACATTAGGAAATACTTAGGTCAAGAATGGCTCAAAACATCTGGAAAACAAACTTTAAAAAATCTATATTTGTTTCTTGTTATGATTCAACTTTTTCCTAATCACTCTTTTTCTCTGAAGAAATGAAAATCTCAAAAATGCCCACAATGTAACATAATAATTCAGTGCAAGCAAGGTGGATGTCCTTGGCAACCATTTAAGTGAAAACCATTTCCAAGGAGCTCAAGTAATACTGTCCATCAGCCATACCTCCTATGAAGGGATTTTGAAATCTGACTCTCAGGGTTATTTCCTCGGGAGCAGATTAGTCACAGGATGATTTTTCAGGAGATATTTTCCTCCCACAAAAGCTTGTTTAAAAAAGGGTAAATGAAGAGGAAACCCCATACATCAAGGGTACACGTTTATGGAGATTAGTGTCTCAACAGAGAGAATCTTAAATTGGCAAGGCCAATGCTGTTTAATTTCAGAAAAATCTTATGCCTTTCAGGAACAAAATATAGAGGCATTCATTTTTTTTTTCTTTCTGAAGATTTCTCTTTCCTATAGTTTTCAGCGTGAACCATTAGTTTTGTGCTTTCTGTTTTTCCAGGGGAAAATGGAATGATGAGGAGAAGGGCAAATCTAGCAAAGTACATGTCAATTGTAACTGAAATTTTATTTTTCTGTGGGTGACTGTGAGCTGATGCTGTGATATAAAGGGCATTTTAGAGTTATGAATTTTTCTTACTAAACTAAATGATAACATAAATACCACAAGGGCATTTATGCAAACCCAGGTTTGAAGTCATTGGGGTTATCAAAATAGCAAAGGTAATATCTGTGGCCTTTCCTTTGTCTCACAGTGTTGGTTAGCTGTTATGCAGAGTGAAAAAATAAGGGTAAGGGTTACATCTTCTGGGTGATAGTTTCACTAATGAAAATATCGAAGACTGGATCTCCTGGACAAAATCATGAAGAATTTGCTTATCTTAGTGTGCAGACTTGTGCTTGCATTTCCTTCATAATTACTATTTGAAATTATGAGTAACATTTTAGAAGAAAAACTTCCTTGAAAATATTTGGGGCACATTTACAATCCTTATCCCTATGGCAGTTTATGGGCTGCAGACTCCAGGCAGATAAATATATGTAAATGAAATCACCTAGAAGAGGGGATAGCGTGCTGCGGTTTGTGAACAGGAGAGAGTGAGCATCACCTGACTGGCTGCACCGCTGGGAGTCTGGCCGCTCTTGCCACATGGGAATGAGGTCTCTTGCTTGCCAGTGACCTTTTGCTAGAGAATCCCCCACTTTGGATTTTATGTAAAATTTATTGATTTTAAAAGGTTAGCAATGAGTGAAAACTTTAACATTTTGTGGGCCAAATACTCTGAAGGCTAAAGAAATCATAACTGCAGGCAAAATCTCAAACATGAGCTATCAATTTTCATCAAAAATATAGACATTCCACACTTGTCCTCTGTAAGCAGAGGCTTTAAAAATGGAACATTTTCTAGAGAAAAACATCTAACGATGGCAAGATCAGAAAGTGATAGAGCAAATGTAATTTATGAGCCTTGTTTAGATTCTTATTTAAACTATCTACAAAGAAAAAATGAATTTAGAAAGGATATTGGTTGGATATGAAGGAATTATTAATGTTGATAGTTCTGATAATAAGATGGTAGTTACATAAGAACATTTTCATATTTTTAGAGATACATGCTATGGTTTAAAGGAAAGAAATGAAATGATGTCTCAGATTTACTTTAAACTTCTTCAGCAAGAAATAAAAAAGAGGATACACAGGGAAAAAAGAAAGCATTTGATAGAAAGGTAAGATATGCCATTTCTGTCAATGGGTCTACCATAATAATGATGTCTTATCTCAGCCTTTCCTCCTAATCTCCCTTTATCTTCTCTTGCATTCTGTGATTATTGGTACCTTGAGCACATACATCTTCTCAAAAAGACTCTGAATCTTCTCAACCAAGGCCAATGGCTTGTCAAAATCACTGATCCTGCAGATTGTCAGGAAATTAACAGAAACTGTGAACTAGAAGAAGTGTTGGAAACAGGAGTGAGGTACAAAGACAAACAAGGTATAAGCCTTGTTGTGCAGGATTTTGTTGTCTAGAGGGAAGATGATGTAAAGCAAAGAACTGTGATAGAGTATAAGATAACTCTATTAGTTTGCTGTATTAGTTTGATTGGTGCATTATTTTGCTAGGGCTGCTGTAACAAAATATTACAACTGGTAGCTTGAAACAACAGAAACTTATTCTCTCACAGTTCTGGAGACCAGAAGCCCAAAGTCAAGGTGTTAGCCAGGTTGGTTCCTTCTGGAAGCTCTGAGGGAGTATCTGTTTTATGCCCCTCTCCTAGCTTCTGGTTGTCGCCAGCAATTTTTGGTGTTCCTTGACTGGGAGATGCAGCACCCCAATTTATGTCTCTGTCTCATATGGCATTTTGCCCATGTGTGTCTGTGTTCAAATTTCCTTCTTCTTATGACACTAGTTATGGGATTAGAGCTCAACCTAATCCTTATCTCAACTCTTTACATTGCAAAGGCCCTAGTTCCAAATAAGGTCACATTTGCAGGTACGAGGTGTTTGGACTTTGTATTAATCCGTTCTCATGCTGCTAATAAAAACATACCCGAGACTGGGCAATTTACAAAGGAAAGAGGTTAATCGACTCACAGTTCAGCATGTCTGAGGAGGCCTCAAGAAACTTACAATCATGGTGTAAGGGCACACAAACATATCCTTCTTCAAATGGTGGCAGCAAGAAGTGCCAAGAGCAAAAGGGGGAAACTCCCTTACAAAACCATCAGTTCTCATGAGAACTCATCAAATTATCACGCACCAGGTCTCTCCCATGACACATGGGGATTATGGGAACTACAGTTCAAGATGAGACCTGGGTGGGGACACATCCAAACCATATTAGACTTGAACATATGTTCTGGGGGACACAATTTAACCCAGGAGAGGCAGGCAGAGAGAATGATGATAGCAGAGAGAAAGGAGCAACTAGTAGCTTAGGGGAGGAAGGAAGATTGTTTAGGGAAAGTGATATAAGAGCCAGATCTTGCAAAAGATAAGTAGGTGTTTGCCACATAAAGAACAAGAGAAGATCATTTCAGACATATATCACAACACATGGAAAAACATAGCTACATTAGAGGAATAAATCAAAGTTTTGTGCAGTGAAACATAAGGCATGTAGCATTGGCGCTCCAGGGAAAGAGGCTGGAAATGCAGGTTGATATCGACTTGTAAAGGACTCTCAAAACATGCTCAGCAACTGGTCTTCATGAAGTAAATAAGAACCTACCAAGGTTTTGCTGCCAGAGAGGTGTGCAATCTGATTTGTGTTTTAGAAAGATGCCTTTGAGCAACTGTGAGAGGGACTGGAGAAAGCAGAGAATAGTTTGGGGAGATCACTTGGTTCCACGGCTATTACAGTAGTTCAAATAAGAGAGAATAAGAGCAAAGGCTAAGGATGTTGAAGGCAGAGTTGGTCAGACTTAAAAGAGGAAGGAGTGAAGATTTGCTGAATTTCCTAGATTAGAAAACTGGGTAGATGATAAGGTTATCATTTATAGCAGAGACAGAGAATGTAGAAAGTTTGGTCAGAAGATAATGGAGCAGTTATGATCACATTGAATTTGAAGTGCTGGTGGACATCCATGTGGAGTATACAGGTATGAAGGTGTAAAAGGATCTGGAGCCTTAGTTTGGTAATGATTGTGAATTGTCCTGAGGACATTAAATTGATGATGAAGACCTTGGACTTGTCTGTGATTGACTTTTACTCTTTCCTTCAGTAAATGGGTCACTACTTGCTCTTGGGTGTTTTCACATATTCTGCCCTATTTCTAGGCCCTCAGCTATGAAGTAAGATTGACGCTGTAGTGTAAAAACCATGAGCACTGGAGCCAGTTGTGCTTGTGGTGAATCCTGGCTCTGCTCCTTTCTATCTATTGGGCAGCAAACTTTTCAGAGTCTCTATTTCTGTCTATAACATAGAGTATAGTAACCCCAAGCCCCATAAGGTCATAGCCTTTGGGGCTTTCCAGCACTGCCACCTCACAGGTGGATCCCTCCTCCTTTCCGCAAGTATTGGTATTGGCTATGACACGTCAGTGCAGTACTGAAAAGTTACTGTTTAGGCAGTGCCTTAAAACTCCTACAAGATGCTTCTGTCTGTACCTGGAGATTGCAAGTCCAAGATTTTAAATTCAAGACATCATCAGAGGCTTAGAAAACCGTTGTTGTTGCACTGAAAGGATCTCTTATCTCTTTGAACTCCAGAGCTGATAGATCCTTTCTTAGATGTAAAATTAAAACTTGCAGTTTGCTGAATTACTTTGTAGGTTTAATTCATAATTTGCCAGATCTTTCATGTGAAAGTTATGACATCAAACGGAAACGAGTAAAATCCCAGGAATTGGAAGGTGGACATTTTGGAAATTCAGATAAACATGAGTGCCTCAACCTTCCAACACTAATGAGTTTCCCTCCTCCCTCTCTGCTAAGTTATTCTTTCATTTCCTAAATAGCTGAAATGACCTTAACTATGCTGGTTGCCTTACAATTGAGAAGTCAATTTCATGTCATAGCCCATCCGTAACACTCCTCATTGCCAACTGACCTGTAGCTGGAGTTCAAGTCCATACCTCAGAGAACTTGTGCAAAGTCTACCCTATGAGAAGAAGACTTAGTTTGAAAGAATTATAGCTGCTGCTGCTGTATTTTTAGTAATGTATGCCAAGGATGCACACATACCTGGAGGGTATGTGTGAGAATATAATGTAAAAGCACTAGACTCACTTTGGTAAAATCAGTCTGCCTTGACTCACCAGTATACAGAAGCCATGACCTTTAATAAGTGATTCACATACTCAGGGAACTTTAAATAAGGGTAAGGGGGATAAAAAGGCCCCTGTGATAATACCCCAGGCATGTAATGTAAATCCTCCTCTTAGTCTTTCAGAAAGAGGCCCGAGGCCATTGATTAATGTAATCACATCCCGAGGGCAGAGAAATAACTAGAACTTTGGGGGCTTATTGGCTCTGAGCTGCTGACAGTTCTTAGGAGTTATGAGAATTCCCACTGAATACCTTGGGGATTATTTTTATCCAGAACACCACTGGTCCATCAGTGGTGGGAACTTGCATGGGTCAAGTGATTAAAACTTTTGGCTTGATTAGTTTTCATCGACACGCAGAATATCTGTCATGCTATTGTAGATTGTTCCTTTCCAGGATATACGGCGGATTATACATACGTGGCAACCACCAGAATTCCTCCATTTGCTTCCTGACCTATGGAGTTAGAATTATTTTGACGAGGAGAAGCAGTGAAAGCCTCTGAAATTACCCTTACTTACCAAAATAGTAAATCAAAATGATTCCTCAACCTGGGAAAACTCACAGAACTTAGTATCACCATCAAAAATTTCAATAAATAAAGGAAAGATGCAGAGGTAGTTATTCTTGTACATCCACATTTCGTTTACCTTGTGAAGAATACATACGGATTCTCGAAAAGTGTAGTGGATTAATATAAACTTAGTCATATGGTGACCACAATTGCATCTGCTGTTTCAGATGAGGTTTCCTACCACAACAGATCTATATTACTCCCAGCACTTGCAAGCAACTATCAATCTAACGCAACTTTTTTTCTTTTTCCTCTGCTCTAAAAATTAAAGAACACCAGAAGCATTTTGCCTTTTCTTTTGCAAGGATAGGAGCATATCTTTACTGTTTTCCTCAGGGTTTTGTCAATTCTCAGTACTCAGTCATTTGATCTGCAAGACACCATTTATCTCAGTATTCCAAATAACGTTATTATGATCCAATATATTGATAACATTATGCTGATTAGACTTGGTGATTAGGAAGTTGCAGGTATCCTATATGTCTTAGTAAAACACTTTCCAGAGTAAGAATAAACTCATGAAAAGTTAGCTGTCTTTCACATCAGGAAATTTTCTGGATATCCAGTATTCTGGGGTAAGTTGTAATATCCTTTTCAAAATGAAAGACAAATTGCCGCATCTTGAGTTCGCTACCACCAAGTCTAAAGCTTTTTGGTTTTCTTTGGATTTTGTTGGCAATGTTTATCATATTTGAGTGTATTGCTCAAGGACTTATGGCATAACCTATGAGGTTTCTAGCCTTGATGGCACTTGAAACAAGCCTCTTCAGTTTGTTTATGTTGCTGTGGCGGAAGCTCTGCCAATTGACCTTGATGATCTAATGTTTCCTGTGGTCCTTGAAATGTCTGTGAAAGATCACAATGCTTTATTTGGTCTGGGCTTGACCTAATGGAAGAATTGCAGTGAAAGTCCCTAGGGTTTTGGAACAAAGATATGCTTTATTTGCCAAATAACTACTTTCTTTTTGAGAAATAGCTTCTGAATTGCTATAAGCCAGAACCTCTTACCCTCAGTCCTCAAGTAACCACCTGAACTGAACCGCCCCGCACAAAATGGGAACTATTTTATTCATAAAGCCTTACATTTGGTTATACCCAGCAGTGCTTTATCATCAAGTGGAAGCATCAAGATGGGACCTGAGTTGGACTTAAGACTTAATTTAGTTACATAATCATATAACTCATACTTGCACTGCACCAACTTCTGCTGTATTTCCATCTTGTCATCAGCTGATACCTGTAGGCAAATGTGGAGCTCCACGTGACCAACTGAAGAACAATCTGAACGTGGCTTTTGGGTGCTCTCACCTACATCCCAAAGCAAACTGCTGTAGCATTTCATTTCCATTCACCGGGTGGTTCTGAAAGATACTGAAGCAAAGAAAATTATCCCTCGCACTAGGCAGAACTTCCAGGAGTGCATCTGATTCATTGTTATGTCTGGACTGTCAGAGGCTTGAATCACACTGATTGAGAAGCTGTGGATAATGCTTTGGTAGAAAGAATAAGATTGGAAGATTCATGACAATGAGATTTAGGAAGAGTATGATGTGTGTAAACTTCTCAAAATAGGATCAGACTGGGAGAACAGTTGTGTCCCATGTAAGTGTTCACCAAATGTCCCTACATGCAGAAGGCAAAAATCAGTAAAGGCACATAGGATCTGACAACACTATCAGCCACCTTGACCTTAATAACATTTGTAAGACACTGTACTCAATGGTTGCAAAATATGTACTCTTTTTTAAGTGCACAGGGTACATTATCCAAGAAAACCATATTCAAGGAGATACAGTTAAAAAAATTGAAATTCTACATGTTTTCTAACCATTTTGGACTTAGAAAAAATGTTAATAACGTTAAAATGTGTGGAGAAAAATCCAAATATTTGGAAAGTAAACAACATATTTGTAAATAATCTACGAATAAATGGAGAAATCTTAAAGGAAATTGGAAAATAAACTGAAAGATAATAAAAATATAATAACTCAAATTTATGTGATGTAATGATAGCAGGGCTTAGAGGATAATTTATACCTTTAAATGCTTATATTAAGATGAAAAAAGGGTGATGGGTTCGAAGATGGCCAAATAGGAATAGCTCTGGTCTGCAGTTCCTGGAGGGATTGACACAGAAGATGGGTGATTTCTGCATTTCCAACTGAGGTACCTGGTTCATCTCATTGGGACTGGTTGGACAGTGGGTACAGCCCATGAGGGCGAGCCAAGCAGGACAGGGCATCGCCTCACCTGGGAAGTGCAAAGGGTCAGGGGATTTCCCTTTCCTAGCCAAGGAAAACCATGACAGACTGTACCTGGGAAAAATGGGACACTCCTCCCAAATACTGTGCTTTTCCAATGGTCTTAGCAAACGATGGACCAGGAGGTACTATCCCATGCCAATCTTGGTGGGTCCCACACCCAGCAAGCCTTGCTTACTGCTAGCGCAGCAGTCTGAGATCTAACTGCAAGGCAACAGCCTGGCGGAGGGGAGGGGTGTCCACCATTGCTGAGGCTGGAGTAGGTAAACAAAACAGCCTGGAAGCTCCAACTAGGCGGAGCCCACTGCAGCTTAGCTAGGCCTGCTGCCTCTGTAGACCCCACCTCTGGGGGCAGGGCATAGCTGAACAAAAGGCAGCAGAAACCTCACAGACTTAAACATCCCTGTCTGACAGCTCTAAAGAGAGCAGTGGTCCTCCCAGCACGGTGTTTGAGCTCTGAGAACGGACAGACTGCCTCTTTGAGTGGGTCCCTGACCCTCTGTAGCCTAACTGGGAGACACCTTCCAGTAGGGGACAACTTACACCTCATACAGGCAGGTGCCCCTCTGGGACAAAGCTTCCAGAGGAAGGATCAGGCAGCAATATTTGCTGTTCTGCAGCCTCCACTGGTGATACCCAGGCAAACAGGGTCTGGAGTGGACCTCCAGCAAACTCCAACAGACCTGCAGCTGAGGGATCTGACTGTTAGAAGGAAAACTAACAAACAGAAAGGAATAGCATCAACATCAACAAAAAGGACATCCAAACCAAAACCCCATCTGTAGGTCACCAACATCAAAGAGCAAACATAGATAAAACCACAAAGATGGGGAGAAACGAGAGCAGAAAAGCTGAAAATTCTAAAAATCAGAGTACCTCCACTCCTTCAAAGGATGGCAGCTCCTCGCTAGCAACAGAAGAAAGCTGGATGAAGAATGACTTTGACAAGTTGACAGAAGTAGGCTTCAGAAGATCAGTAATAACAAACTTCTTCAAGCTAAAGGAGGATGTTCAAACCCAATGCAAAGAAGCTAAAAACCTTGAAAAAAGATTAGACGAATGGCTAACTAGAATAAACAGTGTAGAGAAGATCTCAAATGACCTGATGGAGCTGAAAACCATGGCACAAGGACTTCGTGATGCATGCACAAGCTTCAGTAGCCAATGTGATCAAGTGGAAGAAATGGTATCAGTGACTGAAGATCAAAGGAATGAAATAAAGTGAGAGGAGAAGTTTAGAGAAAAAAAGAGTAAAAAGAAATGAAACAAAGCCTCCAAGAAATATGGGACTATGTGAAAAGACCAAATCTACGCTTGTTTGGTGTAAACGTTAAGGGTAGTCAGGGAGAAAGGTTGGGTTACCCACAAAGGGAAGCCCAGCAGACTAACAGCGGATCTCTCTGCAGAAACCCCACAAGCCAGAAGAGAGTGGGGGCCAATATTCAACCTTCTTAAAGAAAAGAATTTTCAACCCAGAATTTCATATCCAGCCAAACTAAGCTTCA
>NW_012105620.1:1447699-1448220 GCF_000951045.1 Mandrillus leucophaeus
GGAGAACTACAAACCACTGCTCAAGGAAATAAAAGAGGATAAAAACAAACGGAAGAACATTCCATGCTCATGGATAGGAAGAATCAATATCGTGAAAATGTCCATACTGCCTAAGGTAATTTATAGATTTAATGCTATCCCCATCAAGCTACCAATGTATTTCTTCACGGAATTGGAAAAACTACATTAAAGTTCATACGGAACCAAAAAAGAGCCCACATTGCCAAGACAATCCTAAGAAAAAGAACAAAACTGGAGGCATCACGCTACCTGACTTCAAATTATCTACAAGGCTACAGTAACCAAAACCGCATGGTACTGGTACCAAAACAGAGATATAGACCAATGGATGAGAGCAGAGCCCTCAGAAATAATATGACACATCTACAACCATCTGAGCTTTGACAAACCTGACAAAAAGAAAAAATGGGGAAAGGATTCCCTGTTTAATAAATGGTGCTGGGAAAACTGGCTAGCCATATGTAGAAAGCTGAAACTGGATCTCTTCCTTACACCTTATA
>NW_012105620.1:1450775-1462929 GCF_000951045.1 Mandrillus leucophaeus
AGAATTTTCAACCCAGAATTTCATATCCAGCCAAACTAAGCTTCATAAGTGAAGGAGAAATAAAATCCTTTACAGACAAGCAAATGCTGAGAGATTTTGTCACCACCAGGCCTGCCTTACAAGAGCTCCTGAAGGAAGCACTAAATGTTGAAAGGAACAACTGGTATCAACCACTGCAAAAGCATGCCAAATTGTAAAAGGCCATCGATGCTAGGAAGAAACTGCATTAATTAACAGGCAGAATAACCAGGAACATCATAATGACAGGATCAAATCCACACATAACGATATTAACCTTAAATGTAAATGGCTAAATACCCCCAGTTAAAAGACACAGACTGGCAAATTAGATAAAGAGTCAAGACCCATCAGTGTGCTGTATTCAGGAGACCCATCTCATGTGCAGAGACACACATAGGCTCTAAATAAAGGAATGGAGAAAGATCTACCAAGCAAATGCAAAGCAAAGAAAAGCAGGGCTTGCAGTCCTGGTCTCTGATAAAACAGACTTTAAACCAACAAAATCAAAAGAGACAAAGAAGGCCATTACATAGGTAAAGGGATCAATTCAACAAGAAGAGCTAACTATCCTAAAGATATATGCACCCAATACAGGAGCACCCAGATTCATAAAGCAAGTCCTTAGAGACTTACAAAAAGACTTAGACTCCCACACAGTAATAATGGGAGACGTTAACACCCCACTGTCAATATTAGACAGATCATCCAGACAGAAGGTTAACAAGGATATCCAGGACTTGAACTCAGGTCTACACCAAGCAGACCTAATAGATATCTACAGAACTCTCCAACCCAAATAAACAGATTATACATTCTTCACAGCACCACATCGCACTTATTCTAAAATTGACCACATAGTTGGAACTAAAGCACTCCTCAGCAAATGTAAAAGAACAGAAATAACAACAAACTGTCTCTCAGACCACAGTGCAATCAAATTAGAACTCAGGATTCAGAAACTCAAACAACCTACTCCTGAATGACTATTGGGTACATAACGAAATGAAGGCAGAAATAAAGATGTTCTTTATTTCTTAAATCAATGAGAACAAAGATGCAACGTACCAGAATCTCTGGGACACATTTAAAGTAGCATGTAGAGGGAAATTTATAGCACTAAATGCCCACAAGAGAAACCAGGAAAGATCTAAAATCAACACCTTAACATCACAATTAAAAGAACTAGAGAAGCAAGAGAAAACAGATTCAAATGCTAGCAGAAGGCAAGGAAGAACTAAGATCAGAGCAGAACTGAAGGAGATAGAGACACAAAAAACCCTTCAAAAATCAATGAATCCAGGATCTGGTTTTTTGACAAGATCAACAAAATTGATAGACTGCTAGCAAGACTAGTAAAGAAAAAAAGAGAGAGGAATGAAATACATACAATGAAAAATGATAAAGGGGATATCACCATCAATCCCACAGAAATACAAACTACCATCAGAGAATACTATAAACACCTCTACACAAATAAATTAGAAAATCTAGAAGAAATGGATGAATTCGTGGACACATACACACTCCCAAGACTAAACGAGGAAGAAGTTGAATCTCTGAAAAGACCAATAACAGGCTCTGAAATTGAGGCAATAATTAATAGCCTACCAACCAAAAAATGTTCAGTACCAGACAGATTTACAGTCTAATTCTATCAGAGGTACAAAGAGGAGCTGGTACCATTCCTTCTGAAACTATTCCTATCATTAGAAAAAGAGGGACTGCACCCTAACTCATGTTATGAGGCCAAATCATCCTGATACCAAAACCTGGCAGAGACAAAACAAAAAGAGAAAATTTTAGACCAATATCCCTGATGACCATTGATGCGAAAATCCTCAATAAAATACTGGCAAACTGAATCCAGCAGCACATCAAAAAGCTTATCCACCACGAGCAAGTTGGCTTTATCCCTGGGATGCAAGGCTGGTTCAACATATGCAAATCAATAAATGTAATCCATCACGTAAACAAAAGACAAAAACACATGATTATCTCAATAGATGCAGAAAAGGGCTTCGACAAAATTCAACAGCCCTTCATGCTAAAAACTCTCAATAAACTAGGTACTGATGGAATGTATCTCAAAATAGTAAGAGCTATTTACAAGAAACCCACAGCCAATATCAAATTGAATGGGCAAACTGGAAGCATTTCTTTTGAAAACTGGCACAAGACAGGGATTCCCTCTCTCATCACTCCTATTCAACATAGTGTTGAAGTTCTGGCCAGGGCAATCAGGCAAGGGAAGAAATAAAGGGTATTCAGTTTGGAAAACAGGAAGTCAAATAGTCTCTGTTTGCAGATAAAATGATTGTATATTTAGAAAACCCCATCATATCAGCCCCAAATCTCCTTAACCTGATAAGCAACTTCAGCAAATCTCAGGATACAAAGTCGTTGTGCAAAAATCACAAGCATTCCTATACACCAATAACAGACAAACAGAGAGCCAAATCATGAGTGAACTCCCATTCACAATTGCTACAAAGAGAATAAAATACTTAGGAATACAACTTACAAGGGATGTGAAGGATCTCTTCATGGAGAACTACAAACCACTGCTCAAGGAAATAAAAGAGGATAAAAACAAACGGAAGAACATTCCATGCTCATGGATAGGAAGAATCAATATCGTGAAAATGTCCATACTGCCTAAGGTAATTTATAGATTTAATGCTATCCCCATCAAGCTACCAATGTATTTCTTCACGGAATTGGAAAAACTACATTAAAGTTCATACGGAACCAAAAAAGAGCCCACATTGCCAAGACAATCCTAAGAAAAAGAACAAAACTGGAGGCATCACGCTACCTGACTTCAAATTATCTACAAGGCTACAGTAACCAAAACCGCATGGTACTGGTACCAAAACAGAGATATAGACCAGAGCAGAGCCCTCAGAAATAATATGACACATCTACAACCATCTGAGCTTTGACAAACCTGACAAAAAGAAAAAATGGGGAAAGGATTCCCTGTTTAATAAATGGTGCTGGGAAAACTGGCTAGCCATATGTAGAAAGCTGAAACTGGATCTCTTCCTTACACCTTATATAAAAATTAATTCAAGATGGATTAAAGACTTAAATGTTAAACCTAACACCATAAAAACCCTAGAAGACAACCTAGGCAATACCATTCAGGACATAGGCCTGGGCATGGACTTCATGACTAAAACACCAAAAGCAAAGGCAACAAAAGCCAAAATAGACGAATGGGATCTAATTAAACTAAAGAGCTTCTGCACAGCAAAAGAAACTACGATCAGAGTGAACAAGCAACCTACAGACTGGGAGAAAATTTTTGCAATCTACACATCTGACGAAGGGCTAATATACAGTATCTACAAATAACTCAAACAAATTTACAAGAAAAAACAACACCATCAAAAGTGGGCAAACGATATGAACAGACACTTCTCAAAAGAAAACATTTATGCAGCCAACAGACATATGAAAAAATGCTCCTCATCACTGGTCATCAGAGAAATGCAAATCAAAACCACAATGAGATACCATCTCACACCAGTTAGAATGGCAATGATTAAAAAGTCAGGAAACAACAAATGCTGGAGAGGATGTTCAGAAATAGGAATGCTTTTACACTGTTGGTGGGAGTGTAAATTAGTTCAACCATTGTTGAAAACAGTGTGGCGATTCCTCAAGGATCTAGAACTAGAAATACCATTTGACCCAGCGATCCCACTACTGGGTATATACCCAAAGGATTATAAATCATGCTACTATAAAGATACATGCACACGTATGTTTATTGTAGCACTATTCACAATTGCAAAGACTTGGAACCAACCCAATGTCCATGAATGATAGATTGGATTAAGAAAATGTGACACATATACACCATGGAATACTATGCAGCCATAAAAAAAGGATGAGTTAATGTCCTTTGCAGGGACACGGATGAAACCGGAAACCATCATTCTGAGCAAACTATCACAAGGACACAAAACCAAACACTGCATATTTTCACTCATAGGTGGGAACTGAACAATGAGAACACTTGGACACAGGGCAGGGAACATCACATATCATGGCCTGTCGTGGAGTGGGGAGCTGGGGGAGGGATAGCATTAGGAGAAATACCTAATGTAAATGATGAGTTGATGGGTGCAACAAACCAACACAGCACACGTATATCTAGTAACATACCCGCACATTGTGCACATGTACCCTAGAATTTAAAGTATATTAATAAAAAAAAGATGGAAATGGGCTTAAAAATAAGTGAGATAGGCTTCTATCCTGAGAAGCTGGGGACAAAAGAGCAAATTAAAACCAAAGTAAGTAAAAAGAAAATAAATAATAATAAATGCAGAAATCATTGAAATAGAAAATAAATAATAGAGAAAAATTTAAAAGCTAAATTTGGTGCTTAAAAGTTCAACAAAATTGATAAGTTCCTAGTAGGATGATTAATTGAGAGACAGAATTCAATACTAGGAATAAAAGAGGATTTTATTTATTACTGCAGTTAATTTATAAGTCAATCTGTGAATAATTTACATCAAAATAAAATGTATTCTTTTATCCATGAATATAGCATATTTTTCCATTTTACTTAGTTATTCTTTAATATATTCCAATAAAGATTCAATATTTTCCTAGATAGATTTTATTATGCTTAAAATACCTTTAAAAATATTTTGGTTTGTTGCTGGTATATATAAATGTAATTGATTTTTGTGATATGATCTTAAACACAGCCACTTTGCTAAATTATCTTACTGATTTTAAGAATTTGCCATGAATTTTTTGGTGGGGGTTTTCTGTGTAGATCAATGTTACTCCTTGTGTGTTCCACGAACCAGTGCTAACTCCTAAACCAGCGAGTTCCTGTGATAAGATAAACTGTGACCAAAAGTTTAGAAACTTCTTAAGCAAGTTGATGGAGCAAACATATATCTGCTGAATCTAATAATAAAAATTCTAGTTTGTATGTTGTATGTCTTTTTAAGATTTTCCTTCTCTATTAACTCATTTCTATTGTATTTTTCAAAAGTATTAGTCCGTGACAAATTGGAAAGAAAACTGGCCCTTCATGAATAGTTTGAGAAACACTAATGAGTAGACAATACCATCGCAAATAATAAAAGTTTTGTTTCCTTTCAATGCATATATATGTAATACATACATAAAATATATCATACATAATATAGTACATATACTTTTTTCTTTTATTACTGAATAACCTGGGGTCTGCAGTACAATGTTGAATAAAAGCAGTGAAGATGGCTTAATCATTAATTTTCAACATTCAGAATATTGTATATTTTTGTTTCATTTGTAATAAGTTTAATTAAATTTCTTTCTATTCCTGGTTTTCTAAGAGGATTTATTGTGTATTTTAAAAGTTGTTAAATTTTATCAAATGCTTTAACGCTTCTATAAAGATGATCACATAATTTCTCATCTTTTTTAAAAAAAGTTAGTGCTGTCAATTATGTTTATATATTTTCTAAGGACAATCCCTCCACCCTACATTGCGGAGATAAACCCAATTTTTGTACAGTACTGAATTTTCTTTATTAAAGCTTTATTTATAATGTTTCTATTTTTGTTTAGGAGAAATACTGGTCTATACTTTTGTGTACTTTCTTTTTTCATGCTTTCTTCACTGATTATTTAGCATTATCCATGATGGGCAGTGTTCTAGATGCTATGGATACAGCAATAAGCAAAGTAGACAAAAAGCTCATGGACTCTTGCCTTCATGAGATTACCATGTAGTAATAGAAGAAAAACAATAAATAAGCGATAAATATATAATTTTAGATGCTATTAAGTGCTGGGGAAAAAAGAAAATAGTTAAATCATTTACTAACTTTGTGATCTTGGGCATTTTACTTAATCTCTCAAAACTTCTGTTCCCTTGTGTATGAAATAAAGACAATAGTAACATTGTTATAAGTTTGATGTGAGAAGTAAATTAAGTATGTAAAACACATAGGACATCATAGATATCCAATAATTGTTAGTTATAGGTTATACTATTTGATTACAAGTTTTTAAAATGAACATTAAATACGAAATTATTATAGAGATTAGGTTATGACTCTTCATATAGAAATAAATTCTGCAGCTCCACAGGTTGCATGCTAAGAAAGTTGTTTATATTCAGAGAATGTAGTGTTAGTGTCTTAGTGTTTTAAGGACTTTCTTTTTGGGAAGCATTTTAAGCAATTTAAACTGATTTTAAATCTCTAATTACTGAGAAAAAATTCAGGTAATTATCTTATAACATCTATTCACATCTTAAGGAATAGAATTTTCTAACTCACTTTTGCTACTACTTAAAAATGTATGTGGGCTGGGCACAGTGGCTCAAGCCTGTAATCCCAGCACTTTGGGAGGCCGAGACGGGCGGATCACGAGGTCAGGAGATCGACACCATCCTGGCTAACACGATGAAACCCCGTCTCTACTAAAAAATACAAAAAAACTAGCCGGGCGAGGTGGCTGTGGCGGGCGCCTGTAGTCCCAGCTACTTGGGAGGCTGAGGCAGGAGAATGGCGTAAACCCGGGAGGCGGAGCTTGCAGTGAGCAGAGATCTGGCCACTGCACTCCAGCCTGGGCGACAGAGCGAGACTCTGTCTCAAAAAAAAAAAAGTATGTGTGTGTGTGATGAGGGAGAAGGCAAACATAAAGAAAGACAAAATAGAAAATGAAAGAGAAAGTTTGTTTCTATTTTCATAAAAGTTTATGATCTTATCCCATTTATTTCTGGTGCTCTGACCTGGAGGCTTCATACAATTTTCAACTCATTATGAGTAAAATATATTCTTAATGTGCATGTGTTTACTTGCCCTCCAGCATTTTTGAGGTATGATTGACAAAAAAAAATTATATATATTTAGGTACACAAGTGATGTTTTGGCATACATACACACTGTGAAATGACTGCCACAATCAAGCTAATTATCACATTCATCACCGTGCATATTTATATTTTTTGTATGGTGAGAACATTTAAGATGTACTCTTTTACGAAATTTCAAACATATATTATTATTAACTATAATCAGCATACTGAACATCAGATCTCCAGCAGGTATTTATCCTGCCTAACTAAAACCTTGTACCTTTTGACCAACATCTCCTTATTTTCCCTACTCTCAGGCCCTGGCAACCACCATTCTACTCTCTGCTTCTATGAGTTGGAGTTTTTTAGATTCCACATATATGTGAGATCATGCAACATTTGTCTTTCTGTGCCTGGCTTACTTCACTTAGCATCACATACTTGAGGTTCATCCATATTGTCACAAATGACAGGTTTAGGGCTGAACATATTTCATTGCAAATATATATTTCACAATGTCTTTATTCATTCATCTATTGATGGCCACTTGGGTTGATTTCATATCTTGGCTGTTGTGACTAATAAACATGGGAGTTCAGATATCTCTTTAAGACACTGATTCCCCTCCCCTCCCCTCCCCTTCCCTCCCTTCCCTTCCCATCTAGTAGTGGGATTGCTGGATCAAATGGTAGCTCCATTTTTTTTTTTTTTTGAGACGGAGTCTTGCTCTGTCGCCCAGGCTGGAGTGCAGTGGCTGGATCTTCTCCTGCCTCAGCCTCCCGAGTAGCTGGGACTACAGGCGCCCGCCACCTCGCCCAGCTAGTATTTTTGTATTTTTTAGTAGAGACGGGGTTTCACCCTGTTAACCACGATGGTGTCGATCTCCTGACCTCGTGATCCGCCCATCTCGGCCTCCCAAAGTGCTGGGATTACAGGCTTGAGCCACCGCGCCCGGCCGGTAGCTCCATTTTTAATCTTTTTTTTGAAACAGAATTTTGCTCTGTCGCAGGCTGGAGTACAGTGGGTGATCTTGGCTCACTGCAACTTCTGCCTCCCAGATTCAAGCAAGTCTTATGCCTCAAGCTCCCGAGTAGCTGAGACTACAGGCACGCACCACCATGCCCAGCTAATTTTTGTAGTTTTAATAGAGACCGGGTTTCACCATGTTGGCCAGGATGGTGTTGATCTCTGGACCTGGTGATCCGCCCACGTCGGCCTCCCAAAGTGTTGGGATTACAGGCCTGAGCCACTGTGCCTGGCCTATTTTTAATTTTTAGAGGAACCTTCATACAGTTTCCATAATGGCTGTGCTTATTTCCATTCCCACCAACAGTGTACAAGGATTCCTTTTTTTTCCATATCCCTACCAACAATTTCATCTTTTGTCTTTTTAGCCATTCTAATAGCTGTGACATGATATCTCATTGTGGCTTTAATTTGCATTTCCCTAATGATTAGTATGGTTGAGCCTTTAAAAATATACCTGCTGGCCATTTGTATGTCTTCTTTCAAAATATATTTATATAGGTCCTTAGTCCATTTTAAAAATCAGATTTTTGTTGTTGTTGTTGTTATTGAGTTCTTACATATTTTGGATATTAACCCTTTATCACACGTATGGTTTGCTAATAGCTTCTCCCATTGCATAAGTTGTGTCTTCACTATGTTGAGTATTTCCTTTGCTGTAGAGAAACTTTTAAATTTGATGCAATACTATGTGTCTTATTTTGCCTTTGTTGCCTCTGCTTTTGGAGTCGTATCAATGCTAAGCACTCCTCCAGAAAGCTCCTAGAACTGATAAAAGAATTCAGCAAAGTTTCCAGATACAAGATTAATGTACACAAATCAGTAACTCTTCTATACACCAACAGCGACCAAGCAGAGAATCACATCAAGAACTCCACCCCTTTTACAATAGCTCAAAAAATAAAAATAAAAAAATAATTAAAAAACCCCTTAGGAATATACCTAACAAAGGAGTCGAAAGACTTCTATAAGGAAAACTACAAAACACTGAGGAAATAAATCATAGATGACACAAACAAATGGAAACACATCCCATGCTCATGGATGGGTAGAATCAATATTGTGAAAATGACCATTCTACCAAAAGCAATTTACAAATTCAATGCAATCCCATCAAAATACCACCATCATTCCTCGTAGAGTTAGAAAAACAATTCAAAAATTCATATGAAACCAAAAAAGAGCCCATATAGCCAAAGCAAGACTAAGCAAAAAGAACAAATCTGGAGTGTAACCAACCACAACTCAGCCAGTAACTTATTGTATGATTATGAACAGGTTAATTGCCTTTTTGTGTCTCTTCTGTTTCCTAATCAGTAAATTGAGGGACTGAACTGGAATGTATGGAACTTTCTGGGCTTATGATTCTGTGATATGACTAGGGGCTAGGAGGGTTTAAAAATAAAACAAAATAAGACAACAAAACTTACAAACAAAACAAACTTTCCTGATGTAACAGCTCCCTGGCTTCCTCCTGTGGCATTTCTCTGCTCCCCTGCATGGTGAAGTTTTGAGGGAGAGTAGTCTATAGGGTGGTCTTCACTCCACCACAGACACTCATGGTTCCAATGGCTGCCATGTTGGCAGGTCCCGCAGTCTCTCTGCTGCATCCCAGCAGCATTTGATCACATGCATTTTCTTCAAACACCCTCTTCGCTTGGCTTGCATAGAGCCATACTCTCCTTCCTGGATTTTCTCTTACTCACTGGAAATCTTTCTTCTCTGTCTTGTCATTTTCCCTGTAGATTCTTCCTTTTCTGACAAACATTCAAAACATTCATGGCTCAGTCTCTGTCTTTGTTGCTGTTCTTGTTAGTTCTTCCTTTTCTAACCAAACTTCAAAAGTTGGAGCACCCCAGGCTCAGTCCTAGTTCTACCCTTCACTACCTGCACTCTGTTCTTAGGAAGCTCTCATCTAGTCCCATGGCTTTACATGCTATTTATATTTTAATGACTTTCAAAATTATATCCCCATTATTGACATCTCTTAATTCTAATGTATGTCTAGCAGACATCTTCAAACTAGCCAAAATAGAACTTGTGATTTTTTACCTCAACCTTTCCTTTCTCAGTATGCTCCAACTCAGTAAATGGCACTATTTTTGACTCAACTGTTGAAGCTAACATTTTAAGATCTATCCTTAATTCCTCTATACCCCTCACATTCCAGATGCAATTTGTTATCTATCTATTGTCAGCTATCTATCTATTGCTACGTAATAAACTAAAACAAAATGTAGCAGCTTTTTTTAAAAAAAGTAATGTATTATTTCTCACAATGCTGTGGGTTGGCTGGGAGGTGCTGCTGGGCTCACTCACCTGGGCTCACTCATGGGGCTAATTCAGCCAATAGGTTAGCTAGGCTGGAAGACCAGGAAGGCTTCATTCACAAGTTCACCAGTAGGTGCCAGCTGTTAGCTGGAGTGTCTTGGTTTCTTCTCTTTTCTTTTAGATGACTCCTCATCCTGTAGTAAGCTAGACTGGCTTTCTGATATGGTGGTCTCATGGCAACATTTTAAGAGAGTAAAACTAGAAGCTGCAATATCTAAGCCCACTTCTCACTTTCTTTACTCAGCCTGTCCAAGCTGGTATTATCTAGGCTCTTGCCACAGCTCTTAGCTCACCCTGCTTCTACTCTTACTATCTACCCCCTCCACACCTCTCCATTCCTGGTGCACACATGCACACACACACACACACACACACACGTAACAGCCAGAGTGATCAGATTACATAGTTCCTCTTGTGAAAACCCTTCCAGTGGTTTTTTAGTGTCACTGGAACAAGATCTATCGTCTGTATAACAACCTGAGAGGCCCATGACAATTCAGTTCCTGTTTGTCTCTCCTTCATCCCTATCACTCTCCTTGATCATAATGCTCCTGGCCAATGAAGCTGAGATAGTGAAAAAAGTCACTCTGGTCTTTCTTCTGTTCTTTTGAATTTTTGCACGTGTCAAAATCTTTTTAGCCTGTGGGTCCTTGTCTTGGATGTTCTGCATCCAGACATCCCCTCCATGGACTCGACACTTCATTCAGATCTTACCCAGCTGAAATACCAGCTCTGCAGAGAGAATTTCTTCACTGTATCTAATGTTTGTTTTCTCCAGCCAGCCACTCTCTTACGGAATTATGTTTTGTTTTTTCCAAAGCTCCTTTCATCATCTGTAATTAACCTGTGCATACATTAATGTGCTTGGTTATTTCCATCTCTCTTCACTAACAAGTTATAAGTTCTACAAGAACAGGGACCTTTTCTCTCTTTTTGACCCTTATATCTCAAGCATCTTGAACTTTGTCTGGTATATAGTAAGGCTTCAATAAATATTCAGTAAAATGAATGAATGATGTAGTGTTAGGTAATAATTGCATATCTGCATTCCAGAATCAAAGTCACTTTCTCTGCCCTCAGTGGAGACAGCCCAGTCTTATGAATGGAGTGGTGGTGGGTATCAAGTTCTGCCCATTATTTTTCAAGCACAGTCAAAGCAAGTTAGCCTCTCCATGACTTGTGATTTGTTTCGTACAAGATTAAGTTTGAAATCCTCCCTTAGTATTTCAAAGGAATGATGTAAGGGTGAAATAAAATAATTTTTGAAAGCTTCTTAGACAAAACTCCCTGCAAACCAGACACTACGTAAGTACTTTCCATCTGCTCAGTCATTCTTAGTTGGAAACATGATTTTAGAGCTTGATAAATTGAACTAGAGAGCATGGGTTATATAGCCACTGCTCTACCCTGGATGAAACAAATTTAGTCAATAGGCACAAATATTGTGATACGTTAGGTGCCTCAATATTTCTCCTGAATTTCTCTAGATCATTATCAAAATGTTTTAGGCAAAATAGCCCTTTTACCATGTGATCAGGAAAATGGAAATGAAATATGACAGCTTGTATTTAGATAGTACTTGAATTTTACATAATTTTTAAAGGCTTATCATTATTTTAAAAAGATGATGTACTGTCTGTTCATGATTGAACTAAGAATGTATTACCTACAATAATACTAGGGTCTCTGTTCCAGTTACTGTGCAAAGGGCTTTATATATTTTCTTATTTTTACCCTCAATAACTCTTTAAAGTAGGTGTTGTTTTTATTCTCATTTTAAGATAAGAAAACTGAAGCTTAGAATGGTAAATTAACTTGCTCAGAGTCATATAGTGAATGGCAGAATTGAGGTTTACAACCAGAGTGGTCTGACAAAGCCTAACACCTACAGAGTTTAGGCAGAAAACATAAATATCTGAAGCCTTTTTTTTTTTTTTTTTTTTTTTGAGACGG